>NC_134236.1:123790418-124093448 GCF_965152275.1 Natator depressus
AAGCAGGAAGCCTGCTAAATAATCAGTGGGGCCCCTGGAGGATTGAGATACTTAAGGAGCACTTAAAGACGACAAAGTCATTGCGGAGAAACTAAATGAATTCTTTGCTTCAGTCTTCACAGCTGAGGATGTTAGGGAGATTCCCAAACCTGAGCCATCTTTTGTAGGTGACAAATCTGAGGAATTGTTACAGATTGAAGTGTCACTAGAGGGGGGTTTGGAATTGAGAAACTTAACAGTAACAAGTCACCGGGACCAGATGGCATTCACCCAAGAGTCCTGAAAGAACTCAAATGTGAAATTGCGGAACTATTAACTATGATTTGTAACCTGTCCTTTAAATCGGCTTCTGTACCCAATGACTGGAAGATAGCTAATGTAATACCAATATTTTAAAGGGGCTCTAGAGGTGATCCCGGCAATTACTGACCGGTAAGTCTAACATCAGTACCGGGCATATTAGTTGAAAGAATAATAAAGAATAAAATTCAGACACGTAGAAGAACATAAATTGTTGGGCAAAAGTCAACATGGTTTCTGTAAAGGGAAATCATGTCTTAGTAATCTATTAGAGTTTTTGAAGGGGTCAACAAACATGTGGACAAGGGGGATCCAGTGGACATAGTGTACTTAGATTTCCAGAAAGCCTTTGACAAGGTCCCTCACTAAAGGCTCTTACGTAAATTAATTTGTCATGGGATAAGAGGGAAGATCCTTTCATGGATTGAGAACTGGTTGAAAGACACAGAACAAAGGGTAGAAATAAATGGTAAATTCTCAGAATGGAGGGGGGTAACTAGTGATATTCCCCAAGGGTCAGTCCTAGGACCAATCCTATTCAACTTTTTCATAAATGATCTGGAGAATGGGGGTAAACGGCAAAGTGGCAAAGTTTGTAGATGATACTAAACTGCTCGAGATAGTTAAGACCAAAGCAGACTGTGAAGAGCTTCAAAAGGTCTCACAAAACTCAGTGATTTGTCAACAAAATGGCAAATGAAATTTAATGTGGATAAATGTAAAGTAATGCACATGGGTGTAAATAACCCCAACTATACATACAATATGATGGGGGCTAATTTAGCTACAACTAATCAGGAAAGAGATCTTGGAGTCATCGTGGATAGTTCTCTGAAGACATCCGCGCGGTGTGCAGCGGCAGTCAAAAAAGCAAACAGGATGTTACGGATCATTAAAGGGATAGCGAATAAGACAGGATACCTTATTGCCCTTATATAAATCCATGGTACGCCCTCTTGAATAGTGCATACAGATGTGGTCTCCTCATCTCAAAAAAGGTATACTGGCATTAGAAAAGGTTCAGAGAAGGGCAACTAAAATGATTAGGGGTTTGGAATGGGTTCCATATGAGGAAAAAATTAAGAGGCTAGGACTTTTCATATTGGAAAAGAGGAGACTAAGTGGGGATATGATAGAGGTATATAAATCATGAGTGGTGTGGAGAAAGTGAATAAGGAAAAGTTATTTACTTGTTCCCATAATATAAGAACTAGGGGCCACCAAATGAAATTAATGGGCAGCAGGCTTAAAACAAATAAAAGGAAGTTCTTCTTCACACAGCACACAGTCAACCTGTGGAACGCCTTGCCTGAGGAGGTTGTGAAGGCTAGGATATAACAGGGTTTAAAAGAGAACTGGATAAATTCATGGAGGGTAAGTCCATTAATGGCGATTAGCCAGGATGGGTAAGGAATGGTGTCCCTCGCCTCTGTCTGTCAGAGGGTGGAGGTGGATGGCAGGAGAGATCACTCGATCATTACCTGTTAGGTTCACTCCCTCTGGGGCACCTGGCATTGGCCACTGTCAACAGACAGGATACTGGGCTGGATGGACCTTTGGTCTGACCCAGTATGGCTGTTCTTATGTTCTTAGGGGGTGCAGGCTCCGGGAGGGGGCTCAGGGCTGGGGGTTGGAGTGCGGCTTCCCGCTGGGCAGCACTTACTCTGACAGCTCCTGGTCAGTGGTGTAGTGTGGCCGCTGCTAAGGCGGGCTCCCTGCCTACCCCGGCCCCATGCCACTCCTGGAAGGAGCCAGGGCACCCCTGCGACCCCTGGGTGGGGTGTGAGCAGTAGCATGTGGCTCCATGTGCTGCCCCTCTCTGCAAGCACCACCTCCACAGTTCCCATTGGCCACAGCTCCCTGTTCCTGGTGAATGGGAGCTGCGGGGGGCGGTGCTTGCAGGCAGGAGCAGCGCACAGAGGGAGACCCCTGCACCCAGGGCCACGTGGATGCGCTGGCCACTTCCGGGTGTGGTGTAGTGCCGGGGCAGGCAGGGAGCCTGTCTTAATGGCTGTGCTGCCGGAGATAGTGATCAACCAGTTGGTGACCACTGGCTTACAGCCACTTGCGATCATGCATACTTGGCTCCTTGTGTTGGCGGTGTGCGTACTCACCAGGAGAGCTCTTATCCATGCAGAGTGTGGTTCACCATGGGTAGGTGTTTCATTGTGCAATTCGCACCGTCCAGTGCACTGTGTTTTAGGAGATTTTGGTAGTGCATGACGGGGCCCAAATGAGTCGCGCAGGGGTGACTGGTAGCGATGTGAAATGTTAACCGGTAATCCTTAGTCTTACTGGTTAACCTACCTTAGCCGCCGCGCCAGGCTGGAGTGGGACTGGTCAACTGGCCCTGGCTGCTGCTGGCCGACGGGATCAGCCCTGGCCACTTAATTGGTTAAGTGTTTAAACGAAATATTTTTTAATCATTTAAATGGCTAACTCTTTCTTTAAATGGTATTTACATCCCTAGTGACTGGGAGCATGGGGACAAATTCCCAGTTTGCAGCTGTTTCCATCCCGTAATGTTATCTGTATCCTATAATTTTTTTTCATCTTTTTCAAAATCCCACCAACCCACATGGTCTTCTGTCTGTCTGCAGTCTCTGACAGAAACATGGAGTCTGAACGGCTCTGCACTATTGTCATGAGCATTGCAAATACAGGACGCATGATCCTGGAGTACTTGCAGAGCCAGAGAAAAAACTGTGTCAGTTGGGAATGTGATAATTCCGTGGAGCATACATTATTGTTGGACATGGCAAGAACCAATTAAGGTTGTTGGTGTCATTAGCAGAGTAGCTGCAGATGGTGGAATGCTGCTTCTGGGCCTGAGAAACAAGCATTGACTGGTGGGATTGTGTCTTAATGCAGGTTTGGGATGATGAGCAGTGGCTGTAGAACTTTTGGCTGTGCAAAGTCACATTCCTGGATCTGTGCACTGAGCTTGTCCAAGCCCTCCCGCGCAGGGATACCAAAATGAGAGCTGCATTGACAGTGGAGAAGCAGGTGGCAATCACACTGTAGAAACTTGCAATGCCAGAATCCTCTTGGTCAGTCAGGAATCAGTTTGGAGTTGGGAAATTCACTGTGGGGGCGGTTGTGATGCAAGAGCGTGAGGTCATTAATCGTCCTGCGCTACACAGGAGAGCGACTCTGAGCAATGTGCAGGACATAACGGATGGATTTACAGTAATGTGGTTCCCAAACTGTGGTGGAGTGGTAGACGGTGTGCATATCCCTATTTTGGGCACCAGACCACCTTACCATGGAGTAGTACATCAGCAGAAAGGGCTACATTTTCAGTGGTTATGTAAGCATTGGCGGATCACTGGAGGTGCTTCACTGACATCAGTGTGAGCTGGTCAGGAAAGGTGCATGATGCTTTCATCTTTAAGAACAGAAGAGTGTTCAGAAAGCTAAAAGCACAGGGATTTTCTTTCCCGACTGGAGGATTACCATTGGGAATGTTGAAATGCCAATAGTGCTCCTGGGGGACCCAGCCTAACGCTTGCTTTCCTGGCTCATAAAGCTGTTCCCTGGCCAACTCAGCAGCACCAAAGATTCAAATACTGGCTCAGCAGGTGCAGAATGACGGTTGTTTGAAGGGTTGCTGGCATTGTTTGCTCACAAGATTGGACCTCGGAGTAAAATATCCCAGTGTTTCTAGCTGCCTCCTGTGTCCTGCATGATGTATATGAAGCAAAGGGGGAAAAGTTTCCTCCAAGGTGGAGGTGGAGTGGCTGTCTGCAGAATTTGAACTAGATACAAGGGCTATTAGAAGAGCTCAGCACGGAGCTATATGGCTCAGGGAGACTGTGAAACATTTTAACACTGAACTAGAGTACTGTGTGGTGTTGTAATGTCTGGCTCTGCATGGTACTGCTCTTTTGTGGCCTGGTGGGAATTGTGTGGAGGTTTCTGTACATGTAGGAATATAACATTATCAGTGCAACAGTTAGTTTTGTTTGTGAACGATCCTATGAGTTGTCACATTTTGCAGTAACAGGACGTTGGTTGATTTCAGAACTGCAGAGGACTTGGCAGGATATGTTTTTGAGCTTTAAAGATGAATTATTTTCCAAATAATAGAACTTTATTCTGTAACAAAAATCTCCTTTTCCTGGTAGGACTCCTGAGCTTTTCTCCTGTTTACTCTTTCCTTCTCCAGACTGTCCGTAATATTCATCCTCTAGGCCCTGTGCTCGTGGACTGATGCAGCACTGACTTGCAGGATCTTATTGAACATGTCATCCTGAGTCCTGTTCTTTCTCCTCTTTATATGGCTCAGGCATTCTGCGAGTGTGGAGCGGGAGACCCTGAAGGCCACAGTTGCAGCAGCTGAAGATAAAACACACATAGGTAGCATAGTGAGAGAATTCTTTACAAAAAGCTGAACTTAAGATGCCTAACTCAGTCCTCTTGCTCCCCAGAAGTTTTCAGCACTACATTGTCACTTCTGCTTGGGATTGCTTGTGCGCGCTGCCAGGCACTGCACCAGCCATGGTGAGTACTGTCCACTGAGGGTAGAGGAAACGAGGAGGGAATTCCTTGCTCGGTTGCATGGTTCAAGTAGTATAGGTCAGTGACACTGAACACTAGCACCATTTCCCATAGGTGGAGGTGATTTTAGCTCACAGCTCACTCCTGAGGGTAACAAAGGGGGAGAGTGCAGATACTGCTGGTGTCTCGAAGCTGCTCAGGCCAGCATGCTGCTAACCTGTGTACAGTAACTCCTCACTTAATGTTGTCCTGGTTAACATTGTTTCGTTGTTACATCGCTGATCTATTAGAGCACATGGTTGTTTAAAGTTGTGCAGTGCTTCCTTATAATGTTGTTTGGCAGCCGCCTGCTTTGTCCACTGCTTTCAGGAAGAGCAGCCCATTTGAGCCAGCTGGTGGGGGCTTGGAACAAGGGTGGGCCGGCAGCCCCCCATCAGCTCCCTTAAGTTTCCTGTGCGGCAGCCGCCCAGCAGGCTATCAATTGCTGGGCAGTTCAGGTGTCCCTCCCCCCACTGCTGTGTGCTGCTCCTGCCCTCTGCCTTGGAGCTGCTTCCAGGAGCCTCCTGCTTGCTGTGCAGGGGGGAAAAGGGGTGCTGTTTTCAGGGTATCCCTCTCCCCCTGCTCCTGTACTCCATCTCCACAGAGTGGGGGGTGGGGACATGACAGGGCTCAGGACGGAGAAAGCTTGCTGGCAGCAGCTGCTGTCTCAACTTGCTGATCTACTTAAAGGCATGAAAACCTGTAACTCAAAGATCCTATAAAGAGTTGAAAGGAAGGACCTTTCCACTAAAGATAGACCTGAGTGCGCTCACAATACTCGAGTCAAATCTAGAAAAGACAAAACATGACATCTGATATTTTTAAGGTGGAAAAAACGGCAGAAGACTTTGGGAATAAATTCCTACATTAATACATTTCTTTTTTTTCATGAACTGCCTTAATACATCATAAAGAAGCAATAGAGGGCACAACACTCTTTCTATTTTGCAGCTCATGATTAAGGTTGCTTCATAAATTAATACAAAACTCTTTAGGATCCTGAATCATTAACGGAACAACACAGGTAGACTTAAAAAAAAAATTATTCAAAATTTACAGAAGAAAAGTACTATACAATTGCAGGTGCAGGGGGAAGTGAGTTCTGTTCTTCTGCCATCAGCATCATTTGAGTACTACCTTCCAAAAGCCTGTTTGAATAAGAAATGAGGCAGGAGATTAAAGTAATTTAATTGGTAATAAACTATACTGATTTTAAAGGTGTATTTTTTTAAAAAAGAAAACAATTGGTGTCCTAGCAAAATTCTTGAATTTCTGCCAAATCTTATATACATAAAATATAGTGGTCCCCTAATTTCAACATATTGTTGAAATCTCTGTAATTAGAAGTAAGGTTGTAATCTATAACAAAAATGCTCACTTAAGTCCCTTGGATCATGTCACATGGAGTTGCATGAAATTAAAAGGTTTAACTATGGCAATTAGATATTAGCCTGCATATCCTGAGGATATTTTAATGGAATATGCCTTTAATGATATAACCTGTGAGGCTTAGGAGGCAGTGCTCAAAGGATTAAAAACTGGAAGTAGATTTTGGAGACTGACTTACACATGGCATGACTTGTTAATTCTCCAGATGTTATGATTTCCAAGTAGGTCATGGAATTGGGTGAAATTTGCCGATCTTCTGGTGCCACAGTGGCAATATAATGTTAGCAATGTTCTAAAGCAACTCATCTTTGTGTTAACAGGATGAACGCAGTTCATTCACTATTTTGCCTAAAAAGAACTGCTATTTGTCGGGATCTGATTTTTCCAGAAGAATTTCTGTTAACAATTCTTTCTATTTCTGTTTAAAGGTTTTATGATTGCTTAAAGAAGAAGGTACCAAAATGTACTGTGGATCTTTAAATCATTGTAAATGGGCCTACAACAAGTAGTCTCCTATTTTAAAACCATGAAATCTGTAATTTTTCTGTCATTACAGCTTTCTCACTTATGTTGATAATTCTAAGCAATTTCAAATCCAATTATTCCCAAAATATGACAGTAATTAAATTAGTGTTTTTACATGAACAGAATTTGCAGCGTAACATTCATTTTGAAGACCATTCCATATTTGGAAATAGAATAAAGGCAGCTCCATACAGATTTTAATGAGTTCTTTATAGTAGCATGAACTGAAGGGTTAATTCTTTGTTTTAAAGCAAGGTTTTAGAGGTGAAATTTGATGTGGTATTTGTGTTCATAGTACAGGGATTGTGTCAGAATGGAAGGGAAAGGAAATGAGGAAAGAGGGTCAAATTAAATAGTACAACTGTATATAATCTTGTTTTATGAAAATCGGTGCAGATGTTCTGTAGTTTTGAAATGCTAGATGCCTATTTGTAGCAGTGTTTTTAAGGGTTGTGTTTTAAACAAGTTTCGTGATCACCAGTGTGGGATTCATTCACTATATTTTTCCTTGAGTGATATAGGATTGTTTGACTAGTGTCTGGCTTGCATTGATTTGTATTCTTTTCTGGCTGTCTTCCGTTGACCAGATGAGAGACCAATATAGAACCATGGAAAAACAATTGGGTACTCAGCAAAAATTCAAATGGCTTAGAAATCAGTATTTGTCTCTCTGCAATAGCAGTTTAAAATTATGTAGGGTCACTTACTGGAGAATGGTATGCAAACCTGAGAATCAACAGAGGTGACTACTTAAATTGTTCTGAAAAGTTATGTACTAGTCCAGACACACAACCTATTTGCCTGCCTTTATCATGATGATGGTATAATGGAAATATAGATATTTTATTTTCTGTGGGGAAAAATTACTTGGTGCAGGTGAGTAGAAATTTGCACAGCTGCAGTAGGATCACACAGGATGTATGGCATTGTTTTCAGTTTCTCTTAAAGCTTTTTTTAAAATTCCAATTTCTTCAGACCAAGAGTTAAGCTAATGGTAGTAGTTCCATGTCTGCTATATTTAATCTCCGAGACACTGATTATGTAAGATTTCTTAGAATCATGGAGCCAGAAAAGACCTCTCTATAATTCATGAGTTTTCCTACACTTTTGAGAGAAAATGAAGGGAGATCCATTATAATCTCAAAGACCATAACTATTGTAGTCTTCTTTCAAATATTATGCTTAGAAGATGGGGCTCAGGGATTTAGGAAATTCAGATGTGATATTAATTACACTAATGTTGTGGGCAAATATAGGGAATTACAGTTATACTATCTGGATGTTGTTTATAATCTGTATTCAAAGTACTGTTAAAGTGCTTAGAGGTACTGTCACAACTCCTAGCAAGGGCCCATTCCTGACCATGCACTAAGACTGTGGTGAGAAGAATCCAAGCCTCTGTGGTCCAAATCTCGGGTGTGTTCCAAGCTTCTGGAACCTAAAGTGAGTCCAGCCACTGTCTCAGTCTCAGGTTCTTATGCACACCCTCCGTGCACACATTCTATCTGGCATCTCCCCTCTCCCACAAGTGTTGGAACTTGCTGTCCAGCCACCTAGTCCATCTGGGTGCAGATCTGACCCTTCAGAAACTCCCTGGTATTTAAACACCCCTTTCCCAGAATTCCCCCCAAAAGGTCTGAAGTTTCTGGTTTACAGTGAACTCTCAGGGTCATGCAACAGTTGTGGAGCAGCCAATACACATACTCTGTGCAGACTAACATCTTTATGCTCTTTTATCCTTAATCATGTAAAGCACAGGAGACTACATATCAGACGAAATCGCAAACTTATTTCACTTTCTAGCTCACCCTTTCCTTGTGAATCCTTGGGAGACCATCTGGGTCCAAGCAGGCAGTTTCCTCCTCTCCTTTGTGTGCCCTGCTGCTGCTGCAGCCTCCTTCATCTTTCTCTGGTTAAAATGTTGTGTGGTGTTGTTGTTGTTGTTGTAGCCATGTCTGACCCAGGATATTAAAGAGACGAGGTGGGTGAGGTAAAATCATTTATTGGATCAGCTTCTGTCGGTGAGAGACAAGCTTTTGAGCATACGCAGCACTGAAGAGACCTGAAGAAGAGACTCTGCTGCAAAATGGCTGTCTCCCCAGTTTCCTCTGAGCCCCATTATAGATTCCTGCTGGGATCTCCTGCTGTATTTATTCTCCTTGTGGTAACTTTCCATTACTCTTAACCCCCACTCCTTTCAGACAAAAGGAAGGGGAAGTATGGTCTTCTCTGAGAGCAAACCCATTGTCTCAAGGTTTGAATATTTGAGTGCTCATCGTTGTCTCTGGTCTGGCTGAGACATGATACAACGCTGCTAACTCATAGCGGAACTGCATGCATATAGGCTTTCCATGACACATTAATTTTTTGTGGTCTCTGCTGGTGCCTGATTGGTTACTTCCAGTTTCACTTGGTGTTGTTGTCCGGTTGGTCTGTAACTCTGGTATTTGTATGTTGGAGGTTCTACTGTATTGTTTTTCCTAGCTGTCAATAAATAGTGCTCTAAACCAGTGTTTCCCAAACTTGGGACGCCGCTTGTTCAGGGAAAGCCCCTGGTGGGCCAGGCCAGTTTGTTTACCTGCCACGTCCGCAGGTTTGGCAGGTAAACAAACTGGCCCGGTGCGCCAGGGGCTTTCCCTGAACAAGCGGTGTCCCAAGTTTGGGAAACACTGCTCTAAACTACAAAAGAATTTGATTTAATTCCATTGTGAAAATAGTTGGGTTCTGTTAATTTTAACGTTTTATCTAGTGTTACATATTCAATTTGATGATGATCAGATAAAGCAGTAATACATAAATTAGACCAATGATACTAAGCCTCAGTGGTTCGAGAGCCCAATTAGTGATCAGCTTAACCCAAAAGAGCCACAGTGAATTCATTGTTTCATTTATTATAGTACTATATATTCATATTTAAGCAGTATGATGGAAATATTTAACAGAATAGCCAAGTATAATTTTATCAACTACAATTGGGTAATACATAGTGAAAGTATCCTGATTGGTTAATAATTAAATCGGTGTTTTAATATGTGCTGCAAAAAGCCACAGGAGACTCAAAGAGCCAATTGCGGCTTGTGAGCCTTAGTCTGAGTATCACTGAATTAGACATTGAGTTTGAATGGAAGTGTAATGTTTTGTCCTTGGAAGCAATTGGTGATGACCAGACAGTTTTTTCATACATTGATCTGTGTAGCATAATTGTTCTAAAATCAAGGATATCTACCTTTGGTAAATTATCAAACACTTATCTTTATTAAATTTAAATCTGTAGCATTTTGTGGAGAATTTAATTTTAGTTGCACATTGATCAAGAAGTACTTTAGGAAATATTAGAGGGAAAATCTGTTTTTATCACAGAAATTCACACAAAATACAGACATTTCTTCAAACTATTGCATAGATTGAATTATAATTCCAAGGGATATTGATGGGTTACAGGGATAAAACAGGTTTCAGAGTAGTAGCCGTGTTAGTCTGTATTCGCAAAAAGAAAAGGAGTACTTGTGGCACCTCAGAGACGAACAAGTTTATTTGAGCATAAGCTTTTGTGAGCTACAGCTCACTTCATTGGATGCAAGGAATAAAACAGTACATATGTAATCAGTGTACAGTGAAAAAATGTGCATATAAGATTAATACCCTGGTCAGTTCTGATTATGCAAGTATTTCAGCCTATATGTAAAAAGCTCTTTTAATTGTAATATTTAACACGAAGGAAATTTGTGTTTAAAGCATTTTTAATCTGTGTGCTACTCTGAGACCTATGTGTATGTCTGCACTGCCAGTTAAGGTGTGATTATAGCATACTCACTCTAGCTTTAATCTAGTTAGCGCAGGTAACGGTGGTTGTGAAGATGTGGCAGCATGGGCTAGCTGCCCCAGTACAAACCTGGATGTGTATTTGGGTTGCTAGCCTGCGCTGAAATCTGTGCCACCACATCTTTTGCCACTGTTAACCTATGCTAACTAGATTCAAGGTAGAGTGAGTATGCCTAGCCTTGCTACAATCATATCATAATTTACAGTGTAGATCATTGTTCTCTTTCAGAAGGTGTATGATTATCTCATGTTAACTAACAGGAGGTAAAATCCTTGTGAAGACAAGGAAGTTTGTAATTTTAATGTATTAGCAGGTTGAGGTAAACCTTGGGTTCCCACCTAGTATGTACTTTGACCTGCTAACACATGTGAAAACGGCAGGCTGGTTTGTCTTCACTGGGATTTTACCTTTTATTAGTTGCCATGTGTTAGCTTACCCATGGTAGGCAAACATTTTTTTTCCCCCTAGTATGGAGGCACATAAAACATTGAGTTTCAGATATTTGTGATGGCCAATATTAAGCCCAGTCCTTGGCTCTGGGGGAGGAGAGGTTGGTCTGACTTAGGTGCATTTGTGCTCCTGGGTCTGATTCCATATGTGAATAAGCGGCCTGATGAATTTTTTATTTAAGCTGGTTCCCAGTGGTCTGATGGAGCACTTAGGGCAGCTGGTGATTAGTAGGATGTATGAGGCTTTCCTGGCCATTATCTATACACTGGACACAAAGTGGGTGGCATGGGAGCTGGTAAAAGATAGTTCTGTGCAAGCCAGTATCCCCCCTGCACAGGGAGACTCAATGCAGTAGGCCGAGATTGCTTTAGGGGAGAGGACAACTGGAAGAGGTTAACGTTTGCCTTAATGCAGTACGTGATCTGTAATACTATCCAGATATAATCATATGACTTTCTAAAAAAAAAAAAACCTGTGCACTTAAACATAGCATAAATTTAGATGTTAGTGTAACATTTTAAAATTACTGTTTCCTTATTACCTCTGCTTAAACTAAATGGAAGAATAAACAAAAGTAGATCTGCAACTAGGGTCATTGATTTCAAAAAATTAAGGGAATTAGTGAGGGAAATGGACTGGACTGAAGAACTCAGGGATCTGAATGTGGAGGAGGCTTGGAATTTAAGTCAAAGTTGCAGAAACTGTCTGAACCTTGCATCTCAAGCAAGGGGGAAAAAGTCATAGGGGAGGGTTTCAGACCAAGCTGGATGAGCAAGCATCTCAAACAGGTGATTAAAAGAGAGCCTACAAGGAATGGAAGAGGGGATGGGTCAGCAAGGAAAGCTACCTCTTGGAGCTCAAAGTGTAGGGATAAAGTGAGAACTGCCAAGAGCCAAGCAGAGTGGACCTTGCAAGGGGAATTTAAAACCAATAGTAAAAGGGTCTATAGCCTTATAAATAAAAAGAAAACAAGGAAAGAAGAAGTGGAGACCACTGAACACTGAGGATGGGGTGGAGATTAAAGATAAACTGAGCATGGCCTAACACCTAAACAAATACTTTGCCTCAGTTTTTAATGAGGCTAACGAAGAGTTTAGGGATAGTGGCAGGATGGCTAATGGCAATGAGGATATGGAGATAGAAATTGCCACATCCAAGGTAGAAATCAAACTTAATGTAAATCAAGCTGAATGGGACTAAATTGAGAGGGGTGGGGGAGATAATCCTAATCCAAGAATATTTAAGAAACTGGCACATAAAATTGCAAACCCAATAGCAAGGATTTTTAATGAATCTGCAAACTCGGGGGTTATACCCTAAGACTGGAGAATTCCTAATATAGGTCCTATTTTTAAGAAAGGGGGAAAAATGTAATCTGGGAAGCTACAGGCCTGTGTGACCTCAGTTGTATGCAATGTCTTGGAACAAATTTTGAAAGAGAAAGTAGTTAAGGACAATGAGGTTAACAGTAATTGGCATAAAATACAACATGGTAGATTATACCAGACAAAGCTGATCTCCTTTGAACTAACTGATTTGTTAGACAAAGGAAATGCAGTAGATCTAATTTACCTAGATTTCAGTAGTGCATTTGATCAGTTCCACATGGGAAATTATTAGCTAAATTGGAGAGGATGAGGATTAATATGAGAATTGAAAGGTGAATAACGAACTGGTTAAAGGGGAAGCTACAACAGGTCATTTTGAAAGGTGAACTGTCAGGTTGGAGTGAGGTTACTAATGGACTTCCTTATGAATCTGTGTTGGGACCACTCTTATTTAACGTTTTTATTACTGACCTTGGCACAGGAAGTGGGAGTGTACTAATAGAATTTGCAGATGAAATAAAGTTGGGAGGTATTGCCAGTATGGAGGAGGACTGGAATATCGAACAAGATCATTCGGATGACCTTGTAAACTGGAGTGATAGAAATGGGATGAAATTCAATCATGCAAAGTGCAAGATCATGCATTTTGCGACTAACAAGAAGTTGTTTTGCTTCAAGCTGTGGATGTATCAGTTGGAAGTGAGAGAGGTAAAGAAAGACCTGGTGTATTGGTTGATCACAGGATGACTATGAGCTGCCAATGTAATGCGGCTGTGAAAAAAGGCTAATGCAGTCCTAGAATGCATCAGGAGAAGTATTTCCAGTAGAGAGGGGGAAGTGTTAGTACCATTCTAAAAGGCACCAGTGAGACCTCATCTGGAATACTCTGCAGTTCTGGTTTCCCACGTTTAAGAAAGATGAATTCAAACTGGAACAGGTGCAGAGAAGGGCTACTAGGATGACCCGAGAAATGGAAAAGCTACCTTATAAGGGGAGACTCAGAGTTTGACTTGTGTAGCCTAGCCAAACAAAGGGTGAGAGGTGATATTTCTCTCTCTAAATACATCAGATGGATAAATACCAGGGAGAGAGAGGAGTTATTTAAGTTAAGCGTCAGCATAGACACATGAACAAATGGCTATAAACTGGCCAACAAGTTTAGGCTTGAAATTAGGTGAAGGTTTCTAGCTATCAAAGGAGTGAAGTTCTGGAACAGCCTTCCAAGGGGTGCAGTGGGGGGCAAAAAAACCTGACTGGCTTCAAGACAGAGCTTGATAAGTTTATGGAGAGGATGGTATGATGAAGTTGCCTACAATGCCATGTAGCTGATTTGCGACTGCTAGCAGCAAATATCTCCAGTGTGGCCAGTGATGGGACACTAGATGGGGAGAGCTCTGAATTACTACAGATAATTCTTTCCCTGGTGTCTGGCTGGTGGGACTTGTCTGCATGCTCAGGGTCTGATGGCCATATTTGTGATTTGGAAAGGAATTTCTCCCAGATCAGATTATCAGAGACCCTGGGGTTTTTTTGCCTTCCTCTGCAGCATGGGTCATTTGCAGGTTTAAACTAGTGTAAATGGTGCAATCTCTGTAACTTGAATTTTTTAAACCATGGTTTGGGGTGGGTGAGGTTCTGTGGCCTGCAATGTGTAGAAGGTCAGACTAGATGGTCATGATGGTCCCTTCTGACCTTAACGTCTATGAATCTGAAACGTAAACTGTTTTTTTCAAGTCACTTTCTAAAATGGCAGAGCTCGTAATAGAATGTATTGTTGAGTTATTTTGTCTCCTCTAAAATCAAGTCAGTATTGCCTCTTTCCATATCTCTGCAGTTAACGCCTAAATTTTTTATTGTGTGTGTGTGTGTGTGTGTGAGAGAGCGCATGTGGAGGGGTGGGAAAGATCTTTGTATGGCTACAGAGTGGCAACCTAGAAATAATACTTTAACAAAAAAAACAAACCCCTACTATATACCTTCAAAAGCTTTGAGGTTTTGTTTATTGCGTTGCTAATAGAACTATCAGTTTCTGTGCACACGTGTAATCATTCAACTTTTAAAGTTCATTTTTTTGTGATGTTACAGGTTACTGCAGTAGTCTTAAATAAAGATGGAAAGTGAAGAATGCTAGGAATTGTAATGCCTAAACTATATTGTGACTATGAAAATGTTTTCATTTTGAGTGCATGTTACACACATACTTTGGTTTTTCTGTCTGTCTCTTAAAAAGAATAAGCTCTTTATTTTGTTGTTGTTGTTTGTTGTGTGTTCTTGTACCCGCCTAGCTGCTGATCCAGACAACAGTGTCAGCTTGGTGAGGAATGTCAACAGACTGTAGCAAAAAGGACATTAAGCAACTGACACTGCGGGATGGCAATAAATGAGCTCATAGCTAAATATATAGGTTTGTGACATTCTAGCAGCTGGTTTAAGCCCTGCTATTTGTTGCTGGGGTACACTAGCCTTAAAAAGGAAGAGAATGCATTGTAGTACTGGGAAGAAAAAAACAGCTGGTAGGCTTATCACTCTGCTTAGTGACAGCAAAGGTCAAACACTTTGGAAGGACAGAAATAGACTTTGAAAGACAATGCTTTTATTAGCTGCATTAAATGTACGATATTCATTTACAGATTAGATCATTCTATGAAATGAGTCTAAAACTTTGTAGCTGTTAGTAGTTGTGGGAAGAGAGTAGGAATGGGTACTTTAGTATTTACAATCTATAGAATAGCTCTCTAGAAACTAATTAGATGTCTTGCATTAGGTGTTTTACTATATTTTACCTGGATTCAAACAGTTTTTTTAACATCAAAATTCTGTAGTTACCTTTAAACAAATCTGTAGTGTTAAGTTTTTAAGAAACACTTATAACTGCTTGGATTTGAAGAGGTTTTTAACATGCTTCCAGATTCTTTAATGTAACTGTCCTTTTAAAAGATTACATTTTAAAAGCTGTGTATTTGTTTATAACAAAATAAAATGTAAAGGAAAAATTCAGTAGTTGCATAATTAGTGATGGAGAATGCTATCTTAATGTAATTTTTATTTTATTTTATGTATTTCCAAAGAAAAGTTGGAAACTTAGAAGGTTCCAGTATTTGATTGTGGTAAACCTTTTTAAAGGCGAGGGTCACCATCAAGTTATAATCACATTTTTCTCTGAAAACCCACCTACAACTGTTACCTGTAACAAAGATTCCTGTAGAATTACAGGGCTGTGAAAGGGACCTGAGGTGGTCATCTAGTCCAAGCTCCTGTGCTGGGGCGGTATTAAGTATGTCTATAAACAATCCTGGAAATATTTAAACAAAAAACAAAAAGCCCTTTCTTCCCAACAATTGGGAATTCTGAGCAATCTTCCTCCAGAAAAAGGTGCTTTTGCTGACGCCCCACAGAGCCGCCTTCTGGGTTGACAAGGGGGTGAGGTTTATTTTCCCCAGAATTGTTACTCTGGGCCAGCCAGTAGGCAGAAGAGGACGATGAACCCCTACCAGCCCAAAGGCTAGAGTGACAGGCCAGGAGCCCTCCACTGCTATCAGCTCTTGCATAAGGGTTCTCACTGCCACTACCCTCCAAGAAGATGACTGTGGGGAAGGAGGCTCCTGCCCACCCCTATTAGGGTTGCCAACTTTGATTGCAGAAAACCAAACACCTGTGCCCGCCCTGCCCCTTCTCCAAGGCCCCCCCTCCCTCAGTTGCTCGCTCTCCTCCACCTCACTTGCTAATTTTCACTGGACTGGGGCTGAGGGTTGGGGTGTGGGAGGGGGTGAGGGCTCTGACTGAGGGTGCAGGGTCTGGGGTGTGGGGCTGGGCATGAGGGGGTTGGGGTGCAGGAGGGGCTGGGGCCAAGGTGTTTGGAGTGTGGGAGGAGACCCCTCTATGGCTCCCAGGCAGAGGCATGGCCAGGCAGCTCTGCACATTGCCCTGTCTGCAGGTGCCACTCCTGCAGCCGCCATTGGCTGCAGTTTCTGGACAATGGAAGCTGCGGAGCTGGCGCTTGGGGCAGGGGTAGCATGTGGAGCCCCCTGGCTGCCCCTGTGCCTGGGAGCCAGAGGGGGGACATGCCGCTGCTTCTGGGAGCTGTGTGGAACCATGGCAGGCAGGGAGCCTGCCTTAGCTCCGCTGCCAACTGGACTTTTAATGGTGTTCTGGTCGAAAAGTGAATGCCTGACAACCCTAAACCCCATGGAGGACTCTGGGAGGATGGTGGGTGGGTGGGTGAGGGTCCAACCAGCCCAGCAGCACCCGTTGCTGGGCTGGTGGAACAACAGGAGCCCCCAAACTATCTAATGCTGGAGGAGCAGGGACTCCCTTTATTGAGGCCTCTATTGGGGTGGTTGGGGATCCCATGCTCTCCTGTAGGAAGCAGTATCCCATATTTCAGGGGCTGAAGGTAGCATCACACAGGACACCCTACTCCTAACAGAGGGCCTCACCTGCCTAACCCTGGTTAGAGGTGGATTTCCCCTTAACAGAAGAAGCTGTCCCCCTGACTTTCTACAAATTTAGGAAGGTATGGTTGTATCTATTAACCTTCCAAATCATAACACAGTTTAATCTTCCCAACCATAAGTACTAAAAACTTGTATTTAAAAATGAAAGGTTAGCTTCAGCAGGATCTAATAGCACTCTAATTCACACTCACATGATAGGATTTTTTAAACCTGGAATAAAACAGATTAGAGAAATCCATTTTCAGATTTTTACTTTGTGCATTTGATAGTATATTGTATATAGTCAGATTGTTCTGTTTATGGTCATTTTCACATCCTCTTTAATGCACTAGCATGGTGACATCATTCATGTTGCTCTTCTAGTCCATTTTAAACTAGCTTTATAATCTTCCTATCAAGCCTCAACGATAAGCTCTTTCCGCAAGTATGGTTATTTATGCCCATTTTAGTGAAACGGACATTAATAATGAAAACTTAAATTTTCATGGTTTACCATATTAAAACCCCAAGCCTATTGCTTCAGTACTTTAACTTCTAAGTATAAAAAGCAAGAGAGTAGAAATTATATCCTGTTTATATTTTATACATGAAATGTTTTACATTGAATAGCTTGGTAAACTTGCCTTTATAGCTTCTATAACTATGTATTTGCAACCTCTTATATTGTAGTATAGTTTTTGTCTACAGGACTGTTTGATTTTGAACACTGAAATTAGAAGCCTGCAATTTATCATTTGATTGTACAGTCAGTAATTTATTTTGAGGAACTTGTTTTTTTAATTTGTCTTCAAACTTAAGTCAGTTTATCTGACTCTTGCTGACAGTATTCTTGTGGAAAACCGTATGGCCAGTGCAAATTTCACTTTCCTTATTTCTTTTCCCATTGACACTTGAACATACAATTTAGTTCTGTGGTGACAGTGTCGCTAACCTTTATGAAAACACAACCCCTTTCCATTTTAATTAAAATATACTGTTTCCTACCCGTTCTACAAACAACCTTATTAGTACGAAAAGCATTTTATATCCATACTATATAATCATTTCAGAACAGAGGGGAGTAAAACGGTCAGCATAAATAAATATTGGCACTAGCCTATCAGTTAGTATTTAATACTAGCCCTTTTAGTTTGTCATTTTGTTTTTATCTTAAGCTAAGAATATGAATGGAATATTTTTCTTTGCATAAATGCTTGTGTTTGCCTGTTAGGTTGATCGTATTTTGAAAATAACCGCAACCTTTCAACCTGAGAGGGAAGGAATGTTTTTAGAAGCCCATGAGTAGGACTGATATTTAGGTTTGTTTGGCTGCAGGGGGAACTGTACCAAACCAAACTAGCAACAGAAATGTTTAAAGGCTCACTTTTTTCACTATTTTTTTCCCTCAGTACCCTATAGACACTGATGCAAGGTAGGCCATTAGGGGAGGAGATGAACACAGCAAGACGTTATGGGGCTGAGGAGGAGGTTGAAAAAAGTCAGTGCAAAGGATAGTAACATATTCATCTCAAGATTTACATAGGTGTGTTGGATTTTTGTGAGAGAGTTAAGATGCCAATCTAAATGCTGCTAGTTATGGTCTAGTAGCTAACACTTGCAAAAACCCAGTTTATGTTTTGATTGAAGAAGCAGTAGGTTATGCACCCTACCTAGCTGTAATGCATTACAGGTTTTGACAAGTAGCTGATATTTAGATTCTGCTGTTCTATGCATATACATTTTTAAGCATACTTATAAATTCTACATATTATATAAAATATAACTTAAAAAAAAAAACCCTTTCAGACCTAAGGATAAAATAGAGGAATTTATTTTACAGTAATCTTCAGATAGAGAGTTGGTTGCTAATTAATCTCAAATAGCTAAGAGAATCTTTTAAGAATGTGAAGAACTGTAATAGGATGAATTGTATGTTTAAGTGCATTATTTTGTTCCTAGAGCATACTGTAGAGAAGTCTTGTAAAAGGTTGTGTATTACCATTATTAAAATGACCTGGAAAACTAGTCTGGTTTTATGCATCTGATCCATTGCATTTACATGGGGATTTTAAAGCTGTTTGTCAGTTAAACAAGCTCTCAAACCATTCAGCACATAGGTTATTAGAGGTGAATAATGTGGTTTTAAAGGATTTAGTAATTCATTCTAAATCCCAGCTGCATTTATACATTTTTATTATTTGCTTTTAAAAAGGTTGTTTTTAAGTATGGGAACACCTGCTGCTGAGTAGAATCTGTATTTTATCAAGATCACAGGGATAATCTGGTTAGTCTAGATTAGAGATGCAGTGATCAGACAATCATTCAGAGCCTTTTGAATTGACTGCCAGTGACCTTTTTATCAAAGCAAAAAGGAATGTAAATAATTTGGCAATTCTGAGAGGTTTCCTTTAGCAGTAAAAGTAATCTTGCTGAATTCTTTGGCATCTTTGAGTGGAATACCTTGTTGTTTATATATAAAGCAGAGGAGAAATCTCTTAAAATAATGTTGCTGTTTTGATTTTGATTAACCTTAGCAAGCAATTCAAAATATATTTATTCTAATGTGGCATGTAACATTTAATTACATCTGGCTCAGATATTGATAAAGTAAATTTATATCCCCCCAGAATTATAAATTGTTGCAGCATACAAGCTACCTTGACAAGTTTTAACCTAATTTTTTATCATGTAGTTTTGAATTTGTAACCTGTTACATTTTGTGTTATCCAGATTATGTTGGAAACTGAAATTCTAACATTTACAGCACTTTTTGTAAGTGTTTTTGAAATCCTAGCTCTGTTTACTATGAGCTTTTAACTATAAATCCACAGAAGAACTATGTAATAAAGCCAATTTCTGCATTGCACAAGCCTCTGAGATATTCCTGAGTGAAACCAGTAATATCTCTTGGGAGAGATTTTTGATCTGTAAATAACAAAAGGATGTTTTGTTTTGTTTTCAAGTGACCTGTGTGTTTTTCTCAATTCTTCAGTGGAATCCTGATTATCACAGCTGCTTCCCTGACAGATTCTCTGAAATATAAAGGCAGGATATAAATTTGACATTGTCTGTTTTGTGGTCAGCCCTGATTTTAGATCTGTCAGAAGTTTGTGCTGGGTAAATGAGGCATGGTTTCATGTGAATAACTAGCAATGGAAAGGTATTACCATGTTTCTCACAGCTAGATTGATTCTGATCTATACTGATTTAAGCAGTTTTTTGAACAATCACAATACCTTTCTAAGGCATAACAGACACATCCACTGCCGCCATATTTTGTAGAGAGGATTAACAAATGCCCTTTGGATATACAATGGAAAGTTAAACTATTCAGAGAAAAAGTAAACTTCTAAACATTGTTAGATATAAAAGTGTAACTCAAAACTAACAACTTTCTGGCCAAGCAACACAAACAAAATTGAGATTTAACTCTCTGTTCCCCAGAGATTTATTAATTATGCTTGTCCTGCAAGGCTGAGGGATTTAAAAGCATCTTGAAAAGAAACCAAATGTAATTTACCCTTCTGAAAGCACAAAATTTGGAGCATAAATTGAGTTCCTCAAACTGAAGTTGGAGCTATTACATACCTGGTGTGTAGTTTCTGTTTTCATACTAGACCGAAGCTAGCTAAAGTTCCAGTGAAGAACAGAAACAAAGACACTAGAAAAGTACGTTTTAGTGTTGAGTGGCACTGCAATAACTTGTATCCTTCTGGAGAGGTTTATGTTAACAAGAGCAGGGCAGTTTTTGTTTTGACTAATTGTTTATTTGCCGAAAAATGCAGTTTCAGGTCAACCAAGACTATTTGCGAATCTGATGAGTTTTTCAAATAGGTCCCGTCCCCCCCCCCCCCCCCCCAATGGGAGGAGGTGCACTAGATTCACAAGCGAATTTAGGTGCCATTCCCAAATCTTGTGGTGGTGGTGTTGGCACCCCCTCTTATATGCCATAGCCTCATGGTTAGAATACTCCTCTAGGGTGTGGGAGAGGTGCAGGCTCAAGTCCCCACTCTGCCTGATTCAGAGCAAGGATTTGAACTTGGATATCCCACCTTCCAGAAAAGTGCCCTAATCACCAGACTACTCGCTAGTCTGGGGTGGGTTTTCTCATCTTTTCCTTTTTAAATACTTAAATATTCATTGTGCTGCGGAGAGAGAGTGGAAATAACTCTAGCCTGGTGATTAGTGTACTAACTTGGGAAGGGAGGCGTTTGGGTTCTAGTCCCTGCTCCAATGAAAATTTAATAATTTGTGTACAGTGGAACAACTTCAACAGGAGAGATTGAGATCCACCCCAGAATACCATATAACTCAGTGGTTAGGGCAGTGTGGGGAGACCCACATTCAAATTTCTGTTTCGAATTTGGGTAGAGTAAGAATGCAATCTGGGTCTCCAGTGTCCCATATGAGTGCTCTAGCCATAGTGCTACACGGTGTAAGGGGCGCTTATCCTCCTCCAGTGGCTTTAAGAACATAAGAATGGCCATACTGGGTCAGATCAAAGGTTCATTTAGCCCAGTATCCCGTCTTCCAACAGTGGCCAATGCCAGGTGCACCAGAGGGAATGAACAGAACAGGTAATCAAGTCATCTGTCCCCTGTTGCCCATTCCCAGCTTCTGGCAAATAGAGGCATCTCTGCCCATCCTGGCTAATAGTCATGGTTTTATTAGCCCATGGTTTTATTAGCCCATCCTGGCTAATAGTGATGGATTTATCATCCATGAATTTATCTAGTTCTTTTTTGAATGGCGTTTCCAAATTTCCTTTATTTTTAATAAAACAAAGTAGTTAAAGTGCAGAAAGATTCAAGTTTTATTTTGGGTGGAACAAAGCATGTCAACCAAAATTTTGCGTGTGTGTTTGTTTCACTGAGAAAACCAACATGGTTTTGATCATGAGGTTGATCTGTATTCCCTTCCACCCCCCCCCCCCCCCACCACCACCACCAAGTTTGGCCAGTGAACTGTAAGATCACTTATTCACACAGTGGCTAATGTTAACCCCCCACTGTGAAATGGTTGGAAGTTCCAGTCCTGCTGATTGTGGAAAGGAAGGTAGGTTGACAGGCTGTCCCTCAGGTAGATTCTGAAGCCAGAATCAGACTTTGGAGTATACTTGCTAAAAGGATATTCAGCCAGCACAAATGATAGAGCAAACTCTCATAGATGAAGGTCTTTGAGCAATAACTGTTGTTAATTACTAGTTTTCTAACGTTGTTCCAAATGCTCATTACAGCAGTTCAGCCTTGAGGTCCTGACAGCGTGCATTAGTGATGTCCAAGAGGGAAAGGCTGCAGTTTTCAGATCTTTTAGAGAGGAAAAAGTTATTGCTGTCCATGGAAACCTAGTTTCTGGGTCAGGGTTTTGGTGAAAAAGATTCACAAATTGAGTTCCTTACCAACTAGTGTATAACCGTACCCATCAGACAGGGCAGTTCCTGGGCAAGCAGAATCCCCCACCAACAGTAAGTCTTGAGTTGGTTCAGCTTTAATCAGTCATCTTGCATCCAGTCTGCAGTGTTGTTCAACAATAAAGATTAGTCTCACACATGAGACCATATAAAGTATTCAGCAGTTGAATAGGACTGATACCTCAGATTATGCCACTGTAGCAGTTCTCTGAATGGCCTCAAGTAAAAACTAAACAATGTAGATAGCACCTATTCCTGTGTAATTTCATACGTTAACCCTCCATGCCAGTGAATAAATTACATGTTGTCATTGAGCTGTGCCTCCTTGAAAGAACTGAACCACTTCAGATTGTTCTTGCCTGTACAGTTGGATTAGCTTTTGATACCGTGGTATTTAGAACTGGGATTTAAACCTGGTTTTCTCTAAGTAATACTGTACTCTCTGCCTTTTAGTCATTTTAACAGACCAACATTTTTCTCCCGGAAATGCTACCGAAGCTATACAGGTGAAGTTATTTGGAAATTCTGGAGTAATCATTATCTAATTTAGAAACACAAAAAATCTGTCATATTAAGAAACTTTACAAATTTTCATGTTTTATCAAAATTCCATTATATTGAACTAACTGTTATACAGTGGATTATGTGATCTACTAGATTATGTAGGTTGACACCGAAAGGGAACACATAGTAGGAATCAACGTGGTGGTGGTGGGGAGAGCAGGTCACAATTTCTTTACATTCAAAATATTTTTTTTTGTAAAATATTTAGTTGTCTATGTTGCCAGATAGAAGACATCTCACAAAACACTGATGTGAACAGCGACAGTGTGAGCTTCCCCCATGTGGTGCTGCCAGTATAGTTCTACTTTTATAAGTGTTGTCTTCTCTTGAGGTGGTTTAGTAGTTTGGTCTGATGTCTGTTAAGTCTACTGCTGAAATTGCCAACAGGATTGACAATTTGGGTGACTGTTTCTGAGTATTGTGGACTCAATTTCACTAGTGAACTGAGATGATCAACTCGCTTTATTGGTAATGGGACAATCTCTTGAGCACCAATATTTTGAGCTCTCCACATAATACCACTCCAGGAATGAAGAGGTACCAGTCAACCAAATCAGGCAGAGGAGTAAAGTCCTTTAGAAAGTTGATCCCATCCCTCATCAATCTAGAGATAATGCCAGCTTTGGACGGGTGGTCCTACAATTCCTGTTCAAGTAGACTCCGAGCCTACTTCCAGTTGGAACTGCTTGAGTTACCTGCTGTGGAATGGACATGTGCAATCACTTGAAGAAAAAATGGTTACCTACCTATCCATAATTATTGTTCTTCTAGATGTTTATCCATTCCACCTCCCCTTTCACCTCTCTATCAAAGTCTTTCTGGTAGGAAGGAACTGAGGGGAGTTGGGGGCAGCATAGTGCTTTATACCGGTGTGCAGTGGCATGAATCACCAAGAGGTGATCATGCTGTCCTGACTGGTACTGTTAAGGGAAAAATTTCTAACAACTGTGTGTGATGCGTGCACCCATCTACAGTGGAATGGCCGTGTGCAACAGCCCTTGAGGAACAACAGTTACAGAAAAGTAGGTAACCATGTTTTCCAGTAACCAGTGGCAGGCAAGATCTGGGCATCACTCCACTCCCCAGTCATAGGGGAAGATCACAGATTTATGGGGAAGGGTGGTGTCTTCATTGCTTGGTATGAGGATGGCCGCTTTTCAAGTGGTCATGGCCCATTATGAGTTCCACTTGTGTGAAAAGTTGGCATTGTTTGTAAAGGACTTGCCTGAGTGCATGTGGTGACTGGCAATTACCATTTTACTGGAGGGCCATAATGGGGCTAAGCATTTACTCAGAGCTTCCTTCAGTGCCTTAGACTCAGCTGCTAGAGCAATGGCTACTGCTTTGATTGTAAGGAGATATGCTTGGCTTCTCTCTTAGTCTCTGTCTTTGGATACCTAGCCTTAACTAGAGGATCTTCCCTTTGAAGGGGACAGCATTTTCATTATAAAGACTGAGTTGGTGGAAAAGGACAGAGATTAGCGGCATACTCTCTGGGTTTGATTTTCTTCTGTCAGAGGGAGACCACCTAATCCTTCCTTTCACTATCAGAGGCAGTTTTACCCTCAGTCTTCCTCTTATTTTTTTGGCTATTCAGAGGCACCAGCCGATCAGCAGCCTTCTTCCTATTAGGGCTAGCCAGAAGCAAAGGCCTTTCTAATACTGGTCTTAATCCCAACAACCTGCCACCTCTGTCGTAGTTGTGAAACATCAAACTTCATATTTGACATGGTGATTGAGAATCAAGAACTAACCAATCAGGACTGTTTTACTCTTTTGTTTGGGGACAGGCTGGCCTCTTATCAATGCTTGGAGGTGAGTTGCATTGGACCAATGGGTTCTAGAAATTACAGAAAAGGGCTATGCCATACTTCTCAAAAGATTGCCCCTTTTCAATTCTCCATACCCTTCTCACAAGGCCATTCTTTTGGAAGTAGAGAAATTGCTTTTGATGGAGCAGTGGATGAGGTGCTTGACATCTCAGAGGTTGGGGATTTTATTCCTGATACTCTCAGGTGCGGGTGGGAAGTGGGGGGGTTTCCATCCAATCTTGGATTTAAGGTACCTGAACAAGTACCTTTTGTTCAGAAATTTAAATTCTGTACATTAACATTGGCCTCTATAATCCCTTCCCTTTTGGTTATGGATTTGTTCGCAACTCTAGATTTGAAGGACACACGTTCTTCAAGTAGTGTCCCTGTAGGTGCTCCACTCTAGGTGTGCTTGTGTCCCTGCGCTGCTGATCAGAGAACTTTGGTAGCAGTGTCTGCTGGGCCCGCACATGCAGTGTGTCTCCTTGTGCTGCATCACGAGGCAAGTCAGCATGTGCAGGCTAACTTCCCCTCAGTTCCTTTTCAACTGCCCTGGCTAGAGACGGAGCTATTAGCAGATATTAGCAATAGACAGCTATTACTTTTGTAGCCCAGAGCTTAATTTTTAGTAATAGTTGTTGTAGTCTTTTTATTTTCTCTCGCTCTCGCGCGCGCGCGCTCTCTCTCTCTCTCTCTCTCTCTCTCTCTCTCTCTCTCTCTCTCTAAAAATATGTTGAGGGTGCATCTGAATCCTCTGGCAGTTCGAGGGCATTGTTCTCAGGAGAGGAGTCTGTACATTAGTGTGTTGGAGTTGAGAGCCATTTGTCTGGCCCTCCAATTGTTCCTCCCTCATGAAGGGGAGGGTTTTACAAGCGGTAACAGGCAATACTTCTGCAGTGTACTAGATCAACAAGCAGGAAGGTGCTCACTCCACTTCTTTGTGCAGAAGTAATAAGGTTATGGGATTGGTGCATCTTTAACAATGTCTGTCCGGTGGCTCAGCAGTCGATGAGAGAGAGCGCAACATGATTACAGACTGTCTCAGCAGGCACCCTTCCCAGATGGCAGAGTGGTTGATTCCTAAAGGATCAGCTGGTTTCGCCCATGTTCTTCGGATGGGATTTGCCACACATGGATCCAGCAGTGTCACCTCTTCTGTTCCATAGCTGGCACAGTGTCTGACTGATATGCTTTTCTCCTGCTTTTCTTCCCTTCCATTGACACAGAAAGTGGTAAGAAAGATATGCAGGGATGGGATGAGGATAATTCTCATCACTTAAGCATGGCCTCATCAGCAATGGTATATTGATTTCCTCCAGCTGTCCAACAGAATCTTCACACACCTTCCTCTGTCACTAGGTCCTCTGAGCAAGAAGTGAGGATTCTTCATCTGGACCTGCAGTCCTTTCATCTGATGGTTTGGGCTATTGGTCTTTGAATCTGCCTAAACTTCAGCAGCCCTCTTCGTTAACTGTTCAAGATGTGCTAGTTAATGCTAGAAAGCAGTCTACTTGACAGTGTTATAAGTCAAAATGGACCAGAGTTGTAACTTGTATGACTGGAAAGGACAATTCTCCTGCTTCAGTATCCATACTGTGTTAGAATACCTGATGTTTTTAAAGTGTGAAGGGCGGATTCATTGTGAAAGGTTCATTTGACAGCCATTTTGCTTGTCACAGAATATCAGGATTGGAAGGGACCTCAGGAGGTTATCTAGTCCAACCCCTTGCTCAAAGCAGGATTGATCCCCAATTTTTGCCCCAGATCCCTAATTGGCCCCCTCAAGTATTGAACTCACAACCCTGGGTTTAGCAGGCCATTGTTCAAACCACTGAGCTATCCCTCCCCCCTCATACCTCAGTTGATGGTAGATCTATGTGCATAGTATTGCTAAGAAGTTTTTGAAGCGTTTATCTAATGTGTATTTTCCTTTGAGAGACCCTGTCTCTCCTTGGGATCTCAGTTTGGTTCTGGCCATGCTGATGAAGTCACTGTAGTAGAAAGAGAGCTGTAGGCCTCTTACCAGGCCTCATGTTTCAGGTTCTCTCTAATACTGTCACATTTTCAACCCTTGGCTGAGTGTTCTTTATATTCTTTCTCTATTAAAACAGCTTTATTGTTGCCATAACCTCTGTCAGAAGGGTAAGTGAGTTAAAAGATCTTACAGCTGATCCACCTTTCTCAACTTACTATTTAAAAAAAAAATTTTTTTAACCTGATCCCAGCTTTTTGCCAAAGGTAGTTGGATTTTCATATTCATGTCAATTAATTTGCCAGTTTTTTCCCCAAGCCACATTCTGATAAGGGAAAATTGGCTTTACATACTTTGGATGCAAGAAGGCCCTTTGCTTATTATTTGGATAGGACGAAAACTTTTTCGAAAATCATTACGATTGTGTCTTATGCTAAAAATCACATGGGATATAAGTTTTCTTCACAGACTATTTCTATATGGTTTAAAGCAATGTATTGTTGAATGTTGTTTCTTGGCACTTACTCCTATACCTGATACAGTGCAACCACATTCTGTTAGTTATAGCAACTATCTTTACTTGCTTTAGACAGGTCCTTGTCGTTTAAATGGCAACCTAGAGTTCTGTTCAAACTTCAGCTAAGCATTATGCTCTGGACTTGGCCTCTAGGGCCAGTGTTGGATTTGGTAGAGCAATGCTCTCTCTTTCGTTAGGTCTCTGCCTCCAGGTTATTTTCAGCACTCCTTGTCTGTCTGTCCTGTAAGTGGGAATATGCAGAGCCAGTTCAAGGAGGAAATGAAGGTAACTTATTTGTAACTGAAGTTCTTAGAGATGGCTCTGCATATTCACGCTTCCGACCCACGTTCACCTCTTTGTCAGAGTCCTAATCTTTTTGTTTTGTCATTGTGGTGGAAGTATCTGAGGTGGTAAGAGGATGCTGCACCCCATTATATAGCATAGCTCTCAAAGTTCAGAGATGCAGAGGGAAGGGGTTGGGGGCTCAAGTGCTCTAATGCAGTGCTTCTCAAGCTATCTGATGTGGGGGACCGGCATTTTTTTTTCCGATGTGCACTCAGACCGGCAGCTGATGGCTCGCGGGCCGGCACCGGTCCACGGACCACCACTTTGAGTAGCACTGCTCTAATGGACAGTTAGGAGGTTCTACCATAAGGCACCACAAGGTGGCAGAGTACCCATAAGTGAAGAGTACCCATCTCTAAGAACTCAGTTATCCGATGAAATGAGCTGTAGCTCATGAAAGCTCATGCTCAAATAAATTGGTTAGTCTCTAAGGTGCCACAAGTACTCCTTTTCTTTTTGCGAATACAGACTAACACGGCTGTTACTCTGAAACCAGTTATAAGTAAGTAACCTTTGTTTTTAAATCACGAAGTATATATATTACTGGTCTGGACTTAATTCTGCTTGCCTAAGTGTAATCAAATCATGAGTGCTTGTGTCCAAGCTACCATTAATTTTTAGTTCTGTGATTGGTTCCGCTTTATCTGCCAACACAAGATTTAATCTAGAATTCCCCTCTGTCGGCTGCAACACTTTTTGAGTTCGGACATTTCATCTATTTTGTTTAGAAATTCCAAAAATATTTTAGTAGCGGCAGCATGAGAACTCCAGCATATGTCACTCAGATTGAAGTCCCCAGCTGGTCATGCAGCTCTTTTTCTTATACATGATAGGTACATAAGGAGGCAGTCATCCTGGTCCTTAGTGTGATTTCGAGGTCTGTAACAGACACCAGCTAGTACCCCGTTTTTATGCTTTATCTGTTAAGTAATTGATCATAAGCATTCAAGATAATTTTTTTCTGAGTTTTCAGTGACTCAGAAACGGGTAATGCCACTCCTTCTCCCCTTTTGCCTGCTTGATCCTTCCCAAATTGGAATGTTAAAATCAATGGCTATAACCTATCATGTGACTCATACCTCCAGGTTTCAGTAATACCAAGTAGATGGACTTCATGCTCATAAATGAGCAACTCCTCTTCCTCTTGTTTGACAGAATAGAAGCCTGGGTATAGATGTAATGGTTCTCAGGGTACTCAGGACTGAGTCACCTTGTTCCCCTTGCCTCCAGCATCAGGGATTCTTGCCTGTGCTTGCCTGGGTGTCAGCTCCCTAATACCACCAGCCTTTCAAGCACTTTCTGAGCTGTGCCAGCCCTGTCTTTGCTTTGCAGGTTAACAGTAGGTGCACCCCAAATCCCTTTGAAATATTCCCCTGGCTTCTCTCAGAAATTGCAGCTCCTCTGTCCCCCCACAGGTGCAGTGTACCTCAGTTTAATAGGTTTACCTTAAACCACCGCTCATGTATACCACACAGCACTTGTAATAATACAAAAAAGATTTATTTAAGAAAAAATAGTTTAGAATCAAGAGTGGTGGAAACAAATGGTTATAACACAAAACCAAATCATAAAATGTGAACCTGCATCTACACTTATTAATGGTTACCTTTATTAGATAGGAAAGTAGGTTTTCCCTGCAAAGTTCAGTCTGTTGCAGAGCTAGCCTATTTCACAAGAACCAGGATTCAAATGTTCATGAAAATTCCCCTGTTCCACAAGGGGTTTCCTCAGTGAATGGATCCAGAAGGACATCTTCCTTCTCTGTTAAAATCTTAGTATTGCGCAAAGCTAAACAATTGAGCCTTGGATTGCATCACTGGCTAAACAGGGCACGGTGACAACTCCCTCATGCCTGAATGAGCCATCACGGGGACACATTATCCTCTGCTAACTAATTTTTATTCCAAGTCCATAAAGCGTACTTTAAGTATAAATACATTATTCCTTCAATATTTCCCATACATACACCACAAAGACAGTGAATCTTGGCAAGTTATGAGCTTTTTGTAGATATCTTGCATGTTACTCTTTATCCTGTAAGACGTGTTTGGTATAGAAGGTTTGTCAGATCTGAGGTGAAGGTTGTTTGCAAAGAATGGGGACCCTTTGCTAGTAGCCTCTGTGTCATAATAGGCAGTTAAAGAATTTCTTCTCCATGTTGTTTGGTTCCATGTCTAATTTTTTTTCAACTTCTTGATTTTGTGCTAAATGAGTGCACGTCTTCCCTTTTTACACTTCCCCTTTTGTTATTAGTTTAACATCCTCCTGATGGGTCTAGCCAGCCTGTCCCTGATTTAGATTGGTTTCCCTTCTACTGAGGTGGCGGCCATCCAAACTGTTCAGCCCCCGTGACCCTATAGGAGGTGGACCAATGTTCCACAAAACTAAAATTCTCTACCCTGCACCACTTACCTAGCCAGCCGTTCACTTCCAGACTCTTCTGTCTTCCTTTGCTCATGGGACAGGAAGTACCTCTGAGAAGATTGCGTAGATATTCTTCTTCAGTACACTCGAGGTTCACTGAACGCATTTATTTCTGAGACCTGGCAACACAGTGTCATTAGTATATCCTTGCCGATCTACTTCAGAATGTCTTATATCTTGGCTCAGGGAAGGCAGCACATTGTCCCATATGTCATTAGTTCTTTGTAGAATATTGGTTCGATTCTTCTGAGTACTGAATCCCTCAGCAGGGATTGTCTGTTTCTTGGACAACTTAAGATCTCATTATTGGTGAACTTGTTTTCTTACAGCTTGGGCCTAGCTGTCCTGTATATCTGTTTGCTTGGACCATCTGGATCTTGCGAGATATCTTCATAGTTTACATGCTGAGGATCTGGGATCAGTTTGGAACTTTGTGTGGAATTCATCCTGGTCCTCTTATCTGTGGTGGTCACAGCCTGACCATCTTTGTTTGTCTCCAGCCATGTAGAATGCCACCATAACCTTTTGCCTCTGATGGTTGATCGATTAGAAAGGCCCTAAGGGACTATTATGACCATCTGGTCTGACCTCCTGTATAACATAGGCCATGGAACTTTCACAAAATTCCTAGAGCATATTTTGTAGGAAAAAATCCAATCATAGAATATCAGGGTTGGAAGGGACCTCAGGAGATCATCTAGTCCAACCTCTGCTCAAAGCAGGACCAATCCCCAATTTTTGCCTCAGATCCCTAAATGTCCCCCTCAAGGATTGAGCTCACAATCTTGATTTAAAAATTCAGTGATGGAGAATCCATTATGACCTTGAAAATTGTTCTAGTCATTAATTACTCTCACTTCTAAAAATGTATGCCTTATTTGCTTATGAAGTGCCAGGCCGCCTCTAACTTCTTCTCTCTCCAGCGCGTTGGTGCCCGATTCCTTTCTTCCTTGAAGCTGGGATACTGATATTTTCTATACCTGACTGCCTGCAAACTCCTCAGCTTCTCTGATTCTCAGTAGTGTCTCTGCTTGCCCTTTCAGTCCAAGAATCTTTTCTCCAGCACAGCCACCAACTTGTACTTCCTGCCTGAAGCCAGAAGGGACTTCCTGTGCATGAACGATAACTGAGCATATCTGTTGCAGTTTGCCACCACTAGTCCACTGCTGGCCATCGTGGAATAACACACCGAGCTGAACCTGGAAGGAAAGGCTCTCACATTTCCTCAAAAACTCTATTAGTTGCCTCTGCTCACAGCTCTGAGATCTCAGGTTTGCCTAGTAAGTGACCATTGTAGGCTGCACTAACAGGATATGTCTAGGAAGGTAGCTTGGTGGAACCTGAAAGGATTACTACCCCCGAGAGGGGTGAACAGGGAGATAGCACCCAACAACTATTTATACCAAGTCTTCCTGTTTCTTAGCTCAGTCTGCCGCTTACCACCAGAGAGCAATTAACCACTCAGACTTCAAACACGGGGGCTGATCAAAACTCCCAGGGTCAGAGCCTCACGGTATTTACCGAGGCACCAACAAACAGACCTGTTTCAGCTGCTTACTCAAGGGCCCATGGCCCAGCTGTGCAGCCTGTATACAGGAAACAAACAGGCACACAACTCACTGATGGACCAAATGCACAAAAGAATAAATGGTATTGTCAGAATGTATTTCTAAAACTGGGAGTCTGTTTCTTTCCTGTTTGTTTTTATTTAATTTTGAGCTCTGTATGCATGGGTTGTAAGGTAAGGGATAGCCTGTGAAGGAAATTAACCTGAAGGAAATAGAAATTAGGAGTCAGGGGTTTTTTTCTTGTGGGAAGAAATTGTTTGTCAGCAAAATATTTCAGAGTGACCTTGGTAGTAGATTAGAGAGTTGGGCTGGTCATGTGCAATTGTCAGGACAGAATATTGCAGTATATAGTAGAAAGTTGTCTGTCTTATACTCTTTATTGTACTGTACTTGGCTTTTAGGGTAGACTGCTTTTGTGAGCTATTTAAGTAGTGTTCAAGATTTTAGCAGTTACTAAAAGTGTCTGGAAACAGCTTAATAGAAGTATTGGTCTACCGTATTATTTGAACACATATAGTCTGCGACAGTTATATATCAGGTAACATAAAAGGGAAAGAAAGTGTTAACTGCTTAGCAAGGGAAACTCTGCCTTATCTAGTCTCATTACACAGTAAATCAGTTACTATACCTCAATCAAAGCAGCCAAATTTTATTCTCAAGTTTCATTCTTGATGGATGTCCCTTTTATGGGGTGGTCAGTGCTTATTTTCCACATTTGTGTGCACTGTTAACACCTTGTGTACATAAGGGTGAAGTTAAGAGTTCTGTGTGTGTACTGCACTGAGTTTCAACTTCATCACTACCTAGCTTGCAGGTAGGTGTGGTTTGAGAGAGTGTGTCTGGGGGACGTGGGAGCTGAAAGTGTTCTTTGGATAGGTGGGCTGCTTGTTGCCAGCTCAGATCCATGCATTGTGGTGAAAGCTCTATCTGTATTAAAATGTGCTGACAGTGAATGATTGAATATTTGACAACGTGGTCTTGCGTCATTCCTTTGGATACTCTTGATGCTGCAATATTTTTGTCCCTCTGTGTAATATTAATATATTACATACACGTTTGTTTTCCTAGATGTTGACTCATACTGTTATATATAAACTGCATTGTTACAATTAAAAAAACTAATCTGTATGTTAGTATTTTTTAAAAAAAATCCTTTAATTGGGTTTTTATATTAACATCATCCACTCATTTGCATTATTTTACGGATTTTTTTCTGAATGGCAAATACCCTTTATTTCATGAGACGTTATTACTAACTCTCACCCCGATCAAGCTGGGATGCTGCCTGGCATGCGTGCACTCTCTCTTTTCTCCCCCACCCCAGAAACAATCTTTTCTTCAGCTGAAAAAACAAAACAAAAAATCCTTCATTAAAATTAAAGATTAAAAAAATGAAATGGTAGTTACCGGTGAAACAAGCTTTAGTAAACTGAATATACAAGAAAAAAATGGCATTAAACTATTTTTCTTGAATTCAGTACCTTCCCCTTCAGCCTAATGCTTGTTCATGGTTGGCAAAAGAGAACTATTTTTCCTGCTTTCTCTACAACCAGTCACTTTATCAAATTAGAATGAATGATTCTAAATTTAGAAAATGTTTTTTACTCCTATAGCAGAGGCTACTACATAAAAAAGCTGGCTTATCACTTCTGTGAACATTTATGTGCCTGGTCAACAATTTAAACCAATTCAATATCTCGACTTTACTGATGGCTTAGCAGTTAACATGTATTTTAATAGTTCTCATTCGGCTCTCAAATATTGTTAGGCAGGGCATGATTCTGTTATTTATTAACAGATCCTTGTCAGAGTGGCATCCACCTCATTTGTAGTTACACATCTACTATACCGGATGGAGAATGTGAGCAAGAAAAAGGTGGAGTAAGTGCCAGATGCATCCATTTTTATTACTGTCTGTGATTAACTTTATCTTTCAATATGTGCCCTTAAATTCCTTCCAGATTTAAACAGCATTAGTAGTAATACAGCTATCTGCTTGCAGTTTATCCACTGCAGTACCTTTAGACTTCTGTATATCATCTAAAATTATCATTAGAAATCTGTTTAATATTTTGACTGTGATGGTGCCATTCATTTGTGAATATTATCTTAAACTGTCATCTGGACAGTCCAATTCTTAGCTTTTCAAAGCAAACTTTTGCCAAATTCCACTATACATCTTGGGACAGAATGAGTTCTGCCTTGCCTCACCTGTTCTCTTAATGGAAGCGGATACACATCCAAATCACACCTGGAGTTGCAGCTAGCAAAAGATGTTAAGAGTAACAAGAAGGGTTTCTTCAGGTATGTTAGCAACAAGAAGAAAGTCAAGGAAAGTGTGGGCCCCTTACTGAATGAGGGAGGCAACCTAGTGACAGAGGATGTGGAAAAAGCTAATGTACTCAATGCTTTTTTTGCCTCTGTCTTCATGAACAAGGTCAGCTCCCAGACTACTGCACTGGGCAGCACAGCATGGGGAGGAGGTGACCAGCCCTCTGTGGAGAAAGAAGTGGTTCGGGTCTATTTAGAAACGCTGGACATGCACAAGTCCATGGGGCTGGATGCGTTGCATCCAAGAGTGCTAAAGGAGTTGGCTGATGTGATTGCAGAGCCATTGGCCATTATCTTTGAAAATTCATGGCGATCAGGGGAAGCCCCTGATCTGGAAAAAGGCTAATGTAGTGCCCATCTTTAAAAAAGGGAAGGAGGAGGATCCTGGGAACTACAGGCCAGTCAGCCTCACCTCAGTCCCTGGAAAAATCATGGAGCAGGTCCTTAAGGAATCAATTCTGAAGCACTTAGAGGAGAGGAAAGTGATCAGGAACAGTCAGCATGGATTCACCAAGGGCAAGTCATGCCTGACTAATCTAATTGCCTTCTATGACGAGATAACTGGTTCTGTGGATGAAGGGAAAGCAGTGGACATGTTGTTCCTTGACTTTAGCAAAGCTTTTGACACGGTCTCCCATTGTCTCCATTCTTGCCAGCAAGTTATAGTAGTATGGGCTGGATGAATGGATTATAAGGTGGATAGAAAGCTGGCTTGATTGTCGGGCTCAACGGGTAGTGATCACTGGCTCCATGTCTAGTTGGCAGCCGGTATCAAGTGGAGTGCCCCAAGGGTCGGTCCTGGGGCCGGTTTTGTTCAATATCTTCATTAATGATCTGGAGGATGGCATGGATTGCACCCTCAGCAAGTTTGCAGATGACACTAAACTAGGAGGAGAGGTAGATACGCTGGAGGGTAGGGATAGGATACAGAGGGACCTAGACAAATTGGAAGATTGGGCCAAAAGAAATCTGATGAGGTTCAACAAGGACAAGTGCAGGGTCCTGCACTTAGGACGGAAGTTTCCCATGCACCGCTACAGACTAGGGACCGAATGGCTCGGCAGCAGTTCTGCAGAAAAGGACCTAGGGGTGACAGTGGACGAGAAGCTGGATATGAGTCAACAGTGTGCCCTTGTTGCCAAGAAGGCCAATGGCATTTTGGGATGTATAAGTAGGGGCATTGACAGCAGATCGAGGGACGTGATCGTTCCCCTCTTTTCGACACTGGTGAGGCCTCCTCTGGAGTACTGTGTCCAGTTTTGGGCCCCACACTACAAGAAGGATGTAGAAAAATTGGAAAGTCCAGCGGAGGGCAACAAAACTGATTAGGGGACTGGAACACATGAGTTATGAGGAGAGGCTGAGGGAACTGGGGATGTTTAGTCTGCGGAAGAGAAGAATGAGGGGGGATTTGATAGCTGTTTTCAACTACCTGAAAGGGGGTTCCAAAGAGGGATGGCTCTAGACTGTTCTCAGTGGTAGCAGATGAGACCATTACTCCTTGTTCTGTCAAGTTGCAGTGGGGAAGATTTAGGTTGGATTTTAGGAAAAACTTTTTCACTAGGAGGGTGGTGAAACACTGGAATGCGTTACCTAGGGAGGTGGTGGAATCTCCTTCCTTTGAAGTTTTTAAGGTCAGGCTTGACAAAGCCCTGGCTGGGATGATTTAATTGGGGATCGGTCCTGCTTTGAGCAGGGGGTTGGACGAGATGACCTCCTGAGGTCCCTTCCAACCCTGATATTCTATGATTCTATGATCTGAGAGTAAAAATGGATTTTTTTAAGGACTTTCAAGGAAACATGTTTGAATTGAAAGACCGATCTTGAGTTAATAAGAAATTTGTGTTGGTGAATTTTGCCTTTTTCTCGATCTTCCTAGCTAACAAATGGCTAGTTACTATCTCAGCAAAGCTAAAATATAGTTAAGCCATTGGAAACTTAATAGGATACATTTTGAAGAAACTGTTTCGTAATTAAGCAAAGTGTGATTGATTGTTACTAAATTTTCTTGTCTTAATGGCTGCTCTAGTCCATCAGTTAGTCTGAAGCCATAGGCTCTCTGTTAAGATGGCTGCTATTTCCATAAAGCCTTCTCATATGGACGTAAGTAGATGTCTGCTTGGGCTTAATTTTAAAGCCTGGGTCATTGTCACTGCCTCGTGCTTGCGGGGTTGATTCAGCGGTGAAGTGCCCTGCTGCCACCACACCTGGATGTTGTGGCGTGAGAGGCAGGCGCTGCTGTGTTCCTCAGCTCAGCACAGCAAAGTGGAGGTGGCCAGCAGGAGTGGGGCATGCAGCTGCTCCTTTGCCAACCAATGGGCAGGAGAAGGAGAACCCACCTAAGCTCAAGAGTGTGCAGTTATTTTCCCTTCCGACCTGACTTTACCCACACCTGGCACGTGCAGTCGAGTGCCATCAGATTCCAGGGCTCTAGAAGTAAAGTCACTCTTGGTGAAGTTGGCTATCATCTGCTGATCTGAGAGAAGATGGCTGCTTCGTATGCTCTATGGTAGACAACTGAACTGAAAAGTGAGGCAGGAAAAAGTGAGGCAGGATGGAGAAGTTCCAGATTTGCCACCCCAAATGTTAAAAATCATGAGTCAGGCCACACAAGGGCTAGAAACTTTTTTTTTTTTAAAATCTGAAAACTGAGATTGAGTGGAAACTAGGTCACATTACAAAGGATGCATATAAACAAATAATTCAAGGCACAAAATGAGATTAAATTAGCTAGAGACATAAAGGGTAACAAGAAAATATTCTACAGATACATTAAAAGCAAGTGGAAGACCAAGGACAGGGTAAGCCCGTTACTCAATGAGGAGGGGTAAACTATAACAGAAAAAGTGGAAATGGCAGAAGTGTGAAGTGATTTTTTTGGGGTTGGTTTTCACCAAAAATTTTGTACCAGTTGGACATATTACTTAATGAACACCAGTGAAAATGACATAGGATCAGAGACTAAAATAGGAAAAAACAAGTTAAAAATTAACAAGACAAGTTAGATGTCTTAAAGTCATCAGGGCCTGATGAAATACATCCTAGAATACTCAAGGAGCTGACTGGGGAGATATCGGAGCCATTAGAAATTATCTTAGAAAAGATATGGAAGACGGGAGAAATTCCAGAGGACTGGAGAAGGGCAAATATAGAGCCAATCTGTAAAAAGTGGAATAAGAACAAACCCGGGGAATTACTGACCAGTCATCTTAACTTCAATAGCTGGAAAGATAATGGAGCAAATAATTAAGCAATCAGTTGTCAGACATCTAGAAGATAAGGTGATAAGTAAGTCAACATGGATTTGTCAAGAACAAATCATGTCAAACCAACCTAATATCCTTCTCTGACAGAGTAACAAGCCTTGTGGATGGGGGAAAGCAGGAGATGTGATATATCTTGAGTATAGTAAGGCTTTTGATGCTGTCTCACATGACCTTTCATTAACAAACTTAGAGGTATACAGCCTAGCTGAAACTACTATAAGGCGGATGCACAACTGGTTGGAAAACCGTTCCCAGAGTAGTCATCAGTGATTCACAGTCAAGCTGGAAGGTCATATCAAGTGGGGTCCTGCAGGGATCAGTTCTCGTCTGGGTCTGTTGAATCTCTGCATCAATGATTTAGATAATGGCCTAGAGAATACAATTCTAAAGTTTGCGGATGAAATCAAGCTGGGAGGGGTTGCAAGTGCTTTGGGGAATAGGATTAAAATTCAAAATGATCTGGACAAACTGGAGAAATGCTCTGAAGTAAATAGGATGAAATTCAATAGGGATAAATGGAAAGTACTCCACTTAGGAAGGAACAGTCCATTTCACAGATATAAAATGGGAAATGACTGCCTACAAAGGAGTACTGCAGAAAGGGATCTGGGGGTCATAGTGAATCACAAGCTAAATATGAGCGAACAGTGTGACACTGTTGCAAAAAACGCAAACATAATTCTGGGAGGTATTAGCAGGAGTGTTGTAAATAGGATACAAGAAGTAATTCTTCCACTCTATTCTGTGCTGCTTAGGCCTCAGCTGGAGTACTGTGTCCAGTTCTGGGCGTTGCATTTCAGGAAAGATGTGGACAAATTGGAGAAAGTCCATGGAAGAGCAGTGGAGATGGTTAAAGGTCTAGAAAACATGGCCTATGAGGGAAGATTGAAAAAACTGGGTTAGTTTAGTCCAGAGAAGAGAAGACTGAGGGGGAACATACCTTTTCAAGTACATAAAAGGTTGTTACAAAGAGAAGGGGGAAAAATTGTTCTCAACTTCTGAGGATAGGACAAGAAGCAATGGGCTTAAATTGCAGGAGGGGTGGTTTAGGTTGGACATTAGGAAAAACTTCCTGTCACGGTATTTTAGCACTGGAATAAATTGCCTAGGGATTTTGTGGAATCTCTGTCATTGGAGATTTTTAAGAGCTGGGATGGTCTAGATCAGTGGTTGTCAAACTTCAGGTCATGACCCAGTACTGAGTTGCGGAATGCAAGACACTGGGTCACTTTGCTCAGCACCCAGGGAGCCTGGTGGCCGGCCAGTAAAAACTAGTAGTCCCTACCTGTTCTGATACCATGCTGTGCCCCAGAAGCAGTCAGCAGCAGGTCTGGCTCGGCGTGCTGTCCCCAAGCACCAGCTCTGTACTCCCATTGGCTGGGAACTGGCCAATGGGAGCTGGGGAGAGGGCGGTGCCTGTGGGCGAGTGTCGTGTGGAGCTGCTTGCACACCTCCACCTGTGGAGCCGGGCCTACTGCTGGCCGCTTCCAGGGTACAGCGTGGTCTGCGGTGCCAGGAGAGGCGGGAAGCCTGCCGCTGCACTGCTGACTGGGAGCTGCCGGAGGTAAGCCTGCGCCCCAATCCCCAGCCCTGAGCCCCCTCCAACCTGCAGCCCCCTCCTGCACCCCAAACCCATCATCCCCGGCCCTCACCCCCACACTGCAACCCTCTGCCCCAGCCTTGAGCCCCTTCCTACACCACAAACCCCTCATCCTCCACTCCTTTGGGTGGCGGGCATAAACAATTTTCTTCAACTGGGTCGCCAGGAAAAAAGTTTGAAAACCACTGGTCTAGATAATACTTACGTCTGCCTTGGGAGCAGGGGACTGGACTAGAAGACCTCTTGAGGTCCCTTTCAGTCTTATGATTCTTACCTAATCACTTGTTTCCAGAAGCTGGGGCTATAAGAAAACAACCATGAGTTTCATAATTAAAATTGCTAGAGTTGGCAACGCTGAAGTTCCCTTTGTCTCCTCTGAGCATTGCCTCAATTGTTATGCAGAGTTTCTAAGCTCTGTGTGCTTTCCTTTGGTCCCACTAGATCATGCTGCCTTCTGGTCCGTCATTCACAACTTTCCAAAGTCTGTAGATGCAGCTTCAGTCCTTTTAAAGTCCATATTTTGTCTGTGAGGGGAGACTCTCTCTCTCCTCCCATTCGAGCTCCTCTATGCTGTATAGATGGGCTGGAGTGGCATTAAGGGGCTGGAATGGCTGGGAGAGAATTCCCCTCAGTGCAGGAACTGAGGAAGACAGAGTGGTGAGAAATGGATTGGCCTAGCAGTGAGATAGATGGCCTAGAAGGGAGGGAGAATCCATATCTGAGAATGCAGATCTGGGGCCCTCCTCCTTGGGCTCTCTGCTTCCCATTGGCCAGCTTGGTAATGGGAAAAGAGCTGGGAGCTGAGTGGCCCCATTAATTTGAACTTATTCCACGGATTTTGGGGATGTTTGTCCCCTTTAGCTGGAAGGAATTTTTCCTGTTTTGCCAAATTGGCAATGGCCTGGTGTTTCTTGGCCTTCGTTGAAGTTGTCATAGAGGTACGTTTGGGTTAAAAAGAATAGGATTTGATTATTTAATATTAGGAGTTTATAGGAATGTTTAGTTTGTCGCAGTTTGCAGCCAGTGTCCAGTGTGGGTAAAAGATAAAAGGGTCAGTTTCTAGAGAATAAGAGACTTAAGATTTTATTGGTAGATCTTGTACCTCTGGGAGAAAAGGGCAGACCTGAAGTCTTTGCAGACTAAGATCCTCCTTTGTGGAAAGAGCATGACAGCATTCAGAAGTGTGCTGAGTCATAGGAGCAGACCGAGGAGTGTCTGTCCTGAGTTTCTGGTGGGAGCCCTGTAACCCCACACTGGACTCAGTTAAATGGCTGTTATGCGACAGGGTGAGAGAGAGATGAGGTGGGGTGGGCATATAGAGCCCATGCCCAGTGTGGAGTTAAGAAAGTAGAAGCTTGGTGTTTGAATTCATCCCTGACTGTCTTCATTCACCTCTGTGTCCTGATCAATGATTGATAATAACTTTCAGCATGCTGTTTATGAATTTAAATATCTTTGTGTGGATTTGCAGGTGACTGCAGAACAAGTGCACAGCTAAGATCTTTTTAAATCAAGATGTTAAAATCTAGACTTCCGCACTATTCATCAGATCTGCGTAAACTTTAACATTGAACACATTTGTGTGTCTTGGTATTTGTTAAAAGTAGCTGTGATTTGTACTATGTGATAGTTGAACATCTGTTAAACCTCTTTGTAGCACATAAGAGTTTCATTGCTTGTATTTCCATTTTTCTATTCCCATTTCTGTTCCCATTGCTGTTCCTTTGCATGGAACACAGAGAGGAATTTCACTGCTGAATGGTAGCTTTCTGCTTATTTAACATACCTGAATGATTTATAAGTAAAATTATCACTTACCAGTGACGTTGTCAGAATAATGTACGAAAATAGGACATGTAGTTCAGGTTTATACTTCAGATTGGGCCAGCTGGTAGCTTCTCTTCCTATGTGTTAAAAATATCCTTTAATGTGTTCCCAAATGCCCAGGATACAGTGAAGAAAATAGTATTGCAGTGAAATTAAAAATAAACTAATACCTGGCAAAAGAATGAACCTGTTAAAGGAACAGGTTTTACTGTATATTAGTTTGTTGTTAATCAGATCTGAACTCCTTTCAGATGCTTTATAAAAGTGGCAAAATGATCAAAAGCATGAGTACCAGATCAAAAGTTATTTTAAGATTAAATAAAATTTGTAGGGCTTACAAGTTGTAAAAACTGAATGAATTCCTGATAATGTGTATTATTGGATATCTGCTGTATTCAACAGTATACAAAACAGTATGTGGCAACACTTTCCCCACAGTAACGTCACTCTAAAATAGCTTGACATTTAGGCAAGACCATGTTTGTGTTTGTATTAAATAGAGTAATTATGGTCAGTGTCTTAACCAGTGGAAAATATAATGAAAAATGAATTAATGTTTGTGCCTGCCACATGCTGTGAAATTAATGTTCACTTACACCTGTAGGTATTCCAGCAACCCATTGTTGTTTCCCCTTGTTACAAATATTTTAATGCATGCTACTTTACACTTACAGAATCCTGTTAATCAGATGATCTGAAAGCACCTTATTAAAATTAATTTAAGCATCACAACATTCCTGCTAGGTAGGTAAATAGTCTATCCATTCTAGGGAGAGCCAGTGGCAGGAATGATTTAGTTTCTTTGGGTTCCCATGCTATGCATTTCTTTATCTTGATGTTTAAATTTTTTTAAATTTAACATTTACTCTGAATTTCCTTTGTTTTATAGCTAGTTTGAGATAATTTCAGCATTCCTGTAATGTATGTTACCCTAAAATACTGCTGTGTATTCTCAATCTAACTCCCTCTTACTTTGTTTTTCGTCTGGAAAATAAACACTATTTTAAATGTTTTCATACATATTTCCAACCTTGTTCCATATATTATATGGATATAAATTCCAAGATGTATTGAATATATAGTTAGTTGGAATTTCAGTGTTAAGAGAGGAACTAATTTTAAGAAACCATAGTGTGGATGTGTCAGGAATATATCAGTGCTGAGTACAATTATTCTAAAAACAATAATATAAAGAATATCATCCCTTGTTGATGGCAGTCAGTTTTTTAGTGAACATTTAACACAAACACTAAACTGAGTAAAAACTGTCATGTGTAAAATCTTCCTCCTTTGTGACTGAAACTTGCAGCACACCAAAAATTCTGTTGGCCATTTTTTTGTATAAAGCTAGTAGTGCACCAATAAAATAGAAATCTCTTTGGTTTCTTAGACCCTGGTCATGCAAAAGAGGATAAGTCCAGCATTATGCTGAAACTTTTCTCTATTTAAAAACTGAAGTTTACTCATAATTTTTTTGCAGTTGTATATATTTTCAGCATTTTATGTTGCTTAAATTATTTCTGTTTTTATTCTCTCAGATGTTTTTGTATTCAGTAAATGTGTAAGAAAATTTTGGAAGGGGGTGTTGTAGATTTTAATTTGGTAAATTGAGAGAACTTGCGATGTAAGAAAATAGTGAAATTACTTTATAAAGTGAAGATCACACAAACATCTGATCTACTTAGTCCACAAATGTTAGCCTTCTTGTCTTTAGTTACATCAAGGATTTAGTGTAGGCTCTTATGCAACAGATGATGACGTCTTAGAGCTGTAAATACATCTTGATAGATTTTTTGAATAATTTTGTCATTGCTGTATTTGAAGAGAAGTAAAGATTTTTCTCCCTCCTCTTCTTTATTCCAGTTCAATTTTGTGGGAAGAATCCTTGGTCCCAGAGGACTAACAGCTAAACAGCTTGAGGCAGAAACAGGATGCAAGATAATGGTCCGAGGAAAGGGCTCAATGAGGGACAAAAAGAAGGTAGGTTTTTGAAAAGCAGCAGTTTTCAGCATATGGATTTTACTTACAATCCATAAGACAAACATTTTCCTAATGCACAATAACTGTGAAGGTCTTAAAAACTATTTCTACTACTTAACGCTTTTTGCCATAAACTGTTACAATATATTTAATTTTCTTTGAGTAGCGTTCCTATGAGTGCTCCACTTCATCTGGAGAAACACCTGCAAAAGTAAGAGATTTCACCACTGGTGTATCCAGCAATAGTTCTCCACATTTCTTTCTTCCCCCTCTACTGGTTTGGATTACCTGTTGAATTTTAAAAAGTTGGGTCTTTCTATGAGTGCCATCACAGTTTATTTGATTGCAGTTACAGCTTTTCATTCCCCCAGAGAGGGATTCTCGGTGTTTGCCCATCCCACAACAGATAGATTCATCAAGGGGTTGATTAACCTTTCTCTGTAGCTTAGAGAGCCCACACTTGTATAGGTTTTGAACTTGTTCCTTAATTTCCTAATGAAACACATCTTTGAATAATTGGCTAACTGTGCATTGCTACACCTGTCTTTTGAAGGCAGCTTTCTTGGTAACCATCACTTCTTCCTGGAGAGCTGGAGAATTAGGGGCATTAATGGCAGACCCTCCCGTTGCCATTTTCTTCAAGGAAAAAGTATCTTTACGGCCACATCTGCCTAAAATGTCTTCTGAGTTCCACATTAACCAGGTTAGCCACATTGCATTTTTTTCCTGAAGCCACACAAGACCAGGGAGGAAGTTGCCTTCCATAGCTTGGACGTTAGAAGGTCATTAGTTTGGTTCTGTCCACATTGGGAGACTTTCTAAATAGCATTCTCCTGTTTGTCTTATTTGTGGATAGATCTAAGAGACCCCCAGTTTCCAAGGAGACTTTCAAAATACATATCAAGATGTATTCTGTCCTGTTGTTAGACTGGTCACAATGAGCCCCCTTCTAAAATAGCCCATCCTGCAAGATCCCAATCCAAGTCCGTGCAGTGTTGGAAAAATGTATCAGTTGCAGAAATTTGCAAGGCTGCAACTTGGGCATGAATTCATGCTTTTCTCAAACACTATTCCCTGTTACATGCTTCCAGATCAGATGATATTGTTGGCAAAGCAGTCCTGTTGGCATTAAATTTGGCTCCAAAGATCACTTCCTCCTGCCATGAGTACTATTTTGGGAGTCACCTGAAGTGGAGCACCCACTTCAGGACACTACTCGAAGGAGGAGAGGCTACCTACTTTGTACAGTAACTGGAGTTCTTTGAGACCTGCTTCCCCTTCTCCTTTGAGTCTCCTCTTGAGGGACTTTCCAGAGAACGAACTGGGGGTGGTTCTTATCCTCGATATGGGACATGAGGAGGTCTGGAGCTCGTGCATGGGCCGAATGGGCACTGCAACTGAAAATCTCAGATCAAAGGCACTTAAAGTATATGTGCACCTGAAATGAAGTACCCATAGGGGCACACATCTCAAACTCCAGTTACTGTGGAAAGAAAGTTACCTCTCCTTTTGCAGAATTGGACCAATACTTCAAAGCACAGTATATTCTTTTAATAAATTCTTAAATTTGTGTGCACTATAATTGCACAATTCAGTTTTCAGTTAACCAATTAAAATATTATTTTCCACTAACTAATCAATTTCTATTAGTAGTTTATGATGTACAGCAAAGTTAAAGATGAAAATAGAGCCCAAAAATGTGTTCAACTGTATCTATGGAATGACATTCGTCAGAGAAGTATTTTTAATTAAAAAAAAAAAATCCCTTTTCATAATTGTTTAAAAACGTCCTGGTCCACTGAAGGTATTTCAGAACTTAGAAATATCTGATTTTGCAAGGACCATGGATAGTATGTGTTGGAAAAAGACCATGGGTATTTGTGGTGATGTAGCCTGAATATTTTGTTTGAATCAAGATGTACCAAAAGTGTGTGTTCACATATACAAGTTCTGAGCTAAGAGGGAGATCACACCTAAACTTCCTGCCATGGAGCATTAGGCCCCGCTCCTCCTCCAGCCATATGAGCTCAGAAGGGAGAACCTTCTGGCAGGAGGAGGTGGGCAGATGCGCATGATGGCAGGAGCAGTTACAAAAGCAATATCATCAGATGCTGATATCATCAGACTATGATTTCTACAATGTTTATTCTGGTCACTTTTTCCTCTGTTACTTGGCAAACTGCTTGCCTTAACCCTCTCCTGCCCCCCTCCCTCAGTCTCTTTATTTCAGTCTTAGTACACCATGATCCTCTGTTCTTTCCTTTAAAATATCCCTGAATGTCCCTTCTTCCTTGTTTTTCCTTTCATCTAATACCTGCCCTTCTCACCCACTCTACCCTATAATACGTTTTGTGTGTGTGTGTACATAAACAGAATTACAAGCATAAGTCAAATAACTAAGAGCCACCCAATAGTTATTTTAAACCTCCTGAAACTAACCACATTTTCAAACCATCACTTCATTCACTGTGCTTTTATGTTAACATCCTTTTCTCTCACCCCATAACTGCCTTGTTTAGTTTGATGGAAAGCTCTTGGGCAGGGACAATGGCTTACCTTGCCTTGTTTTTCTTGGGGTCTCTAAATGATACTTGAATAAAAAGAAAGAGTGGAAACCACTGAATGCATCCGATGAAGTGAGCTGTAGCTCACAAAAGCTTATGCTCAAATAAATTGGTTAGTCTCTAAGGTGCCACAAGTACTCCTTTTCTTTTTGCGAATACAGACTAACACTGCTGCTACTCTGAATCTTGAATAAAAATGAGAGAGTTTTTTTAAAAGTAGTTTCTAGTTAGCATGGACATTCCACATATAAACGAGTCCTTAACTAAATTTCCATTTTTGCTTTGTAATTCACTTTTTGAGATTAAGGCATTGCTTGTGTGGAGTTTTAAAATATAACTTGCCAAATGTAACACTGTAGATTTGACAATTTGTAAAGGCTTTTGAAATAATGGTTTTCCTGTAGATGGGGGTGGAATGAGAACTGTTCGATAAATGAGAAGCTTCAGAATGCTTCAGATGACACATAATGTGAGAGTGTTGAAGCAAAGGACGTGTGTTAAAACAAATCATATGGTTGACCATATGTAAACAATCTTAGGTGACTCCATAATGTTAAATACTAATAGTAAAGGTACTAATCTTTTGAAGAACACTACTGTAAATTTTTACATATTTAAAAAAAATGTATTTAGCAGAAGCTTACTAATGAAAATAACCCTTTGAAAGTTCTGTTAAAAATTCTAGTAAAAACTTGTTATATTTAGTAAGAAGGACGTATGACTGTTGTACATACCTTACTCAGAGCCAGCAACCACCTCACCAGAGCCTTTTAGGATTTTCAGACCTCATTCAGCTTTAATCTAGTAGAAGATCATTCTGGCTGTTGTTCACGGAAGCTTTATTGTAGCTACTAGTTTACCAACAAACAGTTTGACTTCTACCTTTTTTTCAGATCAGATTCTGCAGTGTGGGTCAAATGTGAAGACACAATATGGTTAACATTGCAAGGGTGAACGGTCAAACTTCTTTCTCTCACAAGTGAAATATTGGTCTGTTAAGAAAGCTGGATGCTGTTAAATTTATTCAGTCTTTGTTTTGCCTAAATGTAGATATATACCATGGTTTCCAAGAGACAGATGATAGTCTTTAATTCTTTAGACTTTGGTATAAGTCTTTACGTATTACTCATTTTATTACTAGAATTTAACAGACACAAAGGGATAGGGGAAGAATTTTGGGAGAGAGCTCACTTGCAGTTAGGTTGAACAGTTGCCTGTATGAAGGTTTATTAATTCTTAATCTCCCATATTATGGGTATCCTGGTTGAAAAGTTTTCAGACACTTATTCTTCACAGCCCTAAACTTATTAATTGTCATACAAAATGAGAGGTTACTAACCAGCAAGATCCAGGGGCACTATCTAATTAATAACCCACCTGCATGTCAGGAAGGAGGAGGATGCTGATATTCTTGCTTGTGGGCTACTCTGAATGCTACTGAGGTGCCCTGAGCTCTGGTCTACACTTAAGTTTTGCCGATGTAGCTATGTTGAATAGGAGTGTGAAAAAACCACACCCCAGCCAACACAGCTGTGCCAGCAAATGTCTTAGTGTAGACAGTGTTATACCGGCAAAAAAAATCATTTGCTGGTGTAAGCAGCGTCTGCCTTGGGCAGGTTTGCAAGTATAGCTATAATTTATAGCTACATTGGCAAATCTTTTCTAGTGTAGACAAGGCATTATTCTTTTATCTGCTTCTAGCTCAGTAGTTTTTAAACTGTGGGTCAGGACCCCAAAGTGGGTTGCAACCCCATGTTAATGGGGTCACCAGGGCTAGACTTGCTGGGGCCCAGGGCCAAAGCCCGAGACCCACTGCCTGGGCCAAAACCAGAGGGATTCAGCCCTGGATGGTGGGGCTCAGGTTATAGGCCCCCTGCCTGGGGCTGAAGCCCTTTGGCTTCCTCCCACCCCCACCCTGGGCAGTGGTGCTCAGGCTTCAGTCCTGCCTCTTGGGGTCGTGTCGTAATTTTTGTTGTCAGAAGGGGGTCGCGGTAAAATGAAGTTTGAGAACCCCTGCTCTAGCTAGTCAGGTGACTGATACTGAAAGCATCCTTTCCACCTCTGTGGTGGTGGAAATGAAAAGGAGCATTCTCATTTTCCTTCTGTCATTGCCACACTGGAGCTTCTCCAGTATTTGGAGTTATTGGGTCCAGAGCTCTGCCCTGTCCCATTCTTTTGGTTCACAGGAGGGTGCCTCATCTATTTTGCTCCTTCTCGGCCTGCTTGTGGTGTGGTCTGTTACTCTAACCCTCCCTCATCATCCATTTCTTGAGCTGTCATCTCTTCTCAGCTGCTGTTCAGCTTTCCTAAACTACATCAGCAGAGTTAAATGTACATTCTTGTCGTTTATTGCTGCCCACATGGTTCTGAGCAGCTGCAGTGAAGTTGACCTTTCTTCCAGTGTTTGTCCATATGTATTCCACTTTTGGGTGCACATGCACTGGAGATTGGAATCTTTTAGCCAGAAATATCCATTGGGGCCACCCATGCACTCTGAGCATCTTCATACCTCATATTGACGTCAGAAAAGGCAAAGTGGGCCCAAACATCCCTGAGTTTCTTCTTACTGCCCGTGGCTGCAAGATGGAATACTGCTAGTGTCTACGTCTCAAGGCATTTTCTTCATGCCTCCCCATATACTGTAGGTGGTGGTAAGATTAGTTAGGAAAAATACACTCGTAGACCTATTGGCGTTCATGTGTAACTTTTCTGTTTTTTGTTACTCAGAGTGAAAAATACTTTTCCTCGGTACTGGGATTTAGTCATGATTGAAGCTTTAGGAACTGCCCCTCCTGTGAAGCGACTTAATGATGGCTGCAACAGATGCTTCTTTTGCCTCAGGAGGGGCATATTCTTGGCAAATGTTGCATCTGTATGTCTTTTTCAAAATGGACCCAAGAGGCAGTAGAGGCTCATCTAAAATTTTTCTTTTAGACTGCCCTGTTGGCCTACCTCAGACCCAGGTAAGCAAGACCCATCAAACTAGTTTATCTGAGTTCAGAAGTGCTCTGGGAATTCCAAATCAGCTGCCAGCTCCTGAGCACTGTCCTCCAAATGGCCCTGGTTGTGTACTTTGGTAGGGCTGCTAAATCCTCAAGTCAAACTTCAGGCAAGAGTAGAAAGGTGCATTGCTTCTCTGGAAACCAGGGAGATTTCCCTTGACAGACCAGAGCAAAAAGAGCCTAAGATTACCTCCTTTTTTCCAGCCTAATTGGACTTTAGGGCCCGATCAGCTACTGATGGAGACCTTAAGGAGCATAGTACCAGACTGCTGGCACTATCTCACAAGATGAGTAACTACCTCCGGTATTGAGTCTGCATACCAACAACTTGCTCGGTACCATTCACTTTGGCACCATCAACTCCACTTCTGTCAATGCCCAGTCTGTTTGTTTTTTACAGCACCATCTTTTTTTCAGTATCGAGCTCATTTGTGGTACCGGGAGATCTCTATCTACTGAGCCACCACCTCCATTGCTATCTTGGTGTCCGCTACCACCATTACTGATATTACCTCTTTAGCGCCACACAGGGCACAACCTGAGATCTCCTGAGACCTCAATCAGGGTAGCCTCAAATCTGGATGAAGACTGTTCCTTTGTCTGATTCAGAGCCAAGTAGGTAGGCATCCTATTCATATTTCTCTTATTAACTCAGGAAATTGAGGGCCTCCTATATGCATCAAATGTTTAGCGGTAGGTACTCTTGGTATCCTCCACCTTGGCCTGTAATCCCCCCCTTTTCCATGTAATATGCATTCATGGCCCAACTGGAACTTTTGGGTCTTAAAATATGTGAGGCAGAGTCTGTCTACACCTCCCCCGATTCCAGAACTAGAATCACCTCTTCTGCACCTTCTTCTCAAGGGGCTCAGTTTGCACTACTACATACCAAATACTCAAAAGAGGTATTAGAGGAATAGTATCCTCCATGTAACAGATCACCCTATGCCAACTAACATCTCATTGTTCCTGGATATGGCAGTGATGTCCGACTCACTCAACTGGGCAACAATTGAAGACCTTCCCTTCAAAGGCCTTTTTAGAATTAAAGTGGATGACTCCTTGCATATGTTAAGACTCCTGGGCCACTCTTTGGTCACCAGGTGCATACACACCAGTTGCTAGAAAGAAAACCATGATTCTACACCAGGCAAAGGTCATTGCCTAATGTTGTTTTTTTCATCAGAGATCCTCAGAACTTTCAAGAAAAGACAGCATTTCTAGAAAAGGAGACCATCTACCTCTCATGTTGCAATGATCTTAAAGAAATCATTTTGATGTTAGTCGAAAGCTGCCTTACAGAAACCTGCAGGATTTATATTTGTTCTCCCATCCTTCCAATTCTGAGGGTTTTGAGAACTACCAGACAGGATTTGGCAGTAGTGATCTAATTGGCACCAGCCTGGCCAAGGCAGATTTGATATCCAGACCTGATGACCTTGTCAGCATACCCTCTAAAACCTTTACCTCTATTCTATTGGAATTAATTTCCCAGATTGGAAAGAAGGTGCATCTGGATCTGACCTCCTTACATTGCACAGATTGGATGACTGATGTGGAAAGATCCTGTTCTCTGGAGGTACAAAATATTCTGAGTTAAAAAGTCTCCACCAGATTAATGTATGCAACCAAATGGAGGAGATTTATTACTTTATTACTTGAGATTTATTACTGATCACCACCATTTATTTCCTATTGACACCCAAGTCCAAACTGTCCTGAACTTGCTGATTTTTAAAGAGCCTGGGACTGTATTAAGTGTGTGTTTGGCAGCTATATCAGCATATCACTCCCTGCTTCCCTTACAGGACTCTGCACAGTTTTCTCTCATGATACCTAAACCAGTAACTTTTCTGATCGCAAGTTTTTGCTTTTTAGTATTACATAGTTGGATAAAACTCATGAGCAAATAATTAAAAGCTTAAATGTTGTACTGCACCACATTTTAACATAGTCTTCGTACCTCAGAGCAAAGATCTGTTCTTGAAGTTTATTTATCTTGACTAAGTTCTGTGATATAGGCTATATTTCACCTTTTTATTCGAAAATACTGAAGAAAATAACTTGTCTAATTTTCAGGCACCTGATTTATAATACTTCTGTAATCAAATGTAAAGCTGCTAAATTAACTGTGGTAATTCTTGATGGCAAGTTTTGTGTTGTAAACAATGTCATAAGTAGAGCCAAAAAATAGATACATTATCACTTGCTGGTTGGAGGAAGAATTAAAATACAAATGGTAACAAGGGAAAGGTTTTGTAGAAGTATCACGAGTTGATACTTTGAAGTGGGGTTTCTGGAGTGGCAAAAGCCATTTAGTTACAAGCTGTTTTCTTAAGTTGTGAATTTACCTAGAGGCCAGGAAAACCTGAACATGAATCTTAATTTACTGACAGACTGCCCTTGCCAGAAGCTGCTTTAAAAGAAACAAAAAAACAAAAACACCTTAGGATGTAGCATGTGGTTCAACTGTGCTTCTGTCAGTGAGGAAGTGGTACCAAAGTATTTTCAGACAGCAATGGTTGTCTCAACTATCATACACTGGAAGACTGCATTATAAAAGTTCAACAGCTTAGGGAGGAGTAAAAATTGGGGAAAAAAACCCGATGTAAATGGTAACATTAATCTTCTAAATACATTTAAAACTTAAATTCTTAAATGTAAATTGTTAATTATATCTAAATAGTACCAAATCCAGGGCTTAAATTTAAATAATTTCTCTGAAGGTGCATCTACGTTTCCTTACTCAGTGATGTTACACGAGCTCCAGAATTGTAAATATTAACCTAGGACGAAGCATCATGCTTTGCTACAATGCACAACAATATGTCAAACAATGCACAGAACATATCTAGAAAAGAGGCATGACCCTTCTCTCTTCACTTTGTTATTTAACCCTATCTGAATCTCCAGATCTGAAGTGGTGATTCTCTTTATAGTTTCACTTAGTCATACTTAAGAATTCTACATTTACACCCTGTTTTTATGTTGCATTGAAAAGTTTATCTGTTGGTTTCCTATTGAGATTCTTCTAGGGGTTTAGTAGCTTACATCATGGGTGACCAGGACTTGAAGTTAGGTTGCAGTTTACATGAGGGAGTCTCTCTTAAAACAGCAATAATATTTTTAGTACTCAGCCATCCAGTTAGGGGTTGTGGCTTATGTTCCTGTACACCTCAGAAAGTCTAAAATATTTTCAATTCAAAATGAAAAGTTTTATTTTGATCCAACATGAACTTTTTGTTTTGATTTTGGCATATTGACAAAATGGTGAGGATCTTTCTTTATAACCTTTCGTCCAGTGGTTAGGTACTCACCTTGGATGTGGGAGACTCTTGATTCAGTTTCCCCCTCTGCTTAGTGTGGAGAGGGGATTTGAACTGAGGTCTCCCATATTGCAGGAGAGTGCTGTAGCCGGTGTTGACTGCATATTCTGATCTGGGTCTTCTTCAGTCTCTCCTGTTGAAGCTGTTCTGCCTTTAAATAATTAGTCATTGAAGCAGGGATTTGAATGTGAGTCTCCCACATTATAGGTGAGTGCCCCAAGCCTTTTGGGCTATTGAGACATTCTTACTCTCTTTTCCTGGCCAAGTGACTATGAATTCCCCCATTCACCACCTCCTAGCCATTTTATGAATCTAGTCCTCCTTTGTTTTTGTCAGAACGCCCGCAACTGAAGCAAATTTTTTTGCATCAGATGAAAGTGAAACTTTTTTTTAACATTTTCAAAACATTCTGATTTTTTTCATAGGCTGAAAATAACTAGCAATATAAAGGATAACAAGAAAATATCCTGCAAATACGTTAGAAGCAAGAGGAAGCCCAAGGACAGGCTAGGTCTGTTACTCAATGAAGGGGGAAAAACCAATAACAGAAAATGTGAAAATGGCAGAAGTGCTAAATGATTTTTTTCACCAAAAAGTTTAGTAGCAATTGGACATCTAACTTAATGCCAGTGAAAATGAGGTAGGATCTGAGACTAAAATAGGGAAAGAACAAGTTAAAAACTACTTAGACAAGTTAGATGACTTCAAGTCAGCAGGGCCTGATGAGAGAGATCCTAGAATACTTAAGAACTGGCTGAAGAGATCTCTGAGCCATTAATGATTATCTTTGAGAATTCGAGGAGGACAGAAGAGATACCAGAGGACTGGAAAAGGGCAAATATGGCACCTATCCATAAAAAAGGTAATAAGGACAACCCAGGGAATTCTAGACCAGTCAGCTTAACTTCGGTACCAAGAAAGATAATGGAGCAAAATAATAAGTCAATCTGTTCATAAGCACCTAGAAGAAACTAAGGTGATAAATAAGTCAACATGGATTTGTCAAGAACAAATCACATCAAACCAAATATCCTTCTCTGACAGAGTAACAAGCCTTGTGGATGGGGGAAAGCAGGAGATGTGATATATCTTGAGTATAGTAAGGCTTTTGATGCTGTCATAGAATCATAGAATATCAGGGTTGGAAGGGACCTCAGGAGGTCATCTAGTCCAACCCCCTGCTCAAAGCAGGACCGATCCCCAATCAAATCATCCCAGCCAAGGCTTTGTCAAGCCTGACCTTAAAAACTTCCAAGGAAGGAGATTCTACCACCTCCCTAGGTAACACATTCCAGTGTTTCACCACCCTCCTAGTGAAAAAGTTTTTCCTAATATCCAACCTAAACCTTCCCCACTGCAACTTGAGACCATTGCTCCTTGTCCTGTCCTCTTCTACCACTGAGAATAGTCTAGAACCATCCTCTCTGGAACCACCTCTCAGGTAGTTGAAAGCAGCTATCAAATCCCCCCTCATTCTTCTCTTCCGCAGACTAAACAATCCCAGTTCCCTCAGCCTCTCCTCATAAGTCATGTGTTCCAGACCCCTAATCATTTTTGTTGCCCTTCGCTGGACTCTCTCCAATTTCTCCACATCCTTCTTGTAGTGTGGGGCCCAAAACTGGACACAGTACTCCATATGAGGCCTCACCAATGTCGAATAGAGGGGAACGATCACGTCCCTCGATCTGCTGGCAATGCCCCTACTTATACATCCCAAAATGCCATTGGCCTTCTTGGCAACAAGGGCACACTGCTGACTCATATCCAGCTTCTCGTCCACTGTCACCCCTAGGTCCTTTTCCGCAGAACTGCTGCCTAGCCATTCAGTCCCTAATTTGTAGCTGTGCATTGGGTTCTTCCGTCCTAAGTGCAGGACTCTGCACTTATCCTTATTGAACCTCATCAGGTTTCTTTTGGCCCAATCCTCCAATTTGTCTAGGTCCCTCTGTATCCTATCTCTGCCCTCCAACGTATCTACCACTCCTCCCAGTTTAGTATCATCCGCAAATTTGCTGAGAGTGCAATCCACACCATCCTCCAGATCATTTATGAAGATATTGAACAAAACCGGCCCCAGGACCGACCCCTGGGGCACTCCACTTGACACCGGCTGCCAACTAGACATGGAGCCATTGATCACTACCCGTTGAGCCCGACAATCTAGCCAGCTTTCTACCCACCTTATAGTGCATTCATCCAGCCCATACTTCTTTAACTTGCTGACAAGAATACTGTGGGAGACCGTGTCAAAAGCTTTGCTAAAGTCAAGAAACAATACATCCACTGCTTTCCCTTCATCCACAGAACCAGTAATCTCATCATAAAATAAAGCAACGTAAAATTTTAGAGCCTGCAAGTCTGCTCAGCCCTACTTCTTGTTCGGCCAATCACTCAGACAAACAAGTTTGTTTACATTGGCAGGAGATAATGCTACCTGCTTCTTGTTTACACTGTCACCTGAAAGCGAGAACAGGTGTTCTCATGGCACTGTTGTAGCCGGTGTTGCAAGTTATTTATGTGCCAGGTGCGCTAAAGATTCATGCTTCAACCACCATTCCAGAAGACACGTGTCCGTGCTGATGACGAGTTCTGCTCGACAACAATCCAAAGCAGTGCGGACTGACACATGTTCGTTTTCATTATTTGAGTCAGATGCCACCAGCAGAAGGTTGACTTTCTTTTTTGGTGGTTTGGGTTCTGTAGTTTCCGCATCAGAGTGTTGCTCTTTTAAGACTTCTGAAAGCAAGCTCCACACCTTGTCCCTCTCAGATTTTGGAAGGCACTTCAGATTCTTAAACCTTGGGTCGAATACTGTAGCTATCTTTAGAAATCTCACATTGGTACCTTCTTTGCGTTTTGTGAAATTGGCAGTAAAAGTGTTCTTAAAATGAACAACATGTGTTGGGTCATCATCCGAGACTGCTATAACAGGGAATGTATGGCAGAATGCAGGTAAAACAGGGCAAGGGACATACAATTCTCCCCCAAGGCGTTCAGTCAGAAATTTAATAAACGCTTATTTTTTTAATGAGCATCATCAGCATGGAAGCATGTCCTCTGAAATGGTGGCCAAAGCATGAAGGGGCATATGAGTGTTTAGCAAATCTGACACGTAAATACCTTGCAATGCCGGCTACAAAAGTGCCATGCAAATGCCTGTTCTCGCTTTCTGGTGACATTGTAAATAAGAGGAGGGCAGCATTATCTCCCTTAAATGTAAACAAACTTGTTTGTCTTAGCGATTGGCTGAACAAGAAGTAGGACTGAGTGGACTTGTTAGCTCTGATATTTTTACATGGTTTCGTTTTTGAGTGCAGTCGTAATAAAAAAAAATCTGTATAAGTTGCACTTTCATGACTGAGATGGCACTGCAGTACTTGTATGAGGTGAACTGAAATACTATTTCTTTTGTCATTTTTACAGTACAAATATTTGCAAGTAAAATAATATATACTTTGATTTCAATTACAACACAGAATGAAATATATATGAAAATGTAGAGAAAACAGCCAAAATATTTAATTTTAATTGGTATTCTATTATATAACAGTGCAATTAAAACTGTGATTAATCGCAGTTAATTTTTTGGAGTTAATCGCGTGAGTTGACTGCGATTAATCGACAGCTCTAGAAAATAGACTTCATTTTGAAAGAAAATGTTAAAGTATAGAAATAATGTGAAGTGTATGTTTTGCATTGAAATTTAAGGTTGGTTGATGTGGAATGTGCCATAATAGAGAAATAAAATGTCACTGCTTTTTAAAGTTAGTGTAATACAGCGTGGATTTCAGTGATTCAGAAGTGAGCAATCTGGAAGGAAAATGTTATATTTTTACTAAGTAACATTCCTTTGAAAACAACCCCCAAATGTTAGGATCTAAAATCTTTGTGCACACAGTAACCACTTCTTATGAACGGTAAAGTGGTTTTAAAAAAGTGTTTTTCTCTTATACTTCATGTTATTTCTGTCTAGGTATTGGCCAGGAATATAATTTCATCAAGTATCTAAAAATTCCTTCTTAGGCTTTAGGAGGAACAGCCTGCTTACTTTAAGTGGCTTTTTGTTTGCTTGAGTGGATGTTGAGTGTCCGTCTCTGAATATGAAGAATTTTGAGGGGAAAGTTAATTTGAAGAAATGAGTATAGCATTTAGTTCTGAGAGTTGAAATCTGCCATACTTCTCTTCTGTGGGAGTGAATTGCATAATCTAAATCCAGTTCCTGTGAAACTTCATCAGTCTCCTGCTATCGGCTGACACTTCAGTTGTTATAGCAGAATGTAACTGTCATGAGAGAGTCTGGTTGTGGATGGAGAGGTGATCTCTTAAAAGTCTAGGGCCAGTGCCATAGAGCACTTTGCATGTTAGTTAGCTTCCTGATTTTTTCTAGCTATGTTGACAAGACACATTTTGAATATTTGGTGCTCTTGATAGCTAGGCAAAAATGAAACATGCAGTCTGTATACAGAATATACAACCAAGACGATCAGTGTGTGATGCAATCATTTTATGATGATGGCCGTCAAGGAAATTCATGCTGCTCAAAGGCTTACTTTTGGAGTTATTAGAACTGTCAGAATCAGTTCACAAAAATCCATTATCGGGCACACTAGTCTTTACAGTGCATTGATTTCCACTTACCAGATACTTCCTAGCTGGGCCGGCTCGGCATGCTGCAGTTTGTTAAACTTCATGGGTTGAGCTTGGAACAGTGTTTGCTGAAGATGAGTGTTGCCAGTTGTCTGTAGAAGAAAGTGCCAGACTGATAGTTGCAGTCACATGTCATCACTGTCAGATTTTGTTTCTGCAATCTGAAAAAAGAATTGTGCAAGCAGGCAGCTGAAGAGAGAAGTTTCATATGTTTACAAAGTGGCTCCAGGAATTTTACTTTTAGGTAATGACTTTATCTAAATTTCATTAAGGTTTGTAAAAAGAAAAGGAGTACTTGTGGCACCTTAGAGACTAACAAATTTATTTGAGCATAAGCTTTCGTGAGCTACAGCTCACTTCATCGGATGCATTCAGTGGAATGTAGCTCACGAAAGCTTATGCTCAAATAAATTTATTAGTCTCTAAGGTGCCACAAGTACTCCTTTTTCTTTTTGCGAATACAGACTAACACGGCTGCTACTCTGAAACCTGTCATTAAGGTTTGTGTTTTTAACAAAACACATACACACTTCGGGCATTCAAAATGCAGTATTTGAATTTATTACTCTGATCAATGAATTTGCAACTGAAGTAAAATTGATTCCATGTTAAAGCTTCCATTTTAGCAGTCCCTTCAGCCAAATTTTCTGTGACCATTAGTTATTAAGCTTTCTTTGTCAATATGCAGTTCCAAATCAGAAGTTACCTGGTTCAACTATATATATTGAATTTGTTTGGACAGTGTCCGAAAGGTCCAAGTGTATCATACCTTTTCTATGTTTAAAAAAACAAACAAACCCTATTCTAAGCTTAATTTTCTTGGGGAAGTCATATATTCACTTAAAAGATGTTGTATTAAAAGTGCTTTCTTGCTCCACCAAATCTACTAACAATTTTATAGCACAATGAAAAATCTGTCATATCAGCATCTATAGAGTAGATGATTTACAGATAGATGATTTACCAATATGTGGGGAAAATTGCAGAATCTAGAGTTGTTGGAACAGCGTCCATAGAAGATTACCTACTTACTTTCCCTACTATTGTGCTTCCTTGTAGGACACATGGTGCAGTGGGGTCTTGGTGACCCAGTATGTTTTTACCAGTGGCAGATGCTTCTAGAAGTGGGCTGTTCTATTCAACTTCCAACAGCTTCACTGCTTCTGTGGCTGCTATTGCCTGCAAAGTGAATAGAGAGTCTGTTCTGATTTATTTGGAAAACCATTTTAGCTTGAGCTGTGTTGCCCCTCCATCTAATATGAGACAGACCTTTCTCTTTGTAACTGCTTATGGCTTCTCTGCACTTAAAACATTGCAATGGTGTAGCTGCACACTCTAGTGCATCAGTGAAGATGCTACCTACGCCAACAGGAAGCTTCTTCCATTGGCATAGATACTCTCTGCTCCCCAAGAGAATTCTTCTTTTGACCTAGCGCAGTCTACTCTGGGGGTTAGGTCGATTTAACTGCATCACTTGGGTGTGGATTTTTCACACCCATGAGTGACATAATTATACCAAACTAGTTTCCTAGTGTAGACCAGGCCTTAATTAGTTTCATAACTCTGGTGTTATAATTAAGAGGACTGAAGTTTTACAACTTAGTTGATCATGTAAAACACTTAAAATGTATAAATGCTGATTAGTGGAAGCCATACTCCAGGAAATTTAAAAGAACGTGTCAAAGACTTGAAAGTAGTCATTAGAAATTCTCTTGAATCACCCTAATGAAATAAGTTTGCTTGTGTAGGGAGCTTTCTAAGCAGTCTGAAGAATAATTACTTTTTACCCTGCACACTTTTTCTCTTCCCAAAGTAGTTTACTTCGCCCTATCACTTCCAGTATGTAATTCTTTACTGATCAAGAGGTAAATGAGAAATATCACAGGTACAACATAGTAGTTACAGGTAACTTGCTTACATTTGAGAAGTGGTCTTTTTATAAGAGAGGCTATCTCCTCCTTTTGTACAGGTCTTTTAACAGGTTCAGTGTTGGTGCAGTATGTTTTAAATAAACTTTCTGTAAAAGCTTACCAAATGAATGGCATTCTTAAAAGAAATGATTGCATAAAAAGTCTATTTAATCTGTTAAGGAACTTTTTTACTTTCTAGTGCAGAATGACTTTAATTTGCTTTGAAAGGTAGAGCGATGCTGATGTCTGAGGGCCACTAGAATCACTGTAGAGCAATATTAATCTTTCAGAAAAAATACAGCTGATATCTGATGTAGTGTGCTCTTAAATATTTTTGTCTCTTACATGTTTGAACTTTCTATTTAATGTTTATAGAGAATTGTGCTCATCTAAATACTAAGCTGCAACTCGCCGGATGGGGATTGTCATTTAAAAAAAATTCAGCCTTTGTGGTTCGACAGCAGCCTCATCCTCGGATCAAATTCCGTCCTTGATATTAAACCTTGATCATGTATTATTTTGTATTAAACTTGGATTAAGAGGATAATTACAAGATTTGTTGTATAGGTAGTTAACTGTTAGGCTATTTGAATTCAAAATCTCTGATGTGGGAAGAGGATTATTGAGCTTGTGACAGTGGGGGGGAAAAAGGATTTTGAAAATAGGATACAGGAGAATGTAGACTACATTGAGGAGTTTTATGAAAATATATAACTTTTTAGTAAGAGTTCAGTTTCTTTTGTTTCACTAATATTTTAGTTTGTCACTTTATCTAAACTTTCTTCTGACTCCTCCAGAGCAAAAATCCCTTAAATACTAGAAGGAGAGAGAATTCAGATTGTTTTGAAATGGACAAAACGGTAGCATAAAATACAGCGAAAGTGTATATCAATGAAACTCTTGAGTCTTGACCTGTATGAATAAGCATAACGAGCCTGGTTTAATTCCATAAATGACGCAATAAATTAATGGTGAAATTATGTGCTTGCTAAGAAAAACTGAACGGATATCACCAGATCCATGGTAGTAGGCATACACCTACTACAGAATTATCTCAGTGAAAGATAGTTAGGGAAGGATGGTAGGAATTAAAGTGGCTTTGGTATAGGCTGAATATGCTGGAATTCACAGCTGTTGACATCAGTTGTTTTGAACAAAAGGCAGGCTTAAAAACTGATATTTTAGGGCAATTCATATTGGAGTCTAATTTGCGATATTATGAAGATATACGTTAATTGTTTAGCACATGCTTTATATCAACTGCTATTTAAATTTTAAGATGTACAGTAAAGCGAACCAAAATAATTTACTACATCCTGCCTGTCAGTACTGAGATTAAAATGAATCAGTAACATGTTTTGAAAGGGAGCTGTAAGCAACAGTTAACTTTTCCATCAGTGAAATAACTTACTTTTAACTAACCTGTAAAACTTAGACTAATTACTATGGCATAGATCTAATACTAAGATTAGTTAATTATCCATGTCCAATGGAGTGAGCTAAGTTTCTTTTGAAAAAGGAGAGTCCATTTTATTTCTAGCTGTTTTTAATGAGTCTTTTTCAATTAAGTCCTGATTAGATTGCAGTCAGTTTATTTAAGGAATATTGAAGCACCTTGTACTTCTATTGTGTTTTGCTGAATAACAAGATTTTCCTTTTAAAGGAGCTAATCCTCTCAGAAGACAGAAATTAGTAGTGGATTGTTGCTTGCATGTATTTTATCACACAGAATGTGTCAATTGAATTTTTTCCCCTAAATTATTGAACAAGAAGTTTTGATGGTAAGAGATTTTCTCCATCACCAAGTGTCACAAGGCATTAAACATTATGAGAAAATTCAGCTGTCATTTTGTTTTGAATCGAGCCACTGAGTAAAAAAAATACTTTCAGTGTGTTTGCTACTTCAGCTGCACAAGTCCATGGAAGAAACACAGTATTACTTTTCTTGATGTTTCAGTTTTAGAACACCCATGAGGTAGTACACATGTTTCATGCTTTACTTCCATGTGCCAAGGGATAAGGAAAAGCAACTTTATATAGATTAATCGAAAACAAAACTTCTTGCTTTTCAAGGGTTTTCTCTTGCATTTTATTTACCCACTAATCAGTTTCTCAACATGTTGCTTTCTGATGTAAACTTAAATGAATCAATATTTTACTATGAACAAGTTGAAAATATTGTTATTGTACGAGACTGTTTTTGAGCCATAGAAAAATAGTACTATTATCCTGTTATTGTACTATTACTTTTTGGAGAGTCTTCTCTGCACTCACTTGTGGTGACTACATGAAGCCATCTTTCAAAGCATAGCTATTGCCGGGCATTCGAATTCTTCACACAGTACCTTAAGTTGGACACTCTAGTCTATGTTATGGAATGCACTCTCCACAGCTGCCTCGATGTCTTTGCTGCTGTGGGGAGCAGTCCTCTTTGGTTTAGCTTCACCTTTGGTGTAAAGTTATAAATAGTTATGTGTTGTTTTAGTTTAGTATAGTGTAGGCTAGATAGGGAAGGATTTTCAAAATTCTTCAATTTTCTCTGGCGCCCTTGAGGTCTGTGCATTGGGACCATGCTTGATAATGATCCTAAAAAAAAAACATTTTAAAAGAGGTCTTGTGCTCATTTAATTTTCCAGAGTTGGATGAGCATGTCTGCTGTACTTGAGGGAATCTCACTCGACCACATGCTATTTTTGTAAGGCTCTTACCCCTTGGATCCACAGGGAAAGACAACTGGGCTCTGATGCCCCTAAGATGGGCAATCCATCTGTGGGCCAGAGGCCTGCAACTCCCCAAAGGCAGCCCACTTCTTTCCTGAGGGCCCTCATCTTCCGGTCCTAAGAAGCACTTAGGCTCTGGGCTTCCACTGAAGCCTAGAGGTTTGGTTCCTGTAGACCTACCACCAAAGGCACTATTGCAGGTCTGTGCCCTTTGATACCATAGACCTCTAAGCTTAAGTGAGCTCCAGCATCAGTAACTTCCTTTATGGTGCTGGGAATTCCAGCAACTGGAACCCTGCACTGGAAGCACCTGAAAAGTATACATACACTTCTTGCTCCCATGCCAGTAATAACACATCTTCCCAATACTGATACTCTAGCATCAGCTACTACCTCCCACAACAGTTTTTTCCCCAAAAGGAAGAAGAGAGGACAACATTTTGCTGTTGAGGAGCGTTGTAAAATGATACTCTTCTTCCCCTATCATCTTGTTAGGGAGCCCTCAGTGCGGACTGCACATGAGCAGTTCCTCTTGGTGGAGGAGCACATTAAAAACCGGTGTCAAAGGTGTCTCTCCACTTCTAATACCTGATTCTTTCTCTGTCTTTGTACCACAGTACTGGACCACCATTGTGGTTCCTGACATCCTCCTCTTCGAATTCTGAGAGCTTGTCTACACTTACCGGAGGATTGACACTGCGGCGATTGAGGCATTGGTGGTCAATTTAGCAGGCCTAGTTAAGACCCACTAAATCGACCGCCGATCGCTCTCCCATCGACTCCTGTACTCCACCTGATTGAGAAGAGTAAGGCAGGGGTTCTCAAACTGGGGGTCGGGACCCCTGAGGTTATTATGTGGGGGGGGTCGTGAGCTGTCAGCTTCCACCCCAAAGCCCGCTTTGCCTCCAATATTTATAATAGTATTAAATATATTAAAAAGTGCTTTTAATTTATTGGGGGGGCGCACTGAGACTTACTATGTGAGAGGGGTCACCAGTACAAAAGTTTGAGAATCGCTGTAGTAAGTGGAGTCGATGGGAGAATGTCTCCCGACAGCACCGGCTAGTGTGGACCCCACAATAAGTAGATCTAAGCTACATCAATTTGAGTTACACTATTCAGGTAACTCAAATTGCATAGTTTAGATCCACTTTTCCCTTTAGTGTAACAAGGCTTTAGCCATCATGAGTACCTCCTCCTGTACTACTGCCGGAGCCAGTTTTCCCAGGTCTGGGAGTGGTTTGGAGATCCTTCACACTAAGGCGATCTCTGGAGGGGTCCCCCTGGCCATTACTGGCTTTCGGTCTCAGTACCTCAGCTCATTTTCCACACCCTCCTGGCTGTTTAGCCCTCTGAGTGAGATTGTCTCAGGCCATCTCCAGTCTCTGATGTGGCCATTCATACAAGAGTCAGTCCAAACCTTTATTGAAATAACTTAAGTCCAGACATTTGCGCAGTCTGACTCTCAGGCAGGGGGAGCTGTGTGTACTTTTGTGACACCAGCTAAGACCCCACAGCTGCTGGTGTTGACTGAGATGATACTATTTCAGCCTATCACTCCCAGTGGACAACCAGCATATGGATGTCTGGGAAGAAAATGCCCCCAGAACACTGAAGAATCTCCTGTTGGATGTGCTGGAGATACCATTTCGCCTGCTGTTAGGTGTAGTTACTACTGTATATAGCGGAGGTTGCAGCTGAATTAGTACTCGTTCTTCTTTGGTTTTAAATAATTGCCAGGGATTCTTAGTGCTTGGATTAAGTGCCTTTTTTTATACTTATAAATCTAAATTTTTGAGTATAGGTGAATTTTTTTTAATATGCTGTAACACTTCACTTTGAGTGATAATGTAGAAAGGTAGACTATTGTGACTGTTTTCAAAATATATTCACTCTTGCAATGTAGAAAAGACAGTTTGCCGTTTAACCTTGATTTGTGTTTTAATTTTACTTTTGGGAAGCTACTTTATATTCACAAATTCAGTGGCTAGGATGAGGTGGCAGCATATGTAGTATTACCTCCTTACCATCTTCATTTACATATGCTCAGTTGGTCAGAAAATGATTGTAAGGGTCAAGTTCCATATCCAATATCTCAGGGGTTCTCAACCTTTTTCTTTCTGAGGCCCCCTCCCCCACAACATGCTATAAATACTCCAGGGCCAAGCAGGGGAAGGCTTGGGGCTTCTAACCCATAGGGTTGCAGACTCAGGGCTTTAACCCTATGTGGCTCCGTGCTCTCGCCCTGCTGGGTGCCAACCAGTCTAATGCTGGCCCTGCTTCGAGGACCTCCTAAAACCAGCTTGCAGACCCCCGGTTCAGAACCGCTGAAATATCTGATGTAAAATCATAAACAGATTAGCCTTGACTCTGTTTCTTCCTGTATTTTGTTTTATATGTAAGTCAATTTTACTATTCTATATAGGTTCTTATCCTGCCCGCATCACAATAGTATCTTAATGCCTTCCAGTAGTGCAAGGTAATGACTAATATCTGTTGTGTGGTTTGTTCTTTGTCTTTTCCTTTCCCCAGGGAGAAAACTGCATGTGCCGTGTAATGTGTTGTTTTGGTAGTATTTTTAAAATGTACACACTGCTGTGTATTTGTTAGATGAGGTGAGGTTTGTGGTGATCCTTCGTTTCTATTGGACTTCGTTCTTCAGTCTCAGCCCAGCACCTGGTCTCCTGCACCAATAAACTTTACCCTTATGGTAGAAAGTTCCATTGTGCCTGAGAAGTGGAATTGTCAACCTAGTTTTCATCCTGGAGCTTTGTGATCTTTTAGATATCCTGAGTGCACAGGCCATTGTGTACATAATATATAAGCACCTAGAGCATGAACTTCACTTGATATTGTATGGTAAGGCAACTTGATATTCTAAGGTAGAGTGTGGAAGACAGGCTTGATGTGCTTGCAGTAGCCCATGTTGTGGAGGAGACATGCTGCAGTATTCTGTAATAACTGATGTTTTCTAAGTACTGGCTGATAAATGGCTTCACACCCAGATATATAGTATTGTTGTAGTGCTGACAGCATGTATAACTGAAGCTGGGTTATCTACCAGGATGGGATGGAGTCTCCTAGCCAGCCAGAGATGGTAGAAAGTGTTTCTTGTGGTTGTACTATATATGAACTTAGTGTCAAGAAGGAATCCATGTGTACTTCTAAAGCTACAGACTTGCGTGACCAGTTGTGGGTATATACTGTAAACCAAAGATGACAACACGATGGGTACAGATTCTTCAAAGTGCTTTCCTTTGGTCACCAACATAACCTCTGACTTGCTCAGATTCAGCTTCAACTAGCTGTTTTTGTCCAAACAGAAGGCTATCATGATCACAGTGGTGCGGTCATATGTGCTGAAGAGCTGCATGTTGTCTGATCAGTTCATTTAGTAGGCTGCATTTAGATGTTGAATTAGGCAAGAGAGAGAATTGATTCTTATGGGACTCTGCAAGTGAGGAATCTGTGGTGGATGTGCAGTTGCCTATCACCACTGTTGGATGTGTCCCTCCAGTAAGAACTTTTACTATTTTAGTGGTTTTCCCTTGGATCCTTGACAGCTCTCAGGTGGGTGAGTAATATCTCATGGTTGACGGTGTTGAATGCTACCGAAGGCAAGGAGGATAAGAATGAATGTTTGCCCACTATTCATTCACAGTAGGAGATCATCCATCAGTGCCATTCTGTCTAATGCCTTGGCCTGAATCTCAGTTTTGTTTGGTCAAGGATACTTGCTTCAATTTGATGAGTTTGTAGTTGGCCTTTGGCTGGCTTCTCGTATCAAATGCATGGTTTGACACTGGCTGGTAGCTGGCTAGAAACGTATCCAAGGTGAGGTTTTTCAGTGTTTGTCAGACTCTAACATGTTTGAAAGAGGAATGGAAGAGTCCGTCCCTGAATGAAGTGTTGGCTGTTTTGGTAATGAATGGCACCAGTTGCTGATAGGTCTTTTGCCATCCAGGAAAGAATACAGGTGGTTTAACAGCTGTTGTGTTGAGATGCCTTTTGGGAGTCCAGTATTTCTTGCAGTGAATGTATTCAAATCCAGGAATGCAGGCAGGCTGTTGATTGGTGTAGAGAGAATGGATCCATGCTGTTTGAGAAGCCTTTTCGAATGTAGGTGATCTTTTCACTGAAGTAGAATGATAGTTCTTGTTAGTGCTTGGTGCGGGATTTGGCTGTGGGCTGTAGGCACTTAAGATCAAGAGGTTTACCATCCTGGATAACTCATGAGGGCGGGATTTGGCAGCTTCTGTGGAGATGGATAGAAAAGTTCTTTTGCATAAAGAAAAGGAATGGATAGAAAAACATGACACCACCATTCATTTAAAATAAGCAGTTAAATTATTGGTCATTTAAAAGATAAAGGGATGTTTGACTTTTTTTTTGTCTGCTATTTTATCACTTTCAAAATAGGGGAATGATCTTTACAGTGTTTTAGAGCAAGATAGTATGTTCTTCAACTTGGTGAATTACATCAGGAATTGCAATTACAAAATAGATTTACTAAGTGGTTACTTAATACCAAAATAGCTTAACTGAAAGCAGACTTCAATGATATATTAAATCATCCCCATTTTACCCAGGTCTGCCAATATTGCAGGTTTTCCATCTACCTAGTCTTTAGGGGTAGAACTAGAGGTGTCAGTCATGGCCTTTTGTCATGTAAGTAAGTCTAGCAGTAGAGCTTACTCAAAAATGAGTAAAGTTAAAATAGTTGTGAAGATCCAGATGGACTTTCCATGGGATTAAGTCACTACTTTCAGTCCATTCATCCACAATTTCAAGTATTTATGGTGCTTTTATAATTTGTAAAAGTAAAATTAAAGAGCAATTCATTGTTGCTAAATGTTTATATTCTTCTGATATCTTGGATTATATTAATTTTGGAAGTAACTTCCTGCAATTTTTTGTACATAATAATTGATGATATATCTGGTTGTTGGGGAGTTAATTTGAGTTATTTGATTCCTCAGAGATGTGAGTGTTTTTATGGGGGAAAATGTTTGGTTTTTTTGTTTTTGTTTTTTTAATTACTGAAACTCTGAAAAGTTGATTACTTCATCATGAGATAAAGTCAATTTTTTCTGTAATTACCTGATTAAGTTCCATGTAATGTATGGCAGGGTGGATTTTGATTTAAATCATGATTTAAATCACTAGTCAGGAAGACTTGATTTAATCATGAATTTCTACATAAAAGTGCATTCTTGTTGGTTGTTATAACCTTAATACATATTCTTCACAACTCAGATAGATGTAGGTTTCATTTTTAGTAGGTACACACTAGACATTTTTCAAGTGATTTATTTTGAAAACTTTTCAGATTAGTTTTACAGCTATTTCAGAAAATGAATGATTGTTTGGTTATTTTATTTGTCAAAGGTAATTGAAGCAGATATTTATGAAGTCATTGGGAGGTGAACTATCTCTCCAATTCAACAGGTTAATGATTAATATTTGGAAGATTTGCTTGCCATGCTGTATTAGGAGGAGAACATCACCAGACAGACATTTAAATTGTTTTATTTAACTAAAACAACATTATGTATTCTGGATTTTTTTCTTCAACAGCAAACATCATATTTTCACAAAAACCTATGATTTTTTGAAATCAGGTTTGTTTTTGTTAAAATTGTTTAACTAAAATAGTAAAATGAAATATTGGGGGGAAACAAAATTGACTGTCAGCCAGGTCAACATAAGAAACTTAAAATATTGGCTTCTGCAGCTAACTCAGTTCTCTTCACCTTCATTTTCCTGTTTGTTCATAATCTGGAAAAGAAAACCAAGCTTTCCTGCTTTTTCAGGTCCCAAACAATTTCTCAATTTGGAATGAATTAGTCCAAAGGAAAAAAAATGTTTGTTCTGCACTGGCAGAAGAAGCTACTGCTGCTAAAAGTGAGATTATCACTTCAACAGTCTCTGAATCCAAGAGCTTAAGTGACTTCCACCAGTTCACTGGTGTGACTTTCTTTAAAACATCAGCAAACATATATTTGTTGAACGGTTCTTATTCCCAAACTGCATCTCTTTTAAGGCCTGCTGCCATTATAGGTTTTCTTAGTGAGAGAATGGTATGATAGATCTCAAATCAATGAAGGCTACTCTCAGAAAGAGCTCAAGACTTCTGGAATATGCTGCTCAAACAGTTTCACCTTTGTTTCTACTGCCTGTCACTCCCTTCTCACATTTATCTCCAGACTTCTTCTCCTTGTCTAGATCTAGTCCACCCCCAACAATCTTCTATTCATTGAACTTTTTGAAAATTTGCACTTTTAGAGAACAGTAAGGGATTGACTCTGTGTACACAAATTTGCAGAGGGACAATAGGGTTGAGATCTGTTATTTCTCACCTCTATATATTTATTTATTTTAAAATATTTTTGCTGTTAACAAGCATGTTATCTCTGGAGACACAAATCCTCAGTTTGAGAGCTGCAAAACTAAGCATCTCTGATGGTATCTTCTAGAGGTGAGCACCGAGTCCCATCGGGTAAATGGAAAGATTAACCTAAATAATATATACAGAAGCCCCTGGAATCCCATAAGATTGGGTTCCTATTCCATGAACTATTGGAACTCATTTACAAAACTTTTCTTAAACATTACATGAATATATTGTCTCATACTATAGAATTAGAATTTATAATCCCTATTCTGTGATGAGATATCTTTAAGCTATGTATCTTAATTAAAACTATCTTTAGATCGGATTTTTTTGATAAAATGCTTTTTGAGGAAAAAACCTATTTATTTATTTTTTAAAAAATCATTGATTTTTATCCACCTGATGTATGCATGTAAATTTTTAAAAACCGTGCATCTAAAAATCATGTAATGACTAATACTTTAAATGTAAACTATCCTGGAAGTCAAGTCCTACTGATGAAAACAGAAAGGAGCATAAACACTATCAGGTCAAGTGTAAAGGTATAAAGTCTAGGCAGTCCAAACGAGAATTTCAAGAGCAACTAGCAAAAGACAGAACTAGTAGTGTTCCCCTCCCTTCCCCCCCCCACCCAAAAAAAAAAAAAAAGTGTTTTCAGAAGCAAGAAGCCTGCCAGACAATCAGTGGGGCAACTGGACGATCATGGTGCAAAAGGAGCATACAAAGAAGACAAAGCCATTTCAGAGAAACGAAATGAATTCTTTGTATCCGTCTTCACTGCAGGTACGGCAGATCCCCACACCTGAGCCATTCCTTTTAGCTGACAAATCTGAGGAACTGTCCCAGATTGAGGTGTAAGTAGAGGGGGGTTTGGAACTAAGTGATAAATCAAACAGTAGTAAGAGTAGTAAGTCACCAGTGGCAGATGGTATTCGCTCAAGAGTTCTGAGGGAATTCAAATATGAAATTTCAGAACTAACTACTATGGTATGTAACCAATCATTTAAATCAGTCACTGTACCAGATGACTGGAGGGTAACTAATGCAATGCTGATTTAAAAAAGAAAAAAAAAACACTCTAGAGGCAATCCTGGCAATTACAGTCTGGTAAACTTAATTTCAGGACCAGACAAATTGATTGAAACTATACTAAACAATAGAATTATCAGACATATAGATGAACACGATATGTTGGGAAAGAGTCACCACTCCTTTATGTAAAGGGAAATCATGCCTTACCAATCTATTAGAATTCTTTGAGACTAGCTGTGTAATGTAACAAGCATGTGGACAAGGGTGATCCAGTTGATATGGTATACTTGGACTTTCAGACAGCTTTTGACAAGGTCCCATACCAAAGGCTGTTAAGCAAAGCAAGCAGTCATGGGGTAAGAGGGAAAGTTCTCTTATGGATAAGTAACTGGTTAAAAGATAGGAAACACAGGGTAGGAATAAGTGGTCACAATGGAGAAAGGTAAATAGCGAGGTTCCCCAAGGATCTGTACTGGGACCAGTGCTGTTCAACATACTCATAAATGATCTGGAAGAGGGTGAGCATTGAGGTGGCAAAGTTTGCAGAGAAGCCTAAATTACTCACGATAATTTAGTCCAAAGCTGATTGCGAAGAGTTACAAAGAGATCTCAAAAAGAAAAGGAGGACTTGTGGCACCTTAGAGACTAACAAATTTATTTGAGAATAAGCTTTCGTGAGCTACGGCTCACTTCATCGGATGCATTCAGTGGAAAATACAGTGGGGAGATTTATATACACAGAGAACATGAAACAATGGATGTTACCATACACACTGTAAGGAGAGTGATCAGGTAAGGTGAGCTATTACCAGCAGGAGGGGGGGGGGACTTTTTGTAGTGATAATCAAGGTGGTCCAGAACGTTTGAGGAACAGCAGGGGGTGGGAGGGGGAATAAACATGGGGAAATAATTTTACTTTGTGTAATGACCCATCCACTCCCAATCTCTATTCAAGCCTAAGTTAATTGTATCCAGTTTGCAAATTAATTCCAATTCAGCAGTCTCTCATTGGAGTCTGTTTTTGAAGGTTTTTTGTTGAAGAATTGCAACTTTTAGGTCTGTAATTGAGTGACCAAAGAGATTGAAGTGTTCTCCAACTGGTTTTTTGAATGTTATAATTCTTGATGCCTGATTTGTGTCCATTTATTCTTTTACGTAGAGACTGTCCAGTTTGACCGATGTACATGGCAGAGGGGCATTGCTGGCACATGATGGCATATAGCACATTGATAGATGTGCTGGTGAACAAGCCTCTGATAAAAACCCATTTTTTTCATGTTCTGTGCCACAAGTACTCCTTTTCTTTTTGCGAGTACAGACTAACATGGCTGCTACTCTGAAGTCTTTGATAGTGTGGCCTTATGATGGTGTCCCCTGAATAGATATGTGGACACAGTTGGCAATGGGCTTTGTTGCAAGGATAGGTTCCTGGGTTAGTGGCTCTGTTGTGTGGTGTGTGGTTGCTGGTGAGTATTTGCTTCAGGTTGGGGGGCTGTCTGTAAGCGAGGACTGGCCTGTCTCCCAAGATCTGTGAGAGTGATGGGTCGTCCTTCAGGATAGGTTGTAGATCCTTGATGATGCTTTGGAGAGGTTTTAGTTGGGGGCTGAAGGTGATGGCTAGTGGCGTTCTGTTATTTTCTTTGTTGGGCCTGTTCTGTAGTAGGTAACTTCTGGGTACTCTTCTGGCTCTGTCAATCTCAGTGTAACACAATGGCAGATGAAATTCAGTGTTGATACATGCAAAGTAATGCACATTGGAAAAAATAATCCCAATTATATGTACAAAATGATGGGGTCTAAGTTAGCTGTTACCACAGTAGAAAAAGATTTTGTAGTTATTGTGGATAATTGTCTGAAAAAATCAGCTCAATGCGCAGCGACAACTTTTTAAAAGATATATTCCTATTAAAAAAGGAGAAGGGCAACAAAAATGAGGAGTTATGGAACAGTTTCCATATGGAGAGAGAGTAAAAAGACTGGGACCACTCAATTTAGAAAAAAGACAACTAAAGGGTAATATGATAGAGGTCTATAAAGGGAATCATGAATGGTGTGGAGAAAGTGAATAAGGAACTGTTATTTACTCCTTCCCATAACACAAGAACTAGGGGTCACCCAGTGAAATTAGTAGGTAGCAGGTTTAAAACAAATATAAGGAAATACTTTTGTGCAGTCAGCCTTTGAAGCTTTTTGTCAGGGGATGTTGTAAAAGCCAAAATTATAACTAGGTTCAGAGAAGAATTAGGTATATTTGCGCAGGATAGATCCATCAATAGCTATTAGCCAAAATAGTCAGGGATGGAACCCTACACTCAAAGTGTGCCTAAACTTCTGACTCCCAGAATCTGGGCCTTTATGTCAGAGGATGGATCACTAGGTAATTCCCCTGTTCTGTTAGTTCCTTCTGAAGTATCTGGCACTGGCCACTGGTGGGTGACAGGATACTGGCATGGACGGACCATTGGTCTGATTCAGTATGGCCGTTCTTACCTTACGTTCAATATGCATGGAAGAAAACAAATAAAACTTGTTCCACTATTTCTATTAAGGCTAACTATATTAAATCCATTTTCCCTTATAAGAAAATATATTACTGCAAAAGTGTAATATTTTACAAAACTTTCCTATGTGGCATAAATTGAGTTTGCAGCTGTTTAGGGGCATTTTACATTAACATCTTTGAAAAGATCTTAAGAATTTCCTTGCAAATTTTCTTTAGCTGGTTATTAATAGGTGACAGACTATTTATTGAAAACACATGGGAAACAATGGAGTCACATTTTCTTGATTGCTTTATTTCTAAAAGTAGTTGACAAATGTAATTCAAGTACTATAAATGAATTCATAGTGAGTCAGATGCCCTATGACAGCCTTCCCTGATACTCTACTCTTAACAGTTCAATTTAGAACTGGAATGAATTATTATTTTCTGGCTGGTGAAAGTAGAATTTTCAGAAAATACTCAATTTGCATGGCTTCAATTATTCTAAAAAATGTAAGGGAAATGATAGGAACATCCAAGTTCTTGCTAATTCCATTAGGAAACAGTTACAGGTTATATAATTATCTAGAAACCTAGCCCAGTAGTTATTGGTGATTGGAAAAATTGGAGGGGTTCTCTTGGCTAGTTAGTGGGTGCAATCAGTTGTCAGGGATGTTCTGTGGATTCCAGTTTTCATTTGAAGGGTTGGATTTCCGGGTGAGTGGATGTGAAGGAACTGGAGAGTAGAACTGATGAATAAGGGATTTTTCAGTTTACTGGCAATTTTGAAAAATAAAAAAAAATCATTGAGTCAAACTGAAAACACATTTTTTTCCCCCAGCAAATCAAAAAGTGAGAAATTTATAAGTTGAAACAAAACATTTTGGTAATGTGGTAGTGCTTTCGTTATAACCATAAGCCCAGTGGTCAAGGCACTCACCTGAGCGATGGGAGACTCAATCTTCCTTGCAACTGTTCTGCTGTATATAAATAGTCATTGGAGCAGGAACTTGAACTTGGGTTTCTCCATTCTAGGTAAGTGTCCTGACTACCAGGCTAAAGAGTCATTCTCATTCTCTTTCACTGGCCAAATGACACTTCATTGTTATTTATAGTGGTAGTTCATAGTCATTAGGTAGGATAAAGAAATGTGAATGTGCAAATGGTGTCTTTGCCAAAAATGCAGCTTCCAGCAACCAAAAATATTTGTCTGAAAAATGTTGCCTAGCTCTACTGTAGAGTGGGGGGGCAGTCTGAAAAATACCATTGTGCTACGTGATACTGATGTATTGCCAGGTGGTCAGTTTTTGAGTCTGTTATACTGTTCTTTCCTGAGCCCTTATCTGCTCATTTATATGTTCTATTTATAACTCTTCCCTCATGTTTCATATCTCTGTTCTTTTTGGAAATAGTCCAGTATACATTATTTTACCTTCTACCTGCACTTATCCTTTTTTGTACTTGATCCCCATTTCCTCCACTCAGGAACATGCACTTAGTCTCTTTTCATCTTCCTCAGCAGGTCATCTCTGGTTTTCTTTTACCACTGCTGTAATACCTGTTGGCTCTCTGACCTCTTCCACTGCCCATTGTACTGTATTGATCACTACAATGAAAAATACAGAAGATAAGTGTTAATTACTGTAGTAGCAGCTTGTCCATCACTGGGAATGCTAGCTAGGAATAAGAGTGACTATTTAAATTCAGTTTTGAATTCCAGTGTAGTTTTACAGACAATTCAATTGCATGTTAAACTGGATATCTTGAAGACACAGAATTTACACAATGTAGGTATGAACTTAAGAGGAATGTGGAATGTTAGATTATTGTGGAAATTGAAGGGAATTAGGTAGGAGGTTTACGAAGCTCAGTTGAACTGGACTAACAAGCTACTTATTCAAGGTAGGGTTGGGAAATTTGTGCTAGTTATTCACATAGAAGATACTGGAATACCAACTCTGTGAACGTAGAGGCTGTGAGCTTCTTTGTGGGAAGAGGGAAATAAGGTTGGCCCCAAACTTGGTTGCAGGCTATAGCAGTGGCTTCATAAACAATTTGCAGAAATAACTCTTGAGGACTGGAGAATATAAAATTAATTGGTGTTTCTTGTTAGATTTTTTTTTTACATGCCTTTTGATTCCTGACAGCAGGTAGAATGGGCGGTGAAAATAAATATAAGCCCAACCTCCATGGCCTGGGTATATCTATTTGCTATCTATATATGCCACTGATGGTTTTTCATCCTTTAAGTAGGAAGAATAAAATGTGATTGCAGGTAGATAAGAGCAGCATCCTGATTAGGTGCCTAGATCTGGCATGTCAGCTGACAGATGCATATAATCCAACTGCTTTGGCCGCAGTGCTCATTGTATAATTTCTTACAATAAAATTTTCTTTACAATTGGTAAATGATAGCTTCTGTGTTACTATTTTCCCCACCTCCACTTATCTAGTAGTGCAGCCACAATGCATAACTAGCAAGGTGTACACTTAAACCGTAACCAGGAACAGTAGCTCATGTAGCCAAAAGGAAGGAGGAGGAACCAAACTGAATGGCCTATAGCTGGGATTAGCTGCTGCCACGTGCTGTGGAGGGGAGTGGCAGAATGCATGGGAGGTGGACTCTTCTACCCTCCCTTTTAGGTACACCCTCCACTTTTAAACACTGTTGATGGCATTCGGTTAATACTTGCAGAACTTCTGTCAGCCTCATACCCCTGCAAAATGAACTTGCATTGTTGTATACAAAGGCTTGCAGTTTTTTATTGCAGTAAAAAATCTCCTCACACCCTAATCTTCTATTGAACCAGCTCAGTTGTAACCAGTTCTGGATTCTAGAACTCTGTGAACAGTTCCTGAAATCCTTCTGTTGTCTTGGGCATCTCTTGGTCTGTGTTCTCTTCCTTCTGCTTTGCCTGGTTCAGAGATAATGTTCCCCTCCTCTCTTCCCCACTGCCACTTTCTAGAGGGACATGGAGCCGCCATGCTGTTCATAAGATCAGTGAACAGCATGGGATGGTAAGTAGACAGAGGCTTTGATCTAGGTCTCAAAAGAATGGACGTGTTCTCTTCCTTGCCCTGGATTTAGTGTTGTACTGGACCTTAATCCTCTTAATATATTTCCATGTGTACGTGTTGCTGCAAGTGATACCCATCTTAAATAGGTATTTAGCACTATAGTGGGAGAACTATTGGTGCCTTTGGGACTGTTGTCCATAGTTGCTGTCTTAACATGGCAATTGCACTGGTGGGCTTTTGGCTTTGTGGAGGATGAAATGGTGGTTTGTATTGCCTAAAAAAGTTTCATACTGGTCACCTGTGACCATTTGGAGCATTTTTGTTTGAGGGTGTATGCTGTGCAGTAGGCAGACTAACCATTGGTTTAATTTAACTATGTGGCAGTCAGATGCGGATAGAAGAAAAGAATACTAAATCAGTGTTGAACCAACCAACATAGCTGTGTCTGTGTAAAGAAATGTGTCCATCTGCCAGTACCTGGTGGTGGTGGTTATTCACTGGCCTAATTAGGTTATTTTGGAGCCCCTCTGTGGAGAGTTAATATTGTTGACTTTTAAAGCCACAGACTTGTCTGAGATTACAGGTAGAATTCATTAGGGTTAGATTTGATTTTTTTTAATTAAATTGGCAAATTATATATAGTACCAGACACTTCTAAGAAATAAAGGCTAATTGGTGGTAGAATACAGAGTAATTTGAGGTACACAATGTTTCTTCTTTGGCAGAGAAAGCAGTCTTGAAAATTTTTTGGTGAGAATAACTTTATTTATTTTAATATCTGACTACAGAGTAAAACAACCATATGTGACTGGGACTATATTTGGTATTGCTTTGAGGTATCAGCATTTATGGAGTAGCTTTGAAACAATCATTCATCTTTAAAGGTGAGATGTTTAAGTTAACTTTTGAGTTAAAGTTATGCCCTCTTAAATTTTGATTTACATTTAACTCTTCCGACACCCCAGCTTTTTTGTGTGTGAAATCCCCTTGGTTACTCTGTACATTCATCAAAAAGGGACATAATGGAAGCTACATTGCAAGCAATGCAATCAGATGGTGGTAGTGGTGTCATTTGAATGACTTGAAATATCTTCACCAAGCTTGGGAGTACCCAAAGGATCTGACAGGAGGATGAGTTATAAAGAGGTTAGTTAGAAATTTTGCTTAACTTAATTTTTAGTTTTGCTTGTAATTCACCTTTAAAAAGTTAACTTGTAAATAAGATGTTAAAATTTTACTAATTTATTTCTTAATTGCAACTTTCCTAAAAATCTTGATGTCTTTAATTTTGCAACAGTTTCATTCTTTTATTTTTTTAAATATATATATGTCAAATTTATTTTGAGCTGAAACCTTTTTTGGTTATTTTTGTGTTTGCATAACTGTGAGTGCACACCAGTTGTATTTATTAGCTGCTTGTTGCCAAATATATTTTTTGTCTCCTGTAAATGAGTAATGTGTTCCCATGCTTTTATCTTCCCACAAAGAGATGGTAAGAGAAATGGCTGGTCAAGCAAATTCACAGAATGTCCAACTGATATCTGGGTAACTGCATTTAACATAAGCTATAAAGTACTAGAGAACACAAGTGCTCAGGATTGAGAATATTGATCACATTACACTTAAAATGCAAATGCTTATGTGCTATTTGTCTAGTAGCAGCAAAATGTGGGTTAGCAGATTTGGGCTCCCAGGTACTATCACATAGTTGTCTAACACATTAATGGTGAGTCAGACACATACTTTGGAAGGGAAAGATCAGGATCATTTTAAAAAGGAAAAATTACACTTCTTAAATTTTAAAGTCTCGTAGGAACTGTAATAACTTACATTACAGAAATTCCTAAAGTAACTCCTTAACAACTTAGATCTCAGTTATAGTAAAAAGGCGCAGTTAAAGCTTAACAAAAAAACCAAGTACTAGTAGTAGTAAAAAGTTAGAACAAGCGTTAGGCTGGACTGAGCTTCCAGGCTAAAGAGAATCTTTCAGGGGTAAAGCAGGTCTCTACCTATGCTGGGCTCCCAGGTTAAGCTGAGTTGTTCAGATTTTGATAGAGCACTTTTTAAATTTATGTTGCCAGGTATTGGGGGCCAGTACTGTAGCTTCGCTTGATCATCTTGTGACATGTTCCCCCTGGGGTGCCACTTGGAACTGGGGTACCACTGAGCCTGCCTGACTCACCAGCTTGGGCTCCCTTCACACTGTATTGCCGAGGCAAGCCAGCCAAGCCCTCCCTCAGGCTTCAGACTGTACTTTACCAGCACACATACCGGTAGGGACACGCCCACCTGCAGTTTTACACACACGTGTGCGCACACACACACACACACAGGCTGAGATGAGTTCTGCATGGGAAGACTCAGCTAAGGAATTGCCCAGTACTCAAGTGCACGCCTCCCTGTAGAGGATAGACCCAAAATTGTACCGTCTTGCGCTGCACAGAGAATTGTACAGCGTAAGCTCATGAAATTCGCCTTCTCCCTCAATGTGGAGAGAGAGATGCTTTTTGCCCCCCCCCCCCCCCCCCGTTATGAATCCACACATGGGCTTTAGACCAATCAAAAACAAGTTTATTAATACAAAAGATAGATAGATTTTAAGTGATTATTAGGGATAGCAAACAGATCAAAGCAGATTACCCAGAAAATAAAACAAAAAGGCATTCTAAGCTTAAGATACTAAAGAAACTGGTTACAAGTAGTAATTTCTCACCCTAAATGTTGTTTTACACAGATTGCAGAGATTCTTGAAGGTCAGCTGCCATTGCTTGCAGCTTAAAACTTCAGATATTTATTCACAGGCTAGCCAACCTTCCAGCCTCAGCTCATTCCTTTTCCCCTCATTCAGTCTGTTTCTTAGATAATTACAGCAGTCATCTTGGGTGGGGATGCAGTGAAGAACGAACCACGATGATGTCACTACCCTGCCTTAAATAGGTTTTACATATGACAGGAATCCTTAGTCTTCCAGTGTGATTACCACCTGCAGTCAGTGGAAAAATACTCATATTATCATGGTGTCCAGTATCAGGTGACTCAATCACATGACCCTGCAGCCATAACTCAGTCTGTTTGCAGCGTCCCCAGGAAGGCTTTCCTGGTGAAAGATTAGCATCTTCTAAAACCTATTGTTGTTCCTAGTGGCCCTTTCCAGGCAGCAATCTAGACTGATTGCAGTCTGTCTAGTGGGCGTTTCCCCAGGTGTAAACACGTTTTGTAAGAGGTGCATGGACAATATTCCTAACTTCAGGTCCAAAAAATGATACATGCATATGAATATGGAAATCATGTAATTGGAAAGGTTATGATTTACTGAATATCTCACATGCCTTATCTTGCACAAAATATATTATAATTATGCCATACTCATATAATAATAATAATGAATAATACTGTGAAGAATATGGGGAGCCTAGTGTCACACATCTCATCTTTACCCTGGCCAACTCCAGTGTGGATTCAATTAAGGCAATGCCATATAGTCCACGATTGATCTGCACCAGGTGGTAGGTGCTTGGCTTGTGGAAGCCTGAGTGCACAGGGTCATTCTCTACTTGTTTGTCATAATTGAACCCCAGTCTGTTTGGGTGACAATGTTAGGGATTTAGTGGTGACAAGAAAACTTTGTCATAACTTCACTTGACTCAATGTTATATCATGTAGTGGATGCCTTGAATGTGTGCATTACCTTTTGTGCTCTCCTCTATTAGCATATATTCCTGGCATATTTCAGGAGGAGCAATACCTGGGAAGATGTAGAGGCTGTTGATATGAATTGGCTTAAGGGATCCTGTAGTATAGTGGCAGGTGGTATAAAGCAGGGGTTCTCAACCTTTCTTTGAGCCTCCCCCACCCCCCTGCTATAAAAACTCCATGGCCCACAACTACTGGTTTTCTGCATATAAGAGCAAGGGCCAGTGTTATGGGGCAGTTACCCAGGGCCCCACGCCACAGGAGACCCTGCAAAGCTAAGTTGCTCAGGCTTTGGCTTTGGCTTCAGCCCCGGATGACGGGGCTTGGGTCACCTGGATTCAGCCCCAGATGGTGGGGGCTTCGGCTTTCTGCCTTTGGAGTCTAACGTCAACCCTGCTTGGTGGGCTCCCCCCAGGAGGTCCCAGACCACTGGATGAGAACCACTGGTATAAAGTACAGGGACTAGCTTCTTTGCATGAGGAGATCATGCCCACACTGCACCCACATGCTCATCAGAGGAGTAGCAAAGTGCAAGTGCTGCTGTTTGCAGAGTAGACAGATCTGTACCCTATTTCGATGTAACCAGCTTGGTGAGAATGTTGATTCCCATGCCAACCTTAGCTTTAGTTTTCTCAATGTGGGCTCTTAAGGAGTGTGAGAGATCAGGAGCAACACCAAGGTATATAGGATTTATGGAATGAGTAAATTTTGTCCTAAGCTAGCTGATGTTGAGTTCATATTTGGCCTTCCAGTTTTTGAGCTGGAATGCACTGACTTGCATCTTTGTTGGGTTTGTGTGCAGTTGGTTGGCAACTTTTAGTATTTCTTGAGGATGCATTCACCAGAGTACTCTCTCATATGCCAAACTCCTTGTGGTATGTGGTGAAGCACAGATCAGTTCTGCTTAGAGAAAGCACCTTGTGCCAGGGTAGCTTGGCTGGCCATTTGAATAGATGTTGAATAATGCTCATCACTACCAATTGGTCATCACTAAGGCTCAGATTTTGTCATGGATATTTTTTAATAAAAATCAGACAGATCACAGGCAATAAACAAAAATTCATGAAAGCCCATGACCTGCACGGGGGGGGGGGGGGGTGTTCCTCTGCTGCCCGCCACGGCTGGGTTGCTGCAGGGTCCCCATGCCCTCCTCAGCTGGGCTGCTGTGGGATCCCAATGCCTGACGCACCTGGGCTGCGGTGGGAGAGTCCCTTTGCTGTCCTCCCCCGCTGCCCGATGTGGCTGAGCAGCTGTGGGGGAGGAGGGCTCCTGCCAATCCCTGTGGCTGGGCAGCTGCGGGGAGCCCAGCTGCCCGCTGCAAGTGGGAGCTCTGCGGGCCCCCAAGGGAGCTATGGGATATCCTGCTGCCCAGTGGCTAGGAGCTGCTGGGGGCCTCCGCCAGCAGTGGCTGAGAGCTGCAAGGCTGCTTGGTGACAGCAGTCCAGCCCTGGGGCAGAAAATGTCATGAAGTTCTCTGGAAGTCATGGATTCCATGACTTCCTTGACCTCTGTGACATAATCATAGCCCTTGTTATCACTTTGGTGAATACTCCCAGATACATCCAGTTAATACAGACCATACTGGAGAACAAAAGATTCTTATGAACTTTTGTGGCAAATAGGAGCCAATGGCAATGACAGAAGAATGGCCTCGCTCAAGGTAGTGTCTTAGTACCTACATTATTCAACATCTACACAAATGACCTTTTAAATGCTGACCATTTAAAATTCCTTTAAAAACTTATATGAAAAATTTATTTTTTTCTGTGAAGAAACTTATTTTCCTCCTGTATAATCTGTAGAATTAGTGAAAACATTTGAATGAATTCTGCAGATTATAGAGGGGAAAAATAAAACTTACCATATACACAAAAAGAAAAGGAGTACTTGTGGCACCTTAGAGACTAACCAATTTATTTGAGCATGAGCTTTCGTGAGCTACAGCTCACTTCATCGGATGCATCCGATGAAGTGAGCTGTAGCTCACGAAAGCTCATGCTCAAATAAATTGGTTAGTCTCTAAGGTGCCACAAGTACTCCTTTTCTTTTTGCGAATACAGACTAACACGGCTGTTACTCTGAAACCTGTCATATACACAATGCTATCAAATGTATGAAAGAAACAAAGTGAAGAAAATAGATTTTTGCTGACTTTACGGTATAATCTTAGATGTCAGTGGTAATTACAGTAAAATCAAAAATGTGATTTTTAACTTTTCTGATGTCCTTCAAATTTATTTGTAGTGACTTTTTGACCACCATGTCTTGGAGTGCAACTGCTCTCTCTCCTACTTTTTCTAAGCTTAAAGTTCTTTGGGGCTGTGACAGTCTTGCTATATGTTTATACAGTGTTTAGTACAGTTGTGACCCAATCTCATTGAGGTTTCTAGGCACTAAAGCCATATAAAAAATATAGTAATTGTTGCTCTCTCTCATAATTTTGGTTACAGGATAGTTAACTACTACAATATAAATTAATCCTAGGATTTTTTCATTCCCTTTTGAGCCATGTTCTCTGCAGTCTGAGCACATACACTTTTACTTTTGAAAAGGCTGAAATTCAACATTGAAAGAACAGTGTTTTTATTGACCCCAAATAAATTGATTTTATTTGTATTATTGGAAAGGTATTTTTTCCATCTTAGCGGTCATATTTCTTTGAGCTAGACTCCATTTTCTCATAATTTTAATTAGTGTAGGTCATCGGTTCGCAATCTTCATTAATTCATGTACCTGCAGTGGCATAGGAGAGTGTTCATGCTGATTACCTAGGGAAGGTACCGGAATAGGCTGTTTTGATAGAAACTCTGTCTTACTGATGTAAGTACACAGATACAGCTACACCACCGTAAAATGTCCCTAATCTGTTTTTCAGTGGAATCTTAAAGGAAAATCTGACCCATTTTGCTTAACATAGTAAGACCACCTGTGTACATTTGTAGACTCTAAGGAGTTGTACTAAGATCATACAGAAGTTAAGGTCCAAAAGAGATACTTTAAAGTCTTTAAGAAGTTATAATTATCATGCACGTTAAGCAGTTTTTGCCTAATGTTTAAAGTTAAAAAAAAATCAAGAGATTTGTAGGCAGATACATTTGTGAGACAATAGCTGTTTAATGACTAACTTGTGTGTACAGGAGAAAAGAATAGGCTTGATTGCTCACAATCTGAAGTTTGAAAAAGCATTTTTTAGATCTCTGGTATTTGCATATCTAATTGCTATGTAATCAAAACTAAGTGAACTGTAGCTACTTGAAACCATAAAATGAAAGGCAATCATCTTTACAGGGGGAAATAGCCCACTCATATGTGAGACTGTTTGACTATTAGAATTATATTCTTCTTGTGTTTAATTATAGGTGTCTCACTGAGCAGTAAATTTATGCTTGTGTATTAAAGAGTGAATGTGACCCTGAAACATCAGCTCTGCTTTGTTGTAGCAAAGCGATGGCATTGAGAGAACTTAGCAGTGTTGTGTATTTTGGTGATAAGGGATTGTGCCAGAATAGCTGTTAATTACCTGCTTTGTTTGATATGGAAAGTAGTGGTTCTGCACTTTTTCTTCCCACCAGTGACAGTACTCAATTAAAACTTGTATTAAACAGTGATAATGCCCTTGTTTATCTGGTGGGGAAGATGTGAGGTGAAGAAAATTAAAAGGATTTTTTTTTGGCTGCTTGGAGGCACTTTGTGAATCTGGAAGGAGTAAAAACCTGTTTACTTACAAGGTGAGTCTTTTATGCTTTTGTAGTCCTTAAACATTTTATTTTAACAGTGCCGGCTGTCACCAAAAAGTGTTACCTTCCTTGGAAGGAAGTTGGGGAGGGCAAAAATGTAGTTTGGGTCTTATTCACTTACTATTTGCTCAATCTTGGCATTCTTGGCGGGGATCCATTTAGGCTATGTCAAGGTTCCTTCCCCACTCTGAACTCTAGGGTACAGATGTGGGGACCTGCATGAAAACCTTGAGTTACAAAAAGACACAAAGACAGGAATATCCATTCCTTTCAGCACAACTTATTTCCTCAGCCATTTAAAGAAATCAGAATCTAACGCATATCTAGCTAGATTACTTACTAAGTACTAAAACTCCATTCCTGTTCTGTCCCTGGCAAAAGCATCACCCAGACACAGACCCTTTGTTCCCCCCCACCACCCCCTCCAGCTTTGAAAGTATCTTGTCTCCTCATCGGTCATTGTGGTCAGGTGCCAGCGAGGTTATCCTAGCTTCTTAACCCTTTACAGGTGAAAGGGTTTTTCCTCTGGCCAGGAGGGATTTTAAAGGTGTTTACCCTTCCCTTTATATTTGACAGGCTATGTCTACACTACAGAGTTTTGTCAACAAAAGTTATGTCGATGACCAAAAAGCAGTGTATAAACATCGCTATTGCATATTCACACTATGCTCTCTGTCGGCAGAGCATGTCCACTCGTAGTGCTCTAGCATTGACAGTGTTACTCTCCACCTTATACCGCTGTGACTTCTGGGTTGGCAGAATGGATTGCAGTGCATCATGGGTGCTGGCTCAATGTGCCATGATTCATTGGTTTTGGTCCCAGCATTCGATGGTCTTCCAGCTTCGGTTTGCAGCATTTTTCAATGGCTCTTGTTTGCTGTCTGCCCGCCATCTCTGTGTGGAAAGGATGGAGCCTGCACTGCTCTCCAGTGCTCTGCTAACTGTCATTAACACATCGCCGAAGGCAGTGCAGTTAATCATAAAGTTCCTAACTGAACAGGATTCAGACTAGCCTGACCTCCTGGGTGACATGGATAGGAGTGACTTAAGATTACTTTTGCAATTCATGGAGCCGCTGCACACGGTGGACTGTTGCTTTTGGGCTCGGGAAACAAGCATTGAATGGTGGGATTGCATTGTTATGCAGGTCTAGGATGATGAGCAGTGGCTACAGAATTTTCAGACGGGGAAGGCCACATCCTGGAGTTGTGTGTAGAGCTCGCCCCAGCACTGTGATGCAAGGACACCAAAACGAGAGCTGGCCTCTTGGTGGAGAAGTGCGTGGCAATTGCAGTGTGGAAGCAGGCGACTCCAGACTGCTACAAGTCAGTCGCTAATCACTATGGAGTGGGGAAATAGACTGTTGGGGCTGCATTCAGGCAAGTGTGCAGGGACATTAATCTCATCCTGCTTTGACGCACCATGACACTTGGCAGTGTGCGTGAAATAGTGGATGGCTTTGCAGAAATGGGTTTTCCTAACTGTGGTGGGACGATAGATGGCGCATACATTCCGATTTTGGCACCGGACCACGTTGCAATGGAATGCATCAATAAAAAGGGGTATTGCAGGTGCTTGTGGATCACCCCTGGCGTTTCACTGATATATATGCTAGTTGGTCTGGGAATGTCCACGATGCACGTATTTTCAGGAACGCTGGCCTGTATAGAAAGCTGCAGATGGGGACTTTATTTCCAGACCAGAAGATTCTAGTGGGGAATATTGAAATGCCCATAGTGATCCTGGGAGACCCAGCATACACCTTACTCCCATGGCTCATGAAGCAGTACACAGGAAACCTGGATAGCAGTAAGGAGTGCTTCAACAATAGATTGAGTAGGTGCAGGATGACCATGGAATGTTTGTTTGGAGATTAATGGCTTGATGGTGATGCGTTTATGGCAGTTTAGACCTCAATGAGGAGACTATTCCCATTGTCATAACCGCCTGTTGTACATTGCATAATATTCGTGAAGCTAAGGGTGAAAGATTTGTTCAGGGATGGATTGCTGAGGCACAGCACCTGGCATCTGATTTTTGAGCACCCTGATACTAGGGCTATTAGAGGGGCACAACAAGGGGCAGTCTGAATCATAGAAGCTTTGAGGCAACACTTTGAGAATGATAATCAATAATGTATATTTCTACGCTGCAAACTGCAGTGCTTCATTAAATTGAACTTTCCTAGGAAGCACTTTCAATTATTTGTGATCTAGGATTTCAGTAAGCAAAGCATTAAACTTCCTGTGTTATCTTGCTGCCGCCTGCTATCTCAATTTTTAGGGCTTAAATAAAGATCAGTTATCTTTCAGATACACACAAACACTTGGTGGGACAAGAAGGGAGCAGAGAAGGACAGACTGTAGGAGCTGGGCATAGGTCCAGCAATCATTTTGAAAGGGGGGTGGAGTGAATGGGAAACTGAGAAGTTCTGGGAAGTGTCAGGGAATGCGGGGGGGGGCGGGGGGGAGGGGAGGGGCTTGAAAACAGTTCTGAATTTGCTGCAGGGGAGCGTGGGCATGCATCTGTTCTGACAGCAGCTTTATGAGGGACTTAAGCATCTCTGTTTGCTGCTCCATTACTTTTATCATTCGCTCAGTGGGGTCCTTAATTAGGTAATGATTTTCTTTTCTGTCCTGCCTTTGAACATGCCCTCCTTGCTCCGTCTTGGACACTTTTTTATCTGGCGGAGGCGCTCTGTCTGTGTATAGGGGGTTTCCCCTGAAAGCCATATCTGCAGAAGCACAAGAAACAATACACAAGCATGATTGTTCGTTCACGCACAGCATTGAATCATTGCAATTTAGCGCACCTTTTGTAACATACAAGCACTTTCTCAGTGTCCCTTGGCAAACACATGTCTCTGTGAACACCCCCGGCCTGGTAAGTTTAGCCGGCAGGGGTCTTGTACCTGGGGTAAACAGCGGTGGTGCTTATGGAAAGGACGCAGTGCTGGCGATGAGGGACAATATTGTAAATTCTATAACCCTTTTCCACAGGGGTCTTGAAGCAGATACCTCACTCTTGAAGGTAACTAGGGAAGCAAGGCTGTATCTGCTGCATGCTTGCGGCTTCTGACCCGATGCCTGTGTTCCTTGCCTGTGTGCCACTTTGGTCCCTGCAGGTCATTGCCGAGTGGCACGGGAAAGCTTCATTCAATGCAGGAAGGAACAAAGCAGCTCTACCAAGGAACGTCCAGCAGAGAGTTGCCGAGTACCTCCAGGAAAGTTTCCTGTTGATCTCTCTAGAGGATTCCCATGAAAAGTTGGTGTCCATCAACTCACCGTTCTGCTGTATTGCTTATCTGCACACGGAAAAGTCCAGCACACAGAAACACATTTCTATCCCTGCACCCATCATGTAACCAAGCACCACTGACTTTAAAAAACAAAAGTTACCAGGCATCTCCTCTCTTGCTTCTTGCGTGCTGGTCTGTGTTTGTCAGGACTGGCTAGACCACTCTGGAGTTAGAACAGTTCTTAAATGGCCTGATGACCCCACTGCAGGCGACACAGCATCCTGTAACTCCACCTTCTCGTCCACGACCTCATCCTCTGGATTAGGTCCACTTTCCACCACCTCAGACCCCGCCGAAGTGTCCACTGCGTTCTTGGTGGAGCACTGAGGATGATACCCAACTCCTTATAGAACCGGCAGGCCTTGGGCACAGCACTGGAGCAACGGTTTGCCTCCCTTGCCTTCTGGTACGCCTTATCTTCACTCTGCAGTGTGTCCCGATTGTACCCCTTTTCTCACAAGCCATGAGAAATCTGCCTGTCGGTATCGAAATTCCTATGGCTGTAGTACAGCTGGGACTGGACAGCCTCCTCTTCCCATATACTCAAGATCCAACAGTTTCGCATTGATCCAAGCAGGAGAGCTTTTGCCATGTAGCACCTCCATAGTTAGGTGGGAAGATGTAATGTGAGCTCTGCATGCCAAGCAAGCAGGAAGTGGGACTTCAAAAATTAGTGGGGCTTTAAAGGGGGAGGGGTGGGAAAGGTTGTTTACCTGGCTGCAGGGCAGCGGAGTTCGAACTGCTAACCAGAGCGGTCAGCATGGACATCACCTCCTGGAAGTCATTTATAGTGGCAAAACCAAGCACGGTGTCTACACTGGCATTTTGCCGCTAAAACATTGGCACAAAAAACCTGTCTCTCATCAAGTTGGTTTTGTTTTGTTGCCAAAAGCTGCCTTTTGCCAAAAAAAAACTTTCTAGTGTAGACAAAGCCTTAGGTTTGGGGCCCCTGGTGCTAGGCATTATACCAGGACATAAGAAGAGAGAGTGCTTTCCTCAGAAAACTTGTACGTTGCAAATATCAACAAAACTGCTTTTGTCATGTAATGTAACTATTGGAAATATGATAGGTCAAAAGTGCAGTACTAAATATAATTTTCAGACTTCTTATTACAGACCCAATAAATAAATCAGACAGACATTTTGCAGTTTTAAATTAGAACATAAGAATGGCCATACTGGGGTCTGACCAAAGGTCCATCCAGCCCAGTATCCTGTCTGCCTACAGTGGCCAATGCTAGATGCCCCAGAGGGAGTGAACCTAACAGGTAATGATCAAGTGATCTCTCTCCTGCCATCCATCTCCACCCTCTGACAGACAGAGGCTAGGGACACTAGATATTGTTTATAAATCTGAGTTCAAAGCGTTTCAGTTTAAGGATTTTTTTTATATGTTTGAGTTAAATTTTAATTATTGGTTTAAAAAAGTTAGTCTTAAATAAATAGTTGAATACATTATAAGAAACGGTTATGGATTTTTAAACATCCAAATAAAGAGGATAAAATGGAAGATGTTAGGAGTTTGGGTAAAATTTTCTTGCTCCCCTAAAACAAATCCTCAATCATAGAATCATAGAATATCAGGGTTGGAAGGGACCTCAGGAGGTCATCTAGTCCAATCCCCTGCTCAAAGCAGGACTGATCCCTGACTGAATACTGGCATTCAGTCACTGGAGTCATGAAAATGGAAACATTTTTAAAAACATTAGTCATTTTTATGGTAAAATGTATAATCTTTGAGCTCATATGAAAATAAATTTGAAGAAATTATTTTTCTAATATGAAGAATTTCTATTCCTAATATTAATAGGTAGATGAAGTATCCCATCTGCTTGTCCTGTTCTTGGTTATTATGGTTCAGATTAGAACTATTACTTACAAAATGGCCTAGAGAAAAGGAATATAGTGTGCCCTTGATAACTATAAGTCATGTGTGTACTCTAATGGCGAGTTCCAGACTTAGTTAATAGTGGTATATCAGTTATATCCAGAATTTACATACTTGGGGTCCTAATGTTGGGCATCTAAATAAGTAGCCTGATTTTTTTAGGGGTGCTGACCACTCCAGATGGAGCTTTGGGTGCTTATCCCCTCTTAACAACCAAATCCCTGAAGGTGCTTAAATAAGTACTTAGTCGCCTAACTGTGTGCACTAAATTTAAATTTATCTATATCCATGCCCTATAGGTAGAGCAGAAAACCACTTAGGTAGGTTTCTGGTATACCTTCAGCTTCTTCTTCTTGACACTTCCCAGAGGTCCCCAATCTTTCTTCACTTATTCAATGATTGCAACCAGTATCTTGGGAACAGGCTTTCTTTTGTCCTAAACCTTTGACAAATTGCCCCTTTCTGCCTCTCCCATAAAGATGATTCTAGTTGTCTTTCAGAACTAATTATAGTGAATTTCCTACAAAAGATTGAAATAAAAATATTTTTAAATTATCAGAAACTTGATTTAATGTGATAAGTAGATTTGATTTAATTTGAGAAGTTGAAGAATCTAATAGAAATCTTTGATTTACATGAGAAATAAGTCAAGAGAATGAAAATGTGCACATCTTTAAAGGTCCTATGAACATTCTCCAGGCTGCATGCAGTATAGTTGTAGCCATGTCTGACCCAGGATGTTAGAGAAACAAGGTGAGTGAGGTGGATCCAGTAGAAGATATTACTTCTGTTGGTGAGAGAGAGAAGCTTTTGAGCCACACAGAGCTCTTCTTCAGGTCTGGGAAATTTACTCCCAACATCACAGCAAAATGCAAGGTGGAACAGATGGTTTAGCATAAGTAGTTATCTTACCCACTTTGTCTTTCCATTCTCCAAGCTGCCAGTTTATCTTTTTTTTTTTTTTTTTTTTCCCCATGATGTACTTCATCTCTTTAACACTGACATGTCGGTCTGTCTTAGCCACCGACTTCTTAGAGGTCCTTCTTAATTGTTTGGTTATTTTAAAATAAGGTGTGAAATAGCATTTCTGCAATATCCATGGAAACACGTTGCAGTCAGAAAGAAACAAGATTGTTCTGGTGCAGTAGTATGGGTGTGTTTGGTTTGTGTGTGTGGTCTGTGTTTTGGTTTCATGCCACAGTGAGGCTAGAAATTATTATATACAATTATTTCAATGAAATCTTCCCATCTCTAGATTCACTGTTTTATTTTTTTCATTTTCCTTTTAGGTACCACATGGTCACTTTAATGCTGAATATATATGTGAGAAGAAAGATCTTGGTCAAAATAAAGCTTGCTTGCGTGTAAATTTTCCCATCTCCCTTGAAAGTCATTTTTATGTTGACTTTGTAACGTGAAGAGAATGCACCTCTCTTCTGTCAATCTGAACACTTAGGACAGTTCATTCTGTCAGCAGATAGACAATACACTTAGAAATTTTTTTTATGAGGTCATTCTTGTGTATATGGGGTTTGCTGGATCACAAAGCTCATCTGTTTGTCTTCAGCATGTGCATCCAGTGGTTTAAGTGGCATGACACATGAATGACACTACCAAACCTAGACAAGGTAATGTTATGGTGAGTTCTGATTGTCAAGGGTCAATATGGTTCCCAACGTGGGGAAATTTTTTTCTCAAATTTAACTTGTGAAAAACATAGCAAATTACATCCAAAAAGACTATATTAAAAAAAAAACATTATGGTTGCAAAGTTAAGCACCCAAAAATTAGGAAATGTCACAATTAACGAATTAACTGTGAAACTAATACTATTAACTTGGGTTTGAATAGAGACTGGGAGTGGCTGGGTCATTACACATTGAATCTATTTCCGTAAGTTAAGTATCCTCACACCTTCTTGTCAACTGTCTAAATGGGCCATCTTGCTTATCACTACAAAAGTTTTTTTTTCTCCTGCTGATAATAGTTCATCTTAACTAATTAGCCTCTCACAGTTTGTATGGCAACTTCCAACTTACCTGTGTGTGTGTATATCTCTTACAATATGTTCCATTCTATGCATCCGATGAAGTGGGCTGTAACCCACAAAAGCTTATGCTCTAATAAGTTTTAGTCTCTAAGGTGCCACAAGTACTCCTGTTCGTTTTTGCGGATACACACTAACACGGCTGCTACTCTGAAACCTGTCAGAATTAAGGTTGCCTGTGGATCTTTAATTTGTTTTCCTAATTTGCAGTGATACACTTTTAAATTGCATGAACACACATTTTTTCCAAAAGACCCCTGCCTCACACAGTGCACAGGATGGAGTATGCTCTGGGAATGAATCAGGGTTGTGTAGTGAATGAAGTTATATAAGACCCGCTCCATCACTTGTTGCGGAAGGTGTGAAGTGAATGAGGCAGAAGACTGCAGGAAAAGAGATGAGTCTGATCATTAAGGCAGTTGAATGCTGCTCTGGAGAACTGGATTCTTCCTATGTGATGCTAGACAAGTGATGTAGACCAAAATTTCTCATTTCTCATTTTTTTTGAGACCCAGGGATCTGATTTGCAGAGTGCTAAGCACTCATCTACAACTAAGGTCAATGGGAGCTCTTCCCTGAAAATATAAAGTGCGATATAATGCTAAATACTCTGAAAAGTCAGGCCCTCGCCTTCTTAAATTGGGCACACAAAATTAGATGACTAATGTCAAAATTGACAATTATCTATTTTAGGACTTTATACTGCTGCCTATCATGGTAGTATCTGAGCCAGTTCCACATAAAATCAGATAACAATGCAGAAGTCCTTATTGAACTTCATGGAATCTTTGGCATGTCTCAATTTTAGGGGTCAAAACTTGGCTTGGAGTCTGTTTTTGTTTGGGGGAGGGAGGTTGGTAGGTATTTATGAATAGAATGGGGACATTGTGTTCTGAGCAGCACTTAAGAAGGAAGGACTTTCTCAAAGAGGAAAGTTCTACATTGTTACCTAAAGATGGTCACACATGGGGACAGCCCGGCTCCTCCTTCAGTTCCATAGACCACTGGTGGTAAGGAGTGTTTGTGTTCCCTGTGAACAAAACTACTTGATTCTACCCGCTGTTACTCAGATTTAGTACTTCGACGTTCTTTTTATTTTCGTTCTGTATTTCATTTTCAGATTTAGTTCTCAGTTTGATTTTTCCAGTCTGGTGGGTCTGTGGACCCTGCCAGGTACTGGGGGAGCCTATCTCTGTCAGTGATCCTCATTTCCGCTATTTCAAATCTTTGGGTGAGGGCCACATTAGAGACAAGTACTCCATTTGTCACAGCTTCAAGACTAGACTGAGGAAGCTGAGAGAGGAGTGTTTCCCATGTATTCTGATGCAGGCTGCTTTTAGACTCGCATCAGAGCCCCCTTGATCATCCAAGGCATGCTTTTAAAAGTCTCCTTGCTGGAGTGCTCCCCACACTGTGGATACAGAGAGAGGCTGCAGGAGATTCCTGTCATCCATGAGGGTAGTCTTTGATGCACAAGACATCAGAGCAGACCCGGCCTCAAAACATAGCAGAAGTTGGCATCAGAGTGTGGGATTCTTCCATGGAAGGTTGTTCCAGTACCAATGGTAGAGAGCATCCTTTGGCTCATCGCTCTGGTATTGGCTCATTCAGAGTAGGGATGTGAAATATTAAAATGGTTAACCGATAAGCACTAGTCTTACCGTTAACCAACCCTAACTGTTAACTCCCAGCCCTGGGCCGGCTGGAGCAGCTCCAGCCACACTGGCCAACTCTAGCCCCAGCTCCACCCCCAGGCCAGCTAGCCAGCTGGAGCAGCACCAGCCCAGAGCAGCCCCAGCCCCTCTCCCTTTAATCAGTTGACAGGTTACACGATATAATTTTAATCGTTTAAACGGTTACCTTTTTAAACTAGATTTACATCCTTAATTCAGAGAGACCTGATCTGTTGACTCTGGTGCCTTCTCAGGGACTAATGAGACTACTTGCTTCTTCAGTGGCAGCAGAGCAATCATCCCTGATCACTACAGGACAGTAGCCCATGTCTGTACTGACTATGTCGAAGAGTCTGTGCCGTGGCCAGTGATTGTTGTACCTGTTTACCACCATCACTGTTACTTAGGGCAAAAGCCCCAGGTCGGGGGCACAGAAAATCCTTTTCTAGGGCCACCAGCTTTGGGCTCACCACTATTTTTCTGTCTCCTCTGGTTTGGTTCAGAACCCGGACCCTGCACCTGGTGTGTTATCAGCAGCTAAGAAGCCATCCATGCTTCCTCCGGTGCTGCATCTCTGACATAGATCAAGATCTCAATCGCTGAGGACCCCTTCCTGGTACCATGCCACCCTGGTTCTTGGAATACTTCGATTCCTTGTCAGACTCAAAGTAGTCTCTCAGGTATATCCATAATGAGAGTCCAAACCTTCCTTTTGGTTCCACTCTCACCGGTGTTGTTTTGAGAAGAGTTCAGCCAGAGTGTTCAACGCTTGGGACAGACATACCTGGGGCCTGGTACCATACATCCCCGTCAGTGGCCTGTTGGATGCCGTGGGGGGACGCCCCCAGCATCCAGTTCTATATTGCCAATACTTCATATGAGTTAGATCCTCCAGGAGAGAGCCTTCTCCTCCTGGTAGCAAGAGATGTGTGCTGGTTGATACTGATCAGCTTTTGGACTCTTAGGTTACAGGACTTACTTCAGCCTTCTCTTGAGCCACACCCTGTTCTGATACTGCAACAACAGCCATGGGAGCTATCTCCTTTGCTTAAGGCATCTTCCTCATTACTGATGAGGCTCTAGTATTGGAGAGATCATCTCCTGTACCGGATGACTGCGGTATATCAAGAGGTCCTCAGGAAAATGGCAGCTTTTTTGGGTATTTAAGTGGGTGAGTTAGTGGAAGAGAATACCCAGAAGCTCACTGAAGTTTTCCATTTCACAGTGTCAGGAAAGGTGGTCCCACCTATAAATAGGGTCGTTATGCAGCTGGCCAGAATCTTCTGTTTCACCTGTAGCCAAATGAGCAGAAAAGAAATATTGGGTTCCATCTTATGGGTTTGAACTATTCTGTTTACATCCCGCACCTGGCTCATTAGTTATGGATGCGGTGAATGAGAGAAGCTGTCAGGACTGGGCTACGGCTATCCCCAAAGACACAGATGCCAAAAATGTGACCATTTTGGTAGAATGGGTTATTCTACGATGAGTTTTTATAATTCCTTATTGCTAATCACCATGTTCTGTTGTGGAGATATGACTATCTAATTGGAAAGAGTCCAGTTTTACTTGCGTGTCACTCAGAGATGCCTCATCTTTCAATCAGTTCTTCAGGCTTCTTTGGACATGGTGGATTTTGCATGGGCAGTGACTGTATACCATTCCTCCTGGTTGCAGTCATTGAGGATTCCTGTGGAGGTGCAGCAGACAATTGAGGACCTCCCCTTTGAGGTATCTTTCTTTTATCTAAAACAGATGAGACTTTGCATTCCCTGAAGGACTTGAGAGGAATTGTGAAGTTTTTGAACCTCTATATGCAGGTGATGAAAAGGACAAAATATAATTCTCAAAACGTCCTAGACAGCAGTATTACATCTTCCAGGAGGCTGATGATCTAAGAGGAGGCAAAGGTCACAGAAGAGAAGGCCAATGCCTTCTACTTCCTTGGTTTCTTCATGTAGATGTCCTCAGGACTCAAAGCAGCTGATTTGACTCTTATGTCAAAGACAGCATGCTACCTGACCAGGATTTCACTGGCCATTCCCCACTTTTCTGGGACAGGTTATCCCATTTTCTACATGTTATAATTCATCACCTTGCACAAATGGGTACTAAGCCTGGTGGAACTGGGATATATCCTGCAGTTCCTTTCTATTTCCCTTCTACTACCCAGTCCATCTCCAGGGACCTCCTCATGAGTCTGTACTAAAACAAAAAATGCAAACCTTACGTTCTTCAGAGGCCTTAGAGGAGGTAACCCTTCTACATCAGGGCAGGGGTATGGATTCCAATTATTTTCTAATACCCAAGGCCAAAGGAGAACTCAGTCCCATCGTAGACTTTTGGAACCTGAACAAGTAAAGAAGATAAGGAGCAGGATGGTATTCATGGCTACAATTATCTCCTCCCTAGATCTGGGAGACTAATGTGCTGCCATTGACTTACAGGTTGCCTGCTTCCATGTGGGTATTGATCCTGGCCACAGGAAGTTCCTGAGTTCTACTTCTGCCAGAACATTCCTGCCACTTCCCATGTATGTCCTTCAAGGATCATCATCGGATTCTTAGGTCAAGTAGATGCATGTACATACATGACTGCTCAGGGCACTGCAGGCTTGGCTCAAGTCAGTCTGTCATCCTCCGTTTCACCTCCTAGACAAGTTGGTATGCATCTTGGACAGGATGTTGGACTGGTGGATGAGCCAAGACTGTGTATGTAGAAGTTCCCTTCTCTCCCCCCTCCCTTCCATCACGTTAATAATGGATAACTTGGCCACAGGGTGGGGAGCATATTTGAGTGACCTGTAATCTCAGGGATTGTGGACTGCCCATGATTCCAGGTTATACGTAAACGTATTTGAGTTGTACACAATATTCCATGCCTGTGAGCAGTTCCTGCCTCATATTAATTCAGGGCAAGACTGTGTAGGTACTTATTGGCAGTGTCACAGCGGTGTTTCATGTGAACAAACAAGGAGATACCAAGTCCCGAGAAGGTGAGTAACCTTTTTTCCTTCTGTGCTTTTACCATAGACTCAAGAATGGCCTATTGAGGATAGAGACAGACAGGAGCACCATCACAGGTATAAACCAGTGTCGGGAGCAAGGATATAATTAAGGAAAGCAAGCTGTTGATGTTATGGGCAGAGGAGCATAGAGGCGCCCCATAAGAAAAGGACCTGGGGATTACAGTGGATGAGAAGCTGGATATGAGTCAGCAGTGTGCCCTTGTTGCCAAGAAGGCCAATGGCATATTGGGCTGTATTAGTAGGAGCATTGCCAGCAGATCGAGGGAAGTGATTATTCCCCTCTATTCAGCACTGGTGAGGCCACACCTGGAGTATTGCGTCCAGTTTTGGTCCCCCCATTACAGAAGGGATGTGTACAAATTGGAGAGAGTCCAGCAGAGGGCAACGAAAATGATCAAGGGGCTGAGGAACATGACTTATGAGGAGAGGCTGAGGGAACTGGGCTTATTTAGTCTGTAGAAGAAGAGTGAGGGGAAATTTGATAGCAGCCTTCAACTACCTAAAGGGGGGTTCCAAAGAGGATGAAGCTACTCTGTTCTCAGTGGTGGCAGATGACAGAACAAGAAGCAATGGTCTCAAGTTGCGGTGCGGGGAGGTCTAGGTTGGATATTAGGAAACAAAATTTTACTAGGAGGGTGGTGAAGCACTGAAATGGGTTACCTAGGGAGGTGGTGGAACCTCCATCCTTAGAGGTTTTTAAGGCCCGGCTTGACAAAGCCCTGGCTGGGATGATTTAGTTGGTGTTGGTCCTGCTTGGAGCAGGGGGTTGCACTAGATGACCTCCTGAGGTCTCTTCCAACACTAATATTCTATGATAAGTAGTTTGCATAGCCTGAACACACTCTCATATATCTGCTTCCCTCACACACAATCTCTCTCACTTCCCCAGCACACTCTCTTTCTGTCTCTCCCTCTCCCCACTCTCTCTCCCCTCCCCCCCATACACTTCAGTTGAAAAGTGGCTAGCTATCTAGTAGGATGCCCATGGAATGGTGGGATTGAGAAACCTGCATCATGTGATGCTATACCTGCCCCATGAGGCATTGTAAACCCTTCCCAAAGCACCCTGCAGCCAGTTGCACGGTGGGATAGCTACCCACAGTGCACTGCTCTGTCAATGCAAGAGCTACTTCTGTGGATGTGCTCCTCCAACACAAGAAGCATAGTGTGGACATGTAACACTGGTTTGTTTAAAGTGCTTTAATTAAAGCGGCGTAACTTCTGTCAACAAAACTTGGTAGTGTAGACAAGGCCTTAGAGTGGAACATCAAAACTTGAATATTTAGAGTGAATTTGTCACATCTGGAGTGTATTGTGTTCTGAGTCTTTGTTCCCTGATTCACTGTTCTCTCTCTCATATTTTTTTAAAGCTGGAGAAAAGCATTTTGTGTGCTTGTGAGAACATCAGATTGGAGCTTCCTTTTAGAAGGCTACCTTAGTTAATTTTACCCCACAAGTTCTCTAGTTCTTAAAGTTCCCAGGCATCTAATTCAAGAAACATTGATGAGAGACATAGCTCCAATTTTATGTGTTTTTATTAACTATACCTAGCTGTAAACTAAAATAAAGCTATACAAACACATTGTCATCGTCCCCCGCAAAAAAATCCAAATAACTAGGTTAAAAATAAAATAGATTAAAATACAGTAATTTCACATCAGTAAACAATTATGCAACATATAAAAAATTGGTTGTTTATAAATTGACTTCTAAAACACAAAAAAAAGGGAGCCAATTCAGTATTCAAACAGTTCGGTCAAACAAGGAACATGCAGGGGAGAAAAAATTCCAGTTGAGTTCGCTAAGATTTATTTATAAACCCAAAGAAACCACCTTGTTTCTTTCGTTAATATCAGTGTTTTGGTTCTCTCCCTCTCCTGCTTGGTGGCTGGCTACGGGTATTCCCATACACTTTATAAGGAAGACTTTGATAATCCAATTTATGTTTAACAAACCAAAAATTTGAGTGTTTATCTGCAAACTCCTGTAATGGAAAGCATAGATTATTTATGCTTATTTATGAATAAGCAGCTTAAGTCATAGCTGCTGTTGGGCAATTTAGGAGCTGTCCTTTGGGGGTTTACACATGTTCAGTTGCATACTTAAGATCATGTGAACTCTTCAATCTTAAAACATTTCAAACATTTATAGAATATTGCTTGCCATAGAAAGTGATCGTCTCAGCTTCTTGTGAAGTTTGTTAGCTAGCCGGTGTCCTGGTCTACAGGCTTGTTTGTGTCTTAGTTGGCTCATGAGGAGGTGGTGGAACCCAGCAACAATGGTCAGTTGCCAGAGAAGGAAGCATGGGCCTTTCTTGAAGTCACATGGCTTTGGAGGTCTGATTGTCTGGGCAAGGACAAGGGCATCAAGTCATCTTCTGTCACTACATCTAAGAGTTTATGGCCATGCTTCCACCTTCCCCTGTAACTTATTTTTGGAGTACTTCGAGTTGGAATAAGGCATTCTCCCAGAGTGGCTAGGCCAAGCAAGAGTAAGTGTATCATATGAAAACTGAGGATTCTTTCCTACTCAGCAGTTTGGATGAAAAAAACCTTTAAAGAATCCATCAAGCTCGACTAATCTGTATCTGAACATTCGCGACTGTCTACTTCAGTGGTTCTCAACCTTTCCAGACCACTACAAAAAAAAAAAGTACTTGTGGCACCTTAGAGACTAACCAATTTATTTGAGCATAAGCTTTCGTGAGCTACAGCTCACTTCATCGGATGCATTCATTGGAAAATACAGTGAGGAGATTTATATACACACAGAACATGAAAAAATGGGTGTTTATCATGCACGCTGTAAGGAGAGTGATCACTTAAGATGAGCTATTACCAGCAGGAGGGGGGGGGGGGGGAACCCTTTGTAGTGATGATCTGTTCCTCAGACATTCTTGTTAACTGCTGGAAATGGCCCACCTTGATTATCACTACAAAGGGTTCCCCCCCCACCCCCACTCTCCTGCTGGTAATAGCTCATCTTAAGTGATCACTCTCCTTACAGTGTGCATGATAAACATGCATTTTTTCATGTTCTGTGTGTATATAAATCTCCTCACTGTATTTTCCACTGAATGCATCCGATGAAGTGAGCTGTAGCTCACGAAAGCTTATGCTCAAATAAATTGGTTAGTCTCTAAGGTGCCACAAGTACTCCTTTTCTTTTTGTGAATACAGACTAACACGGCTGCTACTCTGAAACCAGACTACTACCGTAACTCCTCACTTAATATTATGTTCCTGAAAAATGTGACTTTATGCGAAACAATGTTAAGCGGATCCAATTTCCCCATAAGAATTAATGTAAAGGGGGGGGGGGGTTTAGGTTCCAGGGAAATTTTTTTCACCAGACAAAAGACATTATATACAGTATAAGTTTTAAACAATTTTAAACAGTTTACTATTGTACACAGTAATGAATGATTGTGAAGCTTGGTTGAGGTGGTGGAGGAAGAGGGTGGAATATTTCCCAGGGAATGCCTTGCTGCTAAATGATGAACTAGCACTCGGCTGAGCCTTCAAGGGCTCTTTGTTGTAGCCTCACACTCTACAAAGCAGCATGGACTGAGGCAGGAGGGAGGAAACAATAGATACAGGGCAGTAGCTGCAAAAACTTCCCTGCAAAAACTGAACATCATGATGAGCCCAAGCTATCCAGCTGAAGCGCACCACTCCCTCCTCTTGACAGCACATGCACGGCTGCACAGGTTCTGACTTTCCAAAGTGCTGGGGGTGGGATGGGGTGCATGCATGAGTGAGAGACGTGCATTGCCCCTTTAAGTATGCTGACCCCACTTCAAGTACGTTGCCCTTTTAAAGAGATCAGCGAGTTCAGACAGGAAGCAACAGCTTCCAGCAAGCTCCCATCCCGCCTTCTGTCTCTGAGCCCCTCCACTCCTTTGTGTAGCAAGCACGCGGGGGGGGGGGGCAGGAGCAGGGGGACATCCTGATATCAGCACCCCTCTCCCCCCTTCCCCCAGCAAGCAGGAAGCTCCCAGGAGCAGCTCCAAGGCGCAGGGCAGAAGCAGCACGGCAGTAAGGGGAGGGACAGCTGAACTGCTGCTGGGCAGCTGCAGAGCCACATACTTTACAGGGAATTTAGGGGAGCTGTGTCATGTCTCCCCCCCCCAATCCCCACGGGGAGGCTCTGCTCTTCCAGAGAATCCTGCAAACAGTGGACAAAGCAGGCAGCTGCCAAACGACATTGTAAGGGAGCATTACGCAACTTTAAACGAGCTTCTTCCCTAATAGATCAGCAACATAACAACGTTAACCAGGACAATGTTAAGTGAGGAGTTACTGTATACCCCTTTCAGGAGTCGGATTTGGCTTAGGTACCCTCAAATTTCACCTTACTTAAAAACTACTTACAAAATCAGATATAAAAATACAAAAGTGTCACAGCATGCTATTACTGAAAAATTGCTTACTTCCTCATTTTGTCAGTATAAAATTATAGTTTGTACTGACTTCGCTAGTGCTTTTTACGTAGCCTGTTGTAAAGTAGTCAAATATCTAGATGAGTTGATGTCCCCCTGGAAGACCTCTGTGTACCACCCTGGTTCAGAACCAATGGTCTACTTAGTAGTCCCCAAAATCAGTCTGCCTGGACAGATTATCCCTTTCAGGAAGCTGATTGCAAGATTTTTCTAATCTCGAACTGGACAAAAAGTTGAACAAAATCATTGACCATTTTACAAAAGTTCCAATTTTTTAAATATCCATTAAATACAAAATCAGATCTTTTAAAGATGAGTTGGAACTGAATTCTATTACTTAGTTATAAACACTGGATATTTTAATCTGCTATTTCACTTCCTTTCATCTAAGGGCATGCAAATGAGTAAAGATCCTTTTTGAAGCAACGATTTAACGTATTTTCCATTGACTAGAATAGAAATCGAAATAGTTGTTAAAATGACAATTTTACAGAGGAAAATTTTATTTTAATTTGACTGGGGGGTTGAATTCTCAAAAGATCCCACAAATTGAATAATCATCACACCTTAGCTTATGTTTTGGTATTACGTATCAGAACAGCTAATGTGTGGTGTCTCAAGAAGTTTTAAATTACAGCTGCTGACAAATTTTTACAAGGACAAAACTATGTTTCAGAAAGTGACTTTTTTAATTATAATTGTTTCACAAAAATCTGCTACCATTCTGTAAATGGGCTGATCCAGGTAACTATAGGCTAGTCAGTCTGATATCAGTCTTGGGCAAAATCTTGGAATGGTTGATGTGAGATTCAGTAAATAATGTATTCTGGGTTTTTAACATGGCAGTATACCTGGATTATGGAAAACACAATTTGTCAGACAAATCTGATACCTTTATCAACTAAACTTGTAATTTTATTAAAAGTAAATGTTGACTTACAATATACTTAAGTCAACTCCCTTATAAAAGCTGCCTACTACATGATATGCTAAAAAAAAAAAATTAGCACTATGCAAAGTTGATGTGCACACACAAAATGGATTAAAAACTGGTTAATTTATGGATCTGAAAGCAGAATTGTTACTGGAATCTGTCAAATGAGGGGGTTTCTGGTAGGGTACCCTAATTATCTGTTCTTGGCTCACATACACACACACACACACACATACACATACACACATTATTAGTGATACGAAAGAAAATATAAAAGCTTTGCTACAGATATAAAAATTGGTGGAGTGGTAAATAAGGAGAACAAGTCAGTTGAACAGTGTAATATGAGTTGCTTTGTAAACAGGGCTCATTCAAACATGCATTTAAATATAGCAAAATGGAAGGTTCTGAGCTTAGGAACAAGCAATAATATCGGTCACAATTACAAGATGGGGTGCTATATCCTGGAAACAGTCTCCCTAAAAGATTTAAGGATCATGACAGATAACCAAATTAATGTAATGTCCAATGTGATGTTGCAGCTAAGAGAGCTAACATCATCTTTGGATGTTAAAATGGAAATATCAAGTCTGAGTAGGGAGAGAAAGTGTTAAAATATATGTAGCATTGGCAAGACCATTACTGGAATGTGTCTGCTTCTGGTGTTCAGACTTTGTAAAGGAATTAGAAAAATAGGAAAACATTCAGAATAGAGTAACAAGAATGACTACTGTCTGGTAAACCTGCTTTATGGAGAGAGACTTAAGAAACTCTGGTTAGTTTTATCCAAGAGAAGTTTAAGAGATGACTTGATCACTGTCTATGAATACCTTATTGAGGATAAGATTTCTGATTTCAGAGGGTTCTCTAAGTTAGCATAACAAAATCTAGTGGCTGGTAGTTGAAGCTAGACACATTCAAATTTGAAAGAAAGATGAAAATCTTCGAGAGCATGCTTAACCACTGGAACAACTTAATGAGATGTAGTGAATTCTCCATCACTTGAAGTGTTCTAATCAAATTGGATGTCTGTCTTAAAAAAATAAATAAAATTCAGGTGTAATTCACCCAAAAGTTATAGGCCTGATGCATGAATATGGTGAAAATAGGTGAAAATGCTAAGTCCGACTAGATGATCATGGTTTCATCTGATCGTAATCTAGGAAACTTTCAGAAGACATGCCTAGCCAAATGCTGGTTGCTTTTATGTATTTATTTTTTGCTGAATGAGATTTTTAGAAAAACCAAAATGCAGATTTTATACTCTTCCGTGATTTCTGTGTGTATTCATATGTGGTTTATACTTTTTAAATAAGTGTGGTATCACGTAATTTTACACTAACAATTTGTAAATTAGTTTCACAAACCTAGTGTCAGTAGCAATATTTTATGAGGCTTTGAAACATTCTCCAGTACTGTTGGAAAGCTAAGCACAACATTGTTTCAGTGAATGGTGCATCTCAAAACTGACCAGTCTGGTTTTGTTGTCCACTTCGAATAAAATGCAGAAAGCAGACAAACAGCATAATTGGTGAAAAGCAAACAGGATCTGAAATTTTTTTTAATAATCTTAGCTGATGTTTGTAAGCTATATAAAGAAACTTTAAAATGCCTTGCCTAAAGACACTGCTTTTAATAGAAAATGTAAGATTATACATTTGCTATGGTTTTCATCTTTTCATAAGTGTTTTGTTGGGAATATAAGTGATGGATACATTTCATAGAACATTCTGGGATAACTGTTAGAAGTCCAGCTTATTGCATGACTAAAGTGAATATACAAATAGTTATTAAAAATAGGAAAAGCAGAGTTTTTTGTGGGAAAATGGGCAGTATGACCTAGGATTTTGGTTGAACTGGTATTTTGTAGACTGACATCTTCAATATAAAGTGATGTCCATGTGGTTTCTTCAGTTGGTGTTCCAATTTCCTCTCAAGTACTAAAGACAAGTAAGGATGCTGAATTTGTAATGAATAGGAATGGGTCAGTGTAACATTTAGCTTCACATGAAGTTGATTCATCTGTCTCTTGAATGTGTGTTGTCCTAGATGAATGCATTATTTCATTTTGTAAGTTTACTAATATTGTATGTGCCTCAATTTAAGTCGAATACATGATTTCATATAACTGATTTTTGTTATCTGCAGACACTTGACTAATACTTGACTTATTTTTTTTACATGTAATTGTTAATTTCTTCCTAAACTTTTCTTAGTTTGGAGTTAAGATTGTGCATTTGAATAAGATTTTGAGGTGTGCGTTGTGGGTTTTCATATATGAGTCAAAATCCCTCTTAATTATCAACGAAAGCTTAAGTAGCCTTGGTATATGATGTCTGGAAGAGAGCAGTCCTGTTCAAACCAGTGTCGAGTCACCATAATGAGGTTCGTCACTGCAGCAGAGCTTCTCTGCTATAGACTTTTTGAACATCAGTATTTAGGGAAGCTGTGAAGGGAGATGGAATTGTGGGAAATTGTAGTTGTGTGGGATATAGTGGAAAGGAAGCCTTTCCTCTGTGTTGAAAGTATTCCCAATTTTAAGCATGTTAAGCTTAAGATTGGAAAAATATTCCTCCTTTTCTTTTGAGTGTCTGTCTCCGTCACCAGAAGACCTCCTCAGCCCTGAGCATGCATGAAACCTCTGCCTTCCCTGGTGGTCTTAACCACCCTCTAGATTTTCCCACCACTCTTGGATATGTGCTACAGTTTGCCGCATGGATTCCTATCTAGTCTTGTAAGGCTTCTTCGAGATAGGCTTCACTTTGTGGTGATCCTTAGGAAGTTGCCTCCCCAGTGGAGCTGGAAATTGTTTCTTGGGCAAATTGCTATCATTTCTGGCATGAACAGTAGTTGGGGAGCAGACAGGGCAAGAGGTCTGTTGACTCGGGATGAACTGGGGGAGCAGAGCTGGGAATCCAGATGGGTGGCAGCGTAAGGGATGCAGCTTCTCAGAATATAAATTTTCCACTGAGATCCAATATTATTTTGATCTTCAAGTTGAAAAATACCAGTTAAGGTGAGCAAGCCAAATAATTTTCTGATTTTTTTTTTTTTACATCTACACCGCTCCCCAAAGTTGCCCTGAATTTGGTTTTTAAATTGTCTGAAATCTTGGTGTGAAATTGTAGGTTTCACTTTTAAAATCTGATGATGTAAAAGCCTGAAAAAATAACTCTGGGGAAATTTTAAAGAGATGTGATCTTAAATTTCTTTCAACTCTAACAGACAAAACACTTTAGAATGTAAAATGTACCTAGAAACTGAAGTTTGGCCTCCTCCTTGAAATAGTCCATCTTTGAGACTAACTTCTGTAAATTGTCCTGTTTAAAAGATTTCCACACAACTTAGTGGAAAACCCAGCACATCTTTTCGTGATCAGAGCTGAAGATGTGCATCACTAGGAGCATCACTCCTGATGTACACCTCTTGTAATGTTCTATTCTCAAATAAAGGAAGAATCCTCCAGAAAGTATGTCATGAAAGTGTGCCCTGAAACTTGCTTTAGTGGCAGAGGTTTTCAGTCTGCCGTGTACCCATTACACCATCACAGCTAATGTGTCTGATTTTTGTGGACGACTCATGCTCAAATCTTGTCTGTATTAAATCAATGGTACAAATACTTAACATTCTGAACAGTGTGTATTGTATTGTTGGGGCCTGTGGAACATGTTTCACAATTGACTATGGATCTGTTCAATAGAACAGTTGTACTGTATCCAGCAGTTAGGGTGACCAGACGTCCTGATATTTAACTCTTTGTCCAGCGTCCTGACCGATAAACGATTGGGATGCCATTTGTCCCAATATTGTAGGGTTGCTTGCCAGGAATCTGGCTGGCGCAGGGCTGGCAGGCTCCCTGCCCGGCTCCCCGGAAGTGGCGACAGCTCCCTCTGGGTCCTAGGCACAGGGATGGCCAGAGGGGTTCTGCGTGTTGCCCCCAACATGAGCACCAGTTCTGCACCTCCCATTGGCTGGACCCAGAGGGAGATGTCGCCACTTCTAGGGAGCTGCCTCAGCTAAGCCCTGCCCGGAGCTCACACCCCCTCCCGCACTCCAGTCCCCAAAACGGAGTCCCCTCCTGTTCCAAAACTCCCTCCCAGAGTCAGCACCCTGAACCCTCTCCCATGCTCCTTCCCCAGCCCTGAGACAGACACCCCCCCCCCCTTGGGTGTGGAGCGTGGGTGTAGAAAACTTTAAAGTATTCTTTTTCTTTAAATATCAGGATTGTAAAATTTTATTATCCGTGTTTATATGTTGGCATACTTGGAGGCTTAGAGAATTGGAGCAAGAACTTCTCATTTGTCAGTCAGAGATGTGTTTGGAAACTATAAAATACGGTTTTTCCTTGGACTCTTGGTAGGGGGTTGAGTTAAATAGTTGTTTAAAACGTTCTCTTTTTTAGTTTAACATCTAAAAATTGCTCATACTTCAGTATCTAATCTCTTGTGATACTGTCCCAATACTGTTCTTCTGTCCTCTAGTCTATAGAGACTTCCAGGGGGACAGGGACAACTTCATAATATAAAAATAAGCAAAAGGCAAGACTTCATATTTATCATGTAAAAGTAAGTAGAAAATGACTCTTGTGGTGGGGAAGGTATATTTATACTTTCTTTAAGCATAATAGAGGCAAAATAGGATTCCAACAATTATTTTCCTTTGCAGGTCATAGAATCATAGAATATCAGGGTTGGAAGGGACCTCAGGAGGTCATCTAGTCCAACCCCCTGCTCAAAGCAGGACCAATCCCCATCTAAATCATCCCAGCCAGGGCTTTGTCAAGCCTGACCTTAAAAATATCTAAGGAAGGAGATTCCACCACCTCCCTAGGTAACGCATTCCAGTGTTTCATCACCCTCCTAGTGAAAATTTTTTTCCTAATATCCAACCTAAAGCTCCCCCACTGCAACTTGAGACCATTACTCCTTGTCCTGTCATCAGCTACCACTGAGAACAGTCTAGATCCATCCTCTTTGGAACCCCTTTTCAGGTAGTTGAAAGCAGCTATCAAATCCCCCCTCGTTCTTCTCTTCCGCAGACTAAACAATCCCAGTTCCCTCAGCCTCTCCTCATAAGTCATGTGTTCCAGTCCCCTAATCATTTTTGTCGCCCTTCGCTAGACGTTTTCCAATTTTTCCACATCGTTCTTGTAGTGTGGGGCCCAAAACTGGACACAGTACTCCAGATGAGGCCTCACCAATGTCGAATAGAGGGGAACGATCACGTCCCTCGATCTGTTGGCAATGCCCCTACATATACATCCCAAAATGTCATTGGCCTTTTTGGCAACAAGGGCACACTGACTCATATCCAGCTTCTTGTCCACTGTAACCCCTAGGTCCTTTTCTGCAGAACTGCTGCCGAGCCATTCGGTCCCTAGTCTGTAGCAGTGCATGGGATTCTTCCGTCCTAAGTGCAGGACTCTACACTTGACCTTGTTGAACCTCATCAGATTTCTTTTGGCCCAATCCTCTAATTTGTCTAGGGCCTTCTGTATCCTATCACTACCCTCCAGCATATCTACCTCTCCTCCCAGTTTAGTGTCATCTGCAAACTTGCTGAGGGTGCAATCCATACCATCTCCAGATCATTTATGAAGATATTGTACAAAACCGGCCCGAGGACTGACCCTTGGGGCACTCCACTCCAAGGTCATCTTGTCGGGATTACTGCATTTTAAAATATTAAAGTCAGGAGATTTGTTAGGTAAAATTTTAGATCTCCTTTATTTTTTCAGGTGGTAGTGCTTTCAGTTTGTCCTTTGTCGTATAAGTGAGTTTCACATTTTGGTGGTTCATCCACACTCCATAGTTACAAAAAGTTGCGGTGCATGTTTGCATCTGAAATCTTTTCCCAAAGATGGTTTTACAGTGACATTGTGGTTAATTACTCTGCTAATATATTTCTCATACCCTCATCACCATTTCAGAGATGCCCTCCAAAAATGTGGATGTAAAATAGACTGTCTGGAAGGGAAACAAACAGTTAATCCAGCAAATAGGTTTACATCAGCAAATAAATTTCATCTGGCCTATCTTCCATCAAACTGCATCTAAAAATACATCTGACTGCATTTTTCATTGTGATTTTTTTAGCATCATTGACACTTAAAGGTCCTGTTCACCTTCAAGGTTCATTTAGGTAGAGTAATGCCAGCAATGGTAGCAAGGCTTCCATCACTTCCCATCCAGCAGATTTACAGATCTACTGTATAGTTTTCTATTTATATTTTTGAAACAAATGTATATTACTGTATACACATTTTGTGTCATGACATTAATCCAGTTTTGGTTTATCAGTGACATGTTTTTAAAAAGAGAATTGTAATGGTCCAATGACTCAACTCATTTATTTCCTTTCGGTCTCCTCTCAAGTTGTACAGTGTATGTTTACTTGATTGAGACAATCCTACTTTTTAAACATTTTTATTCAAATGTTCTTGTTCACTGTCTAGGGTATCTCTTTTTTCTTCCAAAAGACAAGTATTTAGTATTTGCGTGCTTTGTTCTTCCAGGGACACACCTGCATGATTCATTTCTCATTGTCGGATCTGTTGTAACTCTTGTATTTGGAGAAGACACACTGTGTGCCCAATTCGTCTCTGTACATAGTGACTAAAATAGATTTATGTTCCTCTTCCCCCCCTCTCCCCTCCCCCCCCCCGAAGCTGAGGAATATTTATTTACTAAGCCTTTTTAAAAATTTGATCAAAACAATGTAGATGCATGAGGCTGCGTTCATCTGCTAAGACAGTTTAGTGAGTCAGATTTTGTTACTGTTCCTTCCAGATTTGATCATATGCGTGAGTAGGAACACAAGGCTGGGATATATTTTAACTCCTATCTTAAAAAAAAATAAAAATAAAATAAAAAATTACAGGTAAGTAGTATTCCTACAGTATGTACACCTTGCAGAGAATTTAGCTTACTCTGAAAGCTTTTTCCTGAATATTGTGTATTTCTGAATGTTCCAGTAGCTAAGCACCAATGTTACCAATATCAGATACTTAAATGGATTAGCACAATAGCTGTAGTTACTTTCTCATGGAAAATAATTTATAATCCTGTGACTTGTTAAATGTTAAGCGTTGATCATCCAATGGGAAAGCTTTATAAAATTCAGTCTGAGTTTCAGATATTCAGTATGGGCAGTTTGGCATAGGGATTCTGTTAAGGTATTCTTCACTTTAAACCTTATACCAGCTTCATATGTAAGAAATGGTGAGAGCAGCAAAGTGGCAGGAAGCTTTTTATACTGTTCATTTACTTGTCAGCATCATTGTTATGTAGTTCGAATACATCTCTAGGGAGTTTTTTTGACTGACAGTTTTCTCACAGAGCTGATGTACAATACAGTTAATGCTGTATTCTGTGATTTAGGTACTCTGTAAGATTAACAGTTTTAAGTGTATTCCTTACTAATGATGTCTCTTCTTAAGAGACCAGATGGTTTTAGAGAGAGAACGTTCAGTATATGGTCTAGTAGTTGTGTGTGCTGTTGTAGCAAATCTCTTTTGGAGTCCCTGACTTTCAAAGATGTTCTCTCATTTAAAAAAGTAATTTTTAAAATAAATTACATGTTAATAGAAGGAAATACGTTCTGTTATGTCAGTGAACTGGAATTCAGGATGTCTTGGTTCAGTTCCAAGCTATGGCACAGAATTCCTATGTCAATGCTTTATGGTCAGTCTTTCTGCCTCAGTTTCCTATTTGTAAAATGAGATAACACTTCCCTGGTGGGGTGGGGTGGCTAAATTAATGTATGTGAAGCATACAAGTATTCTAGTGTTGGGTTCGTATAAATAAGTACATAGGACTTAAAAGAAAACAAGTAATTTGCTGATCTTCATATTTGGCAAATATCAAGGTGTTCACAACCACTTGCTTAAGTTGTGTAATAACAAACTTTGTCTTAAAAACTCTGTTAACTTTGAAATCAGTCGGTCTCGAAGACTTAAAAGTAGATTCATCTACTACACCTGTCTGAGTCCCATTGCTAACTTTGGGGTTCACAATCACTTTTTCATATTTTTAAAATGTTTTTCTCCCCTTCAATGTGTGAAATATTTGAACAAACGGGAAAATGACTGTACAGTAAGTGGTATCAAAAACACAAAGTAAAGACACTGGAACAACAATGAGATTTTTTTTTCTCTGCTGTAATCTATTTCAGTTATAGGAATCTTAAGTGTTACTAGTAATGATAGGAGTACTTGTGGCACCTTAGAGACTAACAAATTCATTAGAGCATAAGCTTTCGTGGGCTACAGCCCACTTCAGCGGATGCATAGAATGAAACATATAGCAAGAAGATATATATATACACACACATACAGAGAAGGTGGAAGTTGCCATACAAACAGTAAGAGGCTAATTAAGATGAGCTATTATCAGCAGAGAAAAACACTTTTGTAGTGATGATCAAGATGGCCCATGTAGACAGTTGGCAAGAAGGTGTGAGGATACTTAACATGGGGAAATAGATTCAATGTGTAATGACCCAGCCACTCCCAGTCTCTATTCAAACCCAAGTTAATGGTATCTAGTTTGCATATTAATTCAAGCTCAGCAGTTTCTTGAAGTCTGTTTTTGAAGCTTTTCTATTGCAAAATTACCACCCTTAAGTCTTTTACTGAGTGGCCAAAGAGGTTGAAGTGTTCTCCTCCTGGTTTTGGAATGTTATGATTCTTGATGTCAGATTTGTGTCCATTTATTGTTTTGCATAGAGACTGTCCGGTTTGGCCAATGTACAGGGCAGAGGGGCATTGCTGGCACATGATAGCATATATCACAATGGTAGATGTGCAAATGAACGAGCCTCTGATGTCAGAGGACCTAATGTGATTAGGTCCTCTGATGGTGTCACATGAATAAATATGTGGACAGAGTTGGCATTGGGCTTTGTTGGAAGGATAGGTTCCTGGGTTAGTGTTTTTGTTGTGTGGTGTGTGGTTGCTGGAGAGTATTTGCTTCAGGTTGGGGGGCTGTCTGTAAGGGAGGACCGGTCTGTCTCCCAAGATCTGTGAGAGTGAGGAATCATTTTTCAGGATAGGTTGTAAATCTTAGATGCACTGGAGAGGTTTTAGTTGGGGGCTGAAGGTGACAGCTAGTGGCATTCTGTTGTTTTCTTTGGGCCTGTCCTGTAGTAGGTGTCTTCTGGGTACTCTTCTGGCTCTGTCAATCTGTCTTTTCACTTCATCAGGTGGGTATTATAGTTTTAAGAATGCTTGATAGAGATCTTGTAGGTATTTGCAGCAAATGTGGTTGTATCTTAGAGCTTGCTGTATACAATGGAGCGTGTGGTGCCTCCTGGATGGAATCTGGAGACATGTAGGTAAATATAGCGGTCAGTAGGTTTCCGGTATAGGATAGTGTTTGTGACCATCGCTTATTAGCACAGTAGTGTCCAGGAAATGGACCACTTGTGTGGATTGGTCTCGGCTGAGGTTGATGGTGGGATGGAAATTGTTGAAATCATGGTGGAATTCCTCAAGGGCTTCTTTTCCATGGGTCCAGATGATGATGTCATCAGTGTAGCGCAAGTAGAGTAGGGGCTAATAAGCGATGGTCACGTAAACACCACATACTTACCTACGTGCCTGTATTTTTTTAGTACAGCTCTAACTAAAATGACCCTTGGATGTCATCACTTTCAGATTCAAATGCAAAGCTCTTTTATTCGGCTTAGCTTTGCCACAATAAATTTTTCACTCGTACATAGACACACAATGACACTCAACCACTCTCTCAAACAAAGTAATAATCACCCCCTCCCATCAACCGTGTAAACTAATCGAGTAAATTTTTCTTCAGGCTGGGAAGGACAAAAGGGATTTTTTTTTCTATTTTTGAGTACTTGAGAGCTTCTCAGATGCCATTATATGACCACCTGGATAAACCAGAAAGAGCAAACCTCTCTGTTCTAGAACTGTTCCAGGATCAATGTACCATTTCCCCAAAGAGAGGGGAAAACAAGTTGTATAATTTTCACAAGTGTTTTTCAGCCCTAGCTTTTTGAGACAAAATGGCTTTATATTAGCTTAGAACATTGCACTTTTCAGAATTTAACTAGAAATTAAACTGTTCTGAATAAACATTCAGTTTCTTAAAGTTTGGTTTTATTTCCTGCTATTGTAGAAGTTAGTTGCAATGAAGTAAAGATGGAATAAAATAAAATCAGATTTGTTTCCTTAAAATTCCTTTTCATTCTCCCTCCTCATTGTACGTTTTTGTTTTTGTTTTCCTTGATTTCCCTAGGAGTAATTACATTTCATGCCTTCGCTCTCTATTTTTATTAATATAAGTGTAATTTATATACTTTAGGGGTATATGGAAGCAGTACAAAGGACTTTATTTCCTTAAAGCATTTTTCTAAGGGATTCTTGTACTAAATTTCTCTGTCACGTTGTAATAAACTTGTTTTCAGGATAACTAAAATTTGTAATGTGCCGTTAAGACAGTCACTTAATTGTTTTGCTACTAAGAGTCAGATCTTCTAAGACACACTTTAGGAGCATCTGTTTGAAGAACACTGATACTTTAGCATTATACTACTTATGCAGGGGTATATGATCAGTGTTTCTAATGGAGTTATTTCTGGTGCCTCAATAATCCATAATTAATGTTGCAGTTGTCCTGTTACAACCCCTACTTTTACCACCATTCTATAACTTTGGCTTGAATTTCCATTTTAGACCAAAAATTGGCAGCTTGCTCTTAGACCAGAAATGAAATGTTTTTGCAATATTTCGGGGAAACTGATCAAGAAGTTTTTCTTGTTACCACCAGTACATATATGGCAACTTCTCTTTTTTTCAAAGAAAGGTTAGTGAACAGTGAGAATACACAGTTTGGGTGCCTTTAGTTAACCATGTCATGTTCCTTCCTTTGTCTCCCGTTATGTTTTGATTGAAGGTGACCTGCAAAGGATATTTTAAAATTGGGCTTGTACTCTTTCTTGTTGCTTTATGTATAAAGAGGGACTGAAAGTGATTTTAAATATTTATTTTCTGCTTGCTTTTTACCTTAGAAATATCAGAAATATTCTTACTGGTTTCCCCTGGTTTTTCTAGAGGACTTACAGCATGTTTCGGAAGATGCATAATGTTAGCTCTCTCAACTCAATTGAAGGCATGGGAATATTGGAACTTTAACTCAACATCCTTTTTCCAAATTGTAATTAGACATTGAAGTGAAATATGTTAAGAAAACAGAATATTAAACTATGTAACAGTCTCTTTCCCTCTCAATTGCTAAGTTTTCCCTCTCGGCTCTTGTGATGTTGTCTTGTAATTAGTTCTCTGTTCATCATGGTGTCTTCCTGACTAGACAGGACCTGAATCTTGAGTGTAAATAAGCAGAAAAAATCACCTTAACTAAACCTTCACGCCTCTTTTAAACATTCTAAAGAAGCAAAGTAGGGCACAAGCCCAATGTTTTTTTTCCTTTGCAGGTCTCCTTTAAGAGCAGAAGCAACCTTGATCCAGCAGTTTTGGAGGTAGAGGCAAGTAATTTTTTACTTTTTTGTCAACATTTCAATAATTTTGGGGGGGGGTACATATAACTTAAAGAAGGCCTAGTTTAAAAACCTCAAATACTGTGTACACTTAGTCTGAAGAGTATATCTTTAGATTTATTTAAGCTTTTCTTGCTTACTGTTTGTCTATGTGAGCAATTAAACCAGTGAAACATGTTGCAGATAATCTTTTTAACCCCACTGGATGTTATAGCCCATGTAAGCATTTAAAAAAAAGTTTCTAGATCTTTTACTTGTGGGACCATCTTCAAAATATAAATCAGTAAATGGAAATTTTATCAGGTTCATTTCCTCCTAAAAATCAGTTATTTATGCTCCATACCTCCAGCTGCTGGAGCTTCTGTCTCAAGTTTCTCCTTCTTAGATTCTTTGATTTGTTAGTTGAAAATACACACCTCTGTAAGTAGAATTCTTTCCCCTTCACACTCCAACCTTCCTCTCAAGACTGTGGCGGCAATTCCTACATTGCTATGTAGGGAAACTCAACAGTTCCTCCTGTCCCCAAGCAATGGTTAATCCCCCAGGAAGTGACATTTCTGTGACTGGGGTAAGATGTCTCCTGCAGGCATTCTTGGGCCCTGAAAAAGAGGGAGCTCTTGTCCTCTTTTTGCCACCCACAGAAGAGTGTTGGGAAGCAGCTCTCTGTCTCAGCACCACAATCTAAACGCTAAGCCTTTGGCTGCTACCGTGGAGTAATCTTGGGCAAAATGGAGTAGTTGCTGATGTTCTACTTCAATTAGATTGGCATGGTTTACATGGGTCAATTTGTGCATGTCTCTTTAGATGTGATTCCTGTAGTCTGTTTCCATGTATAATAAATCCTTTTGAGATTTCATATTAGTTGTAATAAAGGCTTTCTGTGTCCACCAGGAATGAACTAGTGTGTGTACTGTTTTTAATTTTCTTGTTCAAAGATGCACGTGTATAAATGAGACCTCATTTTCCAATAACTAGAATTTCTTAACCTTAAACCTAGATGGACATTAATTGACATCTGTAGGGCAAAGAGGTGAAGTATTTACATCTTAGTTTTTAGTTTCTTGAATTATTAGAGTGCTAGAGATATGATGGAGAAAATAGTGAAAACTGTGGTCGCCCCATCTCAAAAAAGATATATTGGAATTGGAAAAGGTTCAGAAAAGGGCAACAAAAATGATTAGGGGTATAGAATGGCTTCCGTATGAGGAGAGATTAATAAGGCTTTTCAGCTTGGAAAAAAGGTGACTTTTCAGCTTGGAAAAGAGGTGACTAAGGGGGGATATGATAGAGGTATATAAAATCATGAGTGGTACAGAGAAAGTAAATAAGGAAATGTTATTTACTCCTTCTCATAATACAAGAACAAGGGGCTACCAAATGAAATTAATAGGTAGCAGGTTTAAAACAAACACAAAGTATGTTTTCACACAACGCACTGTCAACCTCTGGAACTCCTTGCCAGAGGGTGTTGTGAAGGCCAATACTATAACGGGGTTCAAAAGGGAGCTAGATAGATTCATGGAAGATAGGTCAGTCAATGGCTATTAGCCAGGATGGGCAGGAATGGTGTACCTAGCCTCTTTTTGCCAGAAGCTGGGATTGGGAGACAGGGCATGGATCATCTGATGATAACCTGTCTGTTCATTCCCTTTGGGGCACCTGCCATTGGCCATTGTCAGAGGACAGGATACTGGGCTTGATGGACCTTTGGTCTGACCCATTATGGCCATTCTTATGTTCTTAGGTTTATATTTTGGCTCTGGTTCCTATTTCAGTGATTACTTCCATTTTTGACAGATACAGCAGAATTCTGAGGTCATAACAGTATAATGTAAAGATTAAAATAAAATGGCTAACGTTTAAAGTAAGCATTAATATTTGTCTTCAAAATACTGTGCAACATAGAACACTAATGAAAAATGACACTAAACTTTTTAGCACTCATCGTGGTGTTTTGTGAATGGAAGAATACGTTTATGCTGGATAATAGGTAACTTTTTTTTTCTGTCTCTGTATAACATAAAGCTCGGTCGTGGCATTTAGGCACAGCCCAGTATTAAGGAGCAGTGCAGTCATATCTTTTTGGGGAATCCTCTGCCTCAAAATTCCACCTTCATGCCAGGAAGGTAGAGTGTGTGCTTCTGTGGTTCATTGTGGCATTCAGCTTAACCACCCACATCAGAGCAGAAAGGAACCTATCCCTGTTCTCTACTGCGTGCAGGGACTTCAATTGTGCCTGTGGCTAATGCAGGCTGCACAATGGAGGGACAAAGGTTTCAAGTTAGCCCACTGCCCCCTAATTACCTGTGTAGGGGCCAAGCACAATCCGGTCCACAGAAAGCAATTTCATATTTTGTTGTATAACAGTTGAATTAATGTGATTTTTTTCTATTTCATTAAAAGAATTAAGCATGTATAGAGTATAAATGAGGGCATACTCCCAATACTTTTCTCCCCACCTCACTGCCTTTGCTCAAGTTGTGCTTTGTCCATCAAAATTTAAGTGTAGTAACCTCCCTGTGAAATTTTGACTGACTTTCATCTAAAGGCAGAATGGATTCCTGAATCAGTTTCAGTAGACATTTTTACAAAACGTAGTAGTTTTACAAGATTCTGAAAGAGTAGAACCAGTGAAAATGTTCTTACAAATCTCTGCAAGTTTCTGCCAATAAAGGAGTACAAGAATACATTAGTTACTGAGAAATGTATTGTATTAGTTTTTTTGTACTTCTAGGAATCACTGTTGATTTGCTCCCCTCTTCCTTGTAGTTTTTCCATCCCTGCTTTGTCTGAATGTTGTGGCAAAATTCCTTCTAGCAAATACAGTTGATTCATGATGACCTCCAGTATTAGTCAGTGCTGCTCCTCCTATGGTCCGAGAGGGTTGACTTGAAGATACCACAGAAAGAGGAATTACCTCCTCTAGGACCCAAGTTGTTTCTCATGTGGCAGCATATTGTTGTGCTAATAGACTGAAAAGCTCAATCTCTTTAGACTCATTTAATTTGCCTGTTCTGGACTTGGTTTTCCAGATGCAGAGAACATGTACTGGATTTGTGATGAAATACATTTTACTCGGTGTTATGGTGAATGTAATTTAATGCCAGATTGGCTATTTAGGAGTTAATTTTTTTATTAACGCTCAACAAAATGTAATTTTGAGAATTTTATATCTGTGGACCTTACCCCCGCACATCAGTTTATATTAACTAGTCTAAAGGATAAGTGTGTCATTTTGTGTTGGTAGCTTTGGAAGAATAAAAATGTCTCATAAGAAACAGCTGTAGAGCTACTAACTGCAACTGATCTTGCAGGAAGCATGTTTAAATAGAATTTTCCTTGATAGTACCACGTTAATATACACTTGACTTAAAAGCAGTTCTTAAGTTGAATTTCCCCCTGTTGATTATTGACTTAGATTCATATAATATATGAGGGTTATATGAAGCTTGCTAAGATCCCATTATTGACAGTACCCAAAACTGCAGTAATTGGGTACTCTGGGACCTAAACAAAATACTAGTCATTTCTAACCTGTGACTTGGAAATTAAACAAAATGTTCAAAAGGGATTTCACACTACCTATTTTTATACTGTAGTGTTGTTTGGGTGGTATCTGGGAACTGTAAAGAATAACCATTGAAATTTAAAATATAATGGATTTTAAATACTTATTCATGGGAAAGACTGTAATCTTATGTATCTTTTAAAAATATGATACTGGCTAAGAGAGATGCAGTCATAGCTTGGCTGTAAATTTAGTGGCAAATAGAAAATCTGTGATACAGTATTTCAAGCACTGGAGAATCAAAGTCTGATTTCACGGTCTAAAAAATGTAAAATTATTTTAAAACCCTGCAGTACTCCATTTCAGTGTTAGTTTGACTACTATGCTAATTGAGGCTCCAATCCTGCTCCCATTAAAGTCAATGGCAAAACACCCATTAACATAAATAGCTCAGGATTCGGCCCTAAATTTCTAGTTAGCAAGGAATGACGGAAATATATTTCCAAACCAAAAAAAAAACTGTTAAGATGGAGTTAGGGGTTGAGAGTATATATCATTAGCTTAAAGGTATAAAAATCACAGGGATGTTGTCATTAACTGAAAACCTGGAAATTCAGGGTTAAGTTTTATTCTTAAAAATTCAAACATATCAAGTTAAGAAATGCACAGTTTAGGCACCTAGACTACCTTAAGTTGTTCCTGTAGTAATGATTAGCGTACAATAATCATATAATTATGGACATAGTGTACTTAGATTTCCAGAAAGCCTTGACAAGGTCCCTCACCAAAGGCTCTTACGTAAATTAAGTTGTCATGGGATAAGAGGGAAGATCCTTTCATGGATTGAAAACTGGTTAAAAGACAGGGAACAAAGGGGAGGAATAAATGGTAAATTTTCAGAATGGAGAGGGGTAACTAGTGATATTCCCCAAGGGTCAGTCCTAGGACCAATCCTGTTCAACTTTTTCATAAATGATCTGGAGAAAGGGGTAAACAGTGAGGTGGCAAAGTTTGTAGGTGATACTAAACTGCTCAAGATAGTTAAGACCGAAGCAGACTGTGAAGAGCTTCAAAAAGATCTCTCAAAACTAAGTGATTGGGCAACAAAATGGCAAATGAAATTTAATGTGGATAAATGTAAAGTAATGCACATTGGAAAAAAATAACCCCAACTATACGTACAATATGATAGGGGCTAATTTAGCTACGACTAATCAGGAAAGAGAACTTGGAGTCATTGTGGATAGTTTTCTGAAGACGCCCGCGCAGTGTGCAGCAACAGTCAAAAAAAAGCAAACAGGATGTTAGGAATCACTAAAAAAGCCAAGATGGGTAAGGAATGGTGTCCCTAGCCTCTGTTTGTCAGAGGGTGGAGATGGATTGCAGGAGAGAGATCACTTGATCATTACCTGTTAGGTTCACTTCCTTTGGGGCATCTAGCATGGGCCACTGTCAGCAGACAGGATACTGAGCTGGATGGACCTTTGGTCTGACCCCGTATGGCCATTCTTATGTTCTTATGCAGTTCAGTGGTTTTGGTCCAAGATTAGATTAAAGATCCATTTCATTTTTTTTCATATGTATTTTCCCTTCATGACATCATTCCAGAGTTGTTTGGGAGTCTTAACTTAAGTGTACTCTCAACCTTAACTCCATTTTAACATAGTTTTTCCTCTGGGTATTTCCTTTGATTTTTTTTTTTTAATTCTTATTTTAAATTTCACCTGCAACCGCTGAACAAGGAGCCCAAAGAGTTGCAATACCATGCAATAGTTGTAATAATGTATAGATATGTAGCACTGAGTTTCATTTTTAAGGAGCCATTCACTGGTACCCGAAAACAGTGAAAGCTGCCAGAGAGCACCAGCCAATTAAACCGAGCTTACAGTTGCTTTGTGTCACCAGAGTAGAACAAAACAGCTGAAGAGTATTAGTGACTCTGGCCCTTAATTTGTCAATTACTGGATTTTTTTGGTTTTTTGTTTTTTGACGGGGGGGCTGTGTTACTGAGACCATGGCTATGTGAAATGGGGCAAGAAGAGCCCAGCTCTTGCATTCCATTGAGTTTGTGCTTTAAGGGCTCCTGCTGTGAGTCAGTGGCACTGCTACCAGGAGCCGTTTAAACACTGATGCCTAAACTAGTGCACAGCCACACTACCTTTAAATAGCAGTGACAGTTGGGCCAGTTAATCTACTTATGCCAACTCTTGACAGTGTTCCCTCAGTGGTATGGTTTCCTCATATCACTGAGCCATTACAACTAATAGAATTGCTGTGTACAAATTAACTATAGAGGAACTGGTGGTTGGGTGAGTTACCACTGTCACAGTAGGCCCACTTAAGTGTTATCTAGGTGTTCACCTGAGTGTGTTTATTATGATTATGTAGGAATAACAGATACAACATCCGTTAGTAATGTAGCTTAATTACAACTTAATGTCTTCAAACATAGCCTGTTCACGAGATTTCAGTTTTAACTGCATGGAAAGTTTGAAGTGTCTGTGTTCCATTTGTAAATTCACTCAGGACAAAGAAAAGAGACAGATGCCAAATTTCTCAAAGGACCCAGTTTTTAATTCATAGACCAACATTTACTTGTAAATTCTTTAATTGTGTAGTTGGAGTAAATGCCATACATTTCAGGAAGATGCACTGTATTTTTCATACAAAACAGATGTTGAATCCTTGCTTTAGACCTTGTCTACACTACAGACTTTTGGCTGAAAAAGGCCGCTTTTGGCAGCATAACTGTGGAGTTGCAGTGGCTCTGCCACTTTTGGTGACAAAACTGCTCTGTTTTGATAAAATAAAACCACATCAACAAGAGGCTTTTTGCAGCAAACTTAGTGACAAAGCATCAGTGTGTAGGCACTGCCGTTCATTATATCGCCATAACTGGCCTCCCCCATTATCCCACAATGCCCGCCATTACTGCTCTGCTCACTGTTTTGAACTCGGCTGCCCTGCGTTCCTGCTACACAGGCATTCAAAGCTCCAGGAACGTCTGAGAGCTGAGCATGCCACTCAGCTCTGGCAGCAGAGAGCAAATCATTAAGGTGGAATGCTGTTCTCTCCTGCACTACACACACACGCGCGCGCGCAAGGGTGTGTGTATGTGTGAAAGAGAGGGCACAAGAGAGACACTGCTGTACTGCGCAGAGCCAGGGAGGGAGGTGAGGGCTGATGTTGGTGATGTCCCCCTCCCTCTGCCTCAGGTCTGGTTGCTTCTGGCGGCTGTCTGAAAGACACACTCTCTCTCCCCCAATACACACCCCATCTCTCTCTCATACACACTCCCCCCACTCTCTAATTCCCCCAGCGCACGCACACTCTCCCCTCTCTCACACACACACACGCAGTGTCACACACACTGCCTGCCCCATACACACACTTCAGTTGAAAAGCAGCTGGAACAATGGGATTGAGAAACCTGCATCGTGTGATGCTATACCTGCCCCATGAGTAGGGCCCTCATGATTTCAGCTATTTAAATCTGAAATTTCATGGTGTTGTAATTGTAGGGTTCCTGACCCAAAAATAAGTTGTGGGGGAGGGGGGTCGCAAGGTTATTGTAGGGAGGGTTGTGGTACTGCTACCCTTACTTCTGCACTGCTGCTGGCGGTGGCGCTGCCTTCAGAGCTGGGCATCCGGAGAGTGGCAGCTGTTGGCTGGTGCCAGCTCTGAAGGCAAAGCTGGCACCAGCAGCAGTGCAGAAGTAAGGCTGGCATGGTATGGTATTGCCACCCTTACTTCTGCACTGCTGCCTTCAGAGCTGCGTCCTCAGTCATCAGCTGCCTCTCTCCGGCCATCCAGTTCTGAAGGCAGCAGCACAGAAGTAAGAGTGGCATGGTATGGTATTGCTACCCTTACTTCTGCATTGCTGCTGGCGAGGCACTGCTTTCAGAGCTGGGTGCCTGGCTAACAGCCGCTGTTCTCTGGCTGCCTAGTTCTGAAGGCAGTACAGAAATAATGGTGGCAATACCGCAACCCCCCTAAAATAACCTTGTGATTCCCCCTGCAACTCGCTTTTCGGTCAGGACCCCCCATTTGAGAAATGCTGGTCTCCCCTGTGGAATCAATATAGTATAGGGTAAAAGCACACATAAGACCAGATTTCACAGTCCATGATGTGTTTTTCATGACTGAATTTGGTAGGGCCCTACCCATGTGGCATTGCAAACCCTTCCCAAAGCATCCTGTGGCCAGTTGCGTTGTGGGATAGCTACCCACAGTACACTGCTCTGTGTCAATGCAAGAGGTGCTAGTGTGAATGCACTCTGCCGACACAAGGAGCGTAATGTGGACGTGCAACAGCGGTTTAATTAAAGCAGTTTAATTAAACAGCATAACTTTTGTCGTAATGTGAAATAGAACTCAGCTTTAAGTATGAATCGCAACCAATGCCTCATTCTACATAAGTGCAGAAAGTCTGCTGATATTTTCCCATGCCATTTTGTTCTGGCATCCATACTGTTTTTTACGAATGTTCTTCTACTTGCTTTTTAATTGTGGCAGTTTTGTAAACTTGGAAAGAACTTAAAAAGCATTACTTTTTTTTTTTCCTTGAACTGAAAACGTGTCCCCTTTTTGGTCCGTAGAGTTTTAAAAAAACTGAAGAATTTACACATTTGTGTAACCACTGAAATATAAAGCTAAGCATGTTAAGCAGAATTGCTAGTTAATTGGCTTAGCATTTTGTGAAAAAAGACAGAGATGAGGAGTTAAATATGAAGATGGACGGAGTACTGTATGTCAGATGTATCAAGCTCTCAGGGTCTTCACTGAAATTAAGAAAACTAAGAACTGTCCTTTCCATGGCATTTGGTGAACTGGGCAATCTTTGCTCTGCTTGGAGCATCCCTCTATGCAATCTGCTACTTTCTGATTGCAGTTCACCATCCAAGAAAACAGAAGAACAGACACAGGAAATTGGTCACCAGACATCTACTACTTACCTATTGCTTAAAACCATTACCTAGGCACAGGCCCAAAACAGTCAGCACAAAGCTACATGAAGAGTGCCCAGCTCATGGATGAGGGACAGCTGGTTGAAAGTGAGCAAGATGGAGGTTATTTTGCGTGGCAGAGGAAAGCACTTTGAGAGATTGTGGCCATGGTCCAGTCTCCTTTGGTTGAAGGTTTATATCCACAGTTGGTCAATTCAGCCCATAGCTTGAGAGTTCTCCTGGATTTCACATTACTTGCAGGCACTGCTGCGTGTAATGCTTTCTACCATTTCCAGATGGGAAGGAGACTCTGTTCCACCTTGATGGATGATGACCTTTCCTCGGTAATACATGCACCCCTCACCTCCTGGCTGGAGGTCTACAGTATACCTGGGCATGAAGCCATAAGCCGTTAGGATACCCCCTCTAGCAGCAGTACATCTCCTCAGCAACACAAGTTACTGTGAGCACATCATGCCAGTCTTCCATTTTTTACACTGGCTTCCCATTGAATACAGAGTCAAATTCAAGGTCTAAGCTTTACCTTCAAGGTGTTTAATGGCCTGAGCCCAGAATACCTAAAAGATCACCTAAAGCTCTGGAATGAAGAATATACTTGGTGACTCCGCTCAGTTGGGATAGTGGATCTTTCTATCACAAGGGTGCAAAGCTTTTCTGTGGAGGAGATGGAGCTTTCACAAGGCCATTTTGAGGCTGCAGAATGAACTCTTGTGGGAACTAAGGACAGTCCTCACTATCTTCTACCCCCAAGTGCTAGGGACACTTCTTTGACCTTGCTTTCTGTACCATAAACATAAAGCATTATGTATGCATTAAAAACAAAAACAAAACACTACATTATAGTCACTTTTCCCATTGTTGCTTAATGCACTACTGGAAGATGCTCAGATACTACAGTAATAAGCGTTTTATTGTATACTTCTAGTACCTTTGCTAACAATACACTTAAATTAATGAGGGGAAAAGGACTGCTAAATACAGTTGATGTCTTTAGCAGTGAGCCTTTAGAAAGTATGTAATTCCCAAAAACTAAAGTTAAAATTCAGCTGTACTACACAGTGGTAAAGCAGACTAAGAATTTGTGGGAATCATTTTATTTGAAACCTTAGGAAAGTCTTTAGAGTTCATAATAAATATGTGAAAGATGACCTATACAAAGCGTTAAAACAGTTATGAAATTGGAAGTTCACACAATTATATTTCCTTGTAACAGATTTATTGATCTATATAGTCAACTGTAGATCCTAACTGTTCAACTTTTACAGACTTAAAATAATTTTTAAAACGCCCCATTCTACATTTAGGGGATTTTTAAAACTTAATAACTAATCTTTATGGGGCTACATTAGATATCTAATGAATTAAGAGAATCAGAGTCGGGTGCTTTTTCAGACTAGCGTTGCCCATACAGTATGTAGTGGATTAGCTACTTGATTTTATTTATGGAGATTTGCTAGGTAAATGTCATGAAGTTCTGCAGGATTTAAGCTTTTATTTAAAAATAAAACCTTTTTGTAGCTCTTGCGACTGCAAAGTTAACTTTCTACATGTGAACCAAGTGTGAACGTATGGGCTGTTGTCTTCCAAAGTCTGAAAACAGACGGTTCCAGTTTGTCTGCAGCTGCTCAGAACTTTTCCAGGTAACACAGTAGAAAATGACCAGAGTATTGTCAGCTTTGATGTTGCTTCTCTGTTACCCTGTGGGCAACAGTATAACTGACAATTTGCTCAATTTGGGGAAGCTATTGAGTAGGAGCTGTGGGGACAGTCGAGAGGAGAGGTGTAGATTACCTGAGATGGTCTAAAGATTGAATTTCTTCCCAGAGTCCACAAACAGGCGGTTTGTATATTTTTTAAAACCCTTTATTTCTGTCTAAATAGTTTCAGCTCTGACATCCAGGACATGTGACCACATCTCCCCTGGTTGACTTTGGAGATTTGGGGAAAATGCAGGCAGAGAAATGGAGTGAAACAGTTTTGATCAAATACATTGGGAGAGGCTGAAAACCACCTTGACTTTTTGAAAATATACAGTGGATTAGCCTTTAATGTTTGCATCTCTCATACCCACCTGACCAGAGAGAGGGCCTTCAGAAAGACCTCTACCTCTCTACCAACTCTCACTGAAGATCTCAAAGACTCCTTCATAAGTTTGATGAACACCCAAGTAAAGTTTCAAGGATCAGGAGATTTCCCCAAAAGGAGTGCAGAGGTTTATAAACCACTTTAAAGGCTATTTCACCAGAGGTTGCTCAGGCATTGACTTTTATTTAACAGGGACACAATAGTAGAAATAGATGCTGAATAAATCTTTGCAATTGCTATGGATAGGTTTGATAAATTCAGACTGGAGAATAACCAGAATAGTTGGAACCAGATAGGAAATCAGGTTGAAGTCTCTGCCTTGAGCAAACGTTTTTTAAACTGATTCCATTTGGCAACATAACAATAGTATACGGCTGCCTGGATTTGAGATGAACTTCCTTGACCAACTCCAACACATACAAGCCATTTAGCTTTGGGAGGCCCTGTGGCCATACTACCAGCTGAAGAAACGTGGGCTGGATGAACTAACCTGCCCCTCTGCTGGAACAGATATCCTGATTCAAGGGAGGAGTGAAAGGATAATCTTTTGACAGAGCTAGCAGCTCTGAGAACCAAGTCTGCCATACTCAGGCTGGCATTACCAAGATCACTTTATGTCCTGTTGAGTCCTTCAGAAACCTTGGAGATGAAAAGAAGTGGATGAATGTCATAAAGGTGTCCTTTTTGCCCCAGTGGGAAGGGGGAAAAAAGCATCTCTGCACTGTAGGACCTTGTTTGCTCTCGTGCAAAACCTCAGATATTTGGAGCCAACAAATCTCCCTGCCTAACTCCACCTGGCAAATATCAGATTAACCACTAACTTCCTGAGTGACAGCTTGTGTTGATCTACACATGAGAGAGTGAAATCAATTGCTACGGTGTTCTTTACTCTTTCTAGGTGTATAGCTGTTGGGGTCACATGGTTCCAGAGGAATCATTCACACTGATTGATTGCTTCCTGTTACAACAGCAGTGAATGAGCTCTCCACATTTGATTAGGTAGATGGCAGCCATGCTGTCTGAGAGTATAGTCTGGCTCTCCCCTATGCAGAAGAAAAGCTTTTGATTGCCAGCCTAATTTACGTGAAGTCTCAATTCCTAAGTATTCCAAAGACCATAAATGGTCAAAGCTCTTTTATATGTGCTCCGTACCTCAGATTGGGGAAGCTATTGAGTAAGCATCCATGTCTAGTATCAGCTGAGAACAGGCTGAAACAACAATCCTTTTAAGACATTATCTGGTAAAGTTCATCATAAGAATCCTTGGCCTGCTGAGAATATACTGTCATACCTGGACTTCAAACATGTGTGCACTAGACTTAACCATCCTTTCAAGGACTTCGTCCAGAGCTTTGCAGAGGGAGAGAACAATGCAAGAAACCTTTAGGCCTCTCACTCAAATATAAAACTTCACAGGGCCTTCTTAATCTGGCAAGATCCACTGCCTGGATGAGATCCTTGAGCCAGGCAAACTAGAGACCTTGTGGAATCTAGAACACCCCATCTGAAGTACTAAACTTGAGTCAGAAGTAGGGTTGACAGTTTTTTCCTTTTTCATGCTTGTTTGGACAGATATGAAAATGGAACATTCTATCAGTTGCAGGGTATAAACTACCCTGCTGTGAGTTGTAGTTTGTATGAGTCAGTCATCTAGATATGGATAACTCTACAGACACTGATGGTATAGGTATGTGCCACAGCAGCCCGTCATGTGATGGACACCTTTAGTAGTTGTAGCTAGCCCAAAGAGTAGTATCTTGCAGTAAGCTTTGCCCACCATAAACCTGAGGTTTGGTTTTCTTCTGCCTTACCAAGATGTAGAATTAGGCTGCACAGAGATAAAGGGCCCTGGAACAGTCCTCAGAGTTGAAACTAGGAATTATATTCACAGAGAATTAAAGTTTCTGTAGATATTTGAACAATGGCTGTTGTCATCCTCCTCTACAATAGAGCTGAGTCCACTATTTCTTTGGGAATAAGAAAATACCGGAAATAAAATCCCTTTCCTCGCTAAAATTATCTTTTCCTGGAGTGTGGCTTTGTGTAGGCTCTATAGTCAGACCAAGAGTTTGAGGGGTCTCTGCATATTCCAATTCTTGGGATGTGCTGGCAATGTAGCCTGAAACAGTGGAATCCTCTAATAGCAGTATCCTTTGGAGCATTGTCGCATCCTTTGTTTCTCCTTTGATGGCTTCAAACATTGGGAGAGCAAGGCTAGAAAGGGTTAGCAGGGATGCGCCAACTACTTCTATCCCTGCCAGTGCCTACTGAGGTCCAAAGTTGGGAGCTCATTTGAAAGTACAGTTCAGCTCTTTGGGGGCAAAATTGATTTAGAAGAAAAACTTAAAAATGGAAATTGATTTCCTTAAGAATTTGGATGGGCCAAAAAGCCACAATTCTGTAATCAAGAAAGAGGACAATTTTGGCTAATTAGAAGTATGTGAGAGAGAGAGACAGACAGACATACAAATGGAACAAAAGGGGCAGTAGATCACAACTTCTCATGCATATAGATTGCTAAGGATAGAAAATTGATAAGGGAAGCTAAAGATATCAGGGAAAATCAATGACTGGCCGAGATAATGACTATAAGGAGGAGTTCAAGTACATTAGCAAAAAAGTATTAAGAATGGTATAGGCTTATTACTAGGCATAGATGATAAAATTGTTAATGATGCAGAAAAGGCAGAACAGATATTTCTGTTGTGGATTTGGAAAGAAGCAGGATGATGTAATTGTATCTCATCAGGATTATGAACTTTTTTCCAGTCTATTAGTAACTGTGAGGAGGATGTTGAACATCAAATAGGGATAAACATTTCTAAATCAGCAGTCCTGACAACTTGGACCCAGTAGTTCTAAAAGAGTTCCGTGAGATCTGTGTCCTACTGCTGTTCACTTTTAATAAATCTTGGAATGTCGAGAGAAATTCTAGGAGACTGGAAGTGTGTTAATGTTGTGTCAGTATTCAAAAAGGACAAGTAAGATGATCTTGGGTGGTAATAGGACTAGGCAATCCAGAACAAAATAATGGAAAAGCAGATGTGGGATTCAATTAATAAAGAATTAATGGATGGGAATATAACTAATGCAAGTCAACATGCTTTTTTGCCAAATGGGCCTTGTCAAAAAAACCTGAATTAATTGTGTGAGATTGCAAGCTAGCTTGATAAAGATAACTGTGTTGCTGTAATATATTTAGACTTCTAAAAAATGTTTGATTGGTATCACGTGACATACTTATTTTTAAAAAGTACTGTACAATATCAATAGAGCTTATATTAAATGGATGAGGAGCTGGGCTAGCTGACAGATCTCAACAAGTAGTCATCAATGGGGAATCATCATCCCATAGGGATGTTTCTAATGAGGGTTCCACAGGGACTGGTACCAAGTCTGGTCCTATTCAGTAGATTTCTTATCAATGATCTGCCAGTAGATATAAAATAATTACTAATAGCATTTGCAGATCTCACAAAGATTGGTGGAGTGGTATAATAATGAGGACAGGACAGTCATCACAGCAATCAGGATCACTAAGTAAGCTGAACCCATTCAAACAATGTATTTTATAACAGCCAGATACACATGCATACATCTCTCTCCCTGTTCCTCTGACAGCAGAGGAATGGGAGACTCAGGAAACTTGAATTCCATTCTAGGCTCTGAAGAGAAGTGTGCTCTTTGGGCAAACTCTTCTGCTTGTTTCCCCCCAACTTGATCCCATTCTGCCTCTTCCCATCCAACCTTGCCCTGCCTTCCCCAGGATTGGGTCCTATTCCCATTAGCCTCACTTAGCCAGTCCCAATGTACACTCCTCAGGCTTCTGATTCCACGCTTCTTGTTCATCCAGTCCTAGTCTCCCCCTCTCCACATCTGTTCCCAGAGTCTTTGCCCACCGAGTCTCAGTATGCCTCTCCCCTCCATCCCTCCCCCACCAACTTCTTGGTCTCTTTGACCAACCAGTCCCAGTCCTCTCCCTGCACCCCAGCTCTTTGTCAGAGATCTGTCTCTGCATCCCTATTGCCTCCATACTAATTTCTAGTCCTAGTGTCTTTGTCCAGCCAGTCCCAGTCTCCACCCCAGCTCTTTGCCCTATTTCAGTGTTCTCCCTCCTTGTATCTCGTTTCCAGTAATCTTAAGTTTCCCTCTCCAGCTCTGTTTCCACAGGCCCAAGATGCACAGCTATGCATTCCAGTAGTGCATAGTGTCTCAAACTCATGGACAGGCCTGCCTGGATGGGCATGGAATGTATTCTGGGAGTGAGTGAGGGGCTTTAGGAAACCTCACTGTGCACATCTTAGCCACAGCAATGAATAACTAGCAAAGCTGATTCCTCCAGACATATCAGATTCTCAGATGAAATTGTGCATTTTGACGGATTTCTGTTAAGCTTGCATAGCATTATACAAAGTTGTTGCCATCTGTACTTAATCCATTTGCTACAACGCGGTGTGCATGTTTAATTGTAAGCGTGGACCACAGTCAGTTTTGCTTTTGCTCTTTGTGCAATGAATTGTTGTCTCATTCATGCAACAGAAAACACATTCCTCCAGAGAAAAACAAACAAGCCAAAACTGATTCAAGAGAAGCACCACCGCATATCTCAATATATGTACTTGTGTGGCGTGGGGAGGCTTAAACTACTACAGACACAAAGTGGGGCATGATTAAATAATTTTGAGAACTACTGCAATAGTGCAAATGTGCAGAGGTCATCTTGAAGACCTCAGTTATGTAAGAAAACCTTCATTTCCTGATGGTTACACCATTTTCTCATTTTTGATAATGGATTCCTGTCATGTCATTGGTCTCAGAGTACTTGATTTAGTCCTTTATTGGAATGTCCATATCTAAAGTTACCTTTACAGCATGCATCAGGGATGGGGAAAGGAGTCTGGTGCCAATAGTTTACACTAACAGTTGCTTTCGTGTGGATGAGTCTCAGTAGTTGTGGAAGTCTATTTTAGAATTAGAGTAAAGGATAAGAACCAGGAGAAGCTGTTTGCATTGATGGCTAGATATATGGTTTTCCAAATATTTTCAGTCTCTTTCCACAAGGGACTCAATCACCTTCTGTTTCTTGTCATGAACTCTCATTCCCACATTGGATTATCGTCACAGCAGGAAAGAATAGTGGAGAAACTGCTCTGGCTTTAGCTGTGGGTCATACATTGCTCAGACTACATATAAAGCATATTTGAATAAAATGTGAGATTTTTATGTTGTCACTCAGCATAATTGTTTTTTAAGACTGACCATATTTTTGCATATGGTGCTATTGTGTAGAATAGTTGGAACAATGTGATTTTTATAAAAATAAGTGGAGGGATATTGAGCTGATTGAAGAATTGATCAAGTGTTGTTGACCTGGAGTCCACAAGAATCTTTGAGCATTCCTTCATTTTTTTCCCCTAGATAATTTAATAAGTTGAGCGTACAGTGACCAAATTTGCTAAAAATACTAAGTTAGGCGCGACAACCAGCAATGAGTAGGAAAAGTGGAAATGCAGCAGGAACTACAGCAACTAGAGAAATGGATGAAATCAATATATTTGTGGTAAACAAAGGTAAAATGCAAGGGGTTGTCTTGGATATATATAATGCATTGATGTACCGTAGAAATACCTTGACGATATCTGTGGGTGGTGATGGTGTTCAAAAAATTGTATGTGACCATACAAAATAAGTCAGCAGCAAAAAAGTGTGTATAAAGATTACACTGAAGACCGAAGAGAGAATCGTTCTGTCTACGTACATAGTTGGCGTATATATTTAGTATCAGTTGCAGAGCTGGGTAAAATGTTAGGGCAAAACTTTTTGTGTGAGAAAAATGCAGATTCAGCAACATCAAAACGTTTTGTGAATGCATGTCAGTTTTGCCAAATTATTCATTGCAGAGGGAAGGGGAGTTGAGAAAGTCTAAATGTTTTGTTTTAAAATTTTCAAAACAAAACTTTTTGATTTTTTTATTCAAAACAACTTTATTTTGAAACAGCCTTCAAATTAAAAAAAACACTTGAAAACAAAACATTTTTTTGTTAACTTCTTGGTTAACTGAAAATTTCAAAAAAATGTAATGTAGAGACTACCTGAAACAATTTTGGATTGCCACAGTTCTACTCAGTTCTGTTCTCTCCATTAACGTATTTTAAAATATTTAATAAATTTTGATTTTTACGAATGCTAATAAAAGTGTAGTCCTGACAATCTTTTGATAATGTGCTAAAAATACATTCAATAAAGTAATTTTTTAGAGAAATTGATTAAATCCCTATAATTGAGGTAAGTAAAGGTAAATGCCTAGAGTTGCAAAAGCTTCAAAAAGTGTTTGAAGAATATTCAGTGAAGTAAATATGTGCAGTCTAGGGACAATACCAACAGGCAAACATGATATTTAGAACTGTTAGAAAGAAGGCAGGAAACTATGCACATCTGTGTAGAAGTAAATAGGTAATGGCCTAAAAATGAAGCTACTACTAAGATAATTTAAAATCCTATTGTAAGAATTAAATCAATAGACTAGAGTAACCTGTAAAAGCTGTTGGAAGTAGATAGAATACTTGTGATCCAGACTTGTCTTAGATATTTATATGGCCCCTATCGCCATAGTATCTGAGCACCTCACAAGTGTTAATGTATTTACTCTCACAACTCTCCTATGAGGTAGGGTAGTGCTGTTATCCCCATTTTACAGATGTGAAATTGAGGCACAGGGAGGATAAGTGACTTGCCCAAGGTCACACAAGAAGTCTCTGACAGAGCAGGGAATTGAATCCAGGTCTCCTAAATCCAAGGCTAAAGCCCTAATCCCTGGACCCCCCCCCCCCCCCCGAACAAGATTACAATGGTAAATGAATCTTATTTTCTAATGGAATAGAACACATTAGAAATCAAGGAGCAGGTTCTTCAGTAAAATTGTGAAATTGAGGTACAACAAACATACTAAATTTTCTTTTATAATAAGTGCAAATTTTATGTCCAGTAATGTATAATAATGCTCAACACACTGTAGAATCTATGTTGCTCATACCATTAATTTCAAAAGATATCTTTTTAGAAATGCTGAACTGTTTATAATCTGGTGATCTTTTTAATTTGAATGTAGTGCCCTATTGATAGTTTGTTAAAATTGCATTTTAAGACTTCCTATTAGCAGAGCAATTTATTTTATAGTGATATGATACTGCATTGCTTACAGCCAAAAGATGTTCATTTTAGTCAGTTTTCCTAATGATGTTTATTGTCATAGAACAGGAAAATTTGCTTAATATTGATCAACATAATTATTAACTTAGATTCAATGGGGTACATACAGAAGGGATGTTAAATCCGGTATAGATTTTCTTAAACGTAAGCTCTGTATAATTAACTGTTAGTTTAATTGATAACTGCTAATGGATTTCAGTCATTAGTTTAAATATAGTTAAAGCTCCATGTATTCCATGACTACAGAATATGGTGAGGAATCTGCTCATTGCTACAGAATTGTTCTCTTGATCCCCACTTCCATTTAAAAAAAAGAAAAGTGTGTAATCGTTATGGTTGCAAAAAACTGAAAACATGAACTGAGTTTGAACTGATGCTATTTCTGCAGATTGCCTTTGAAGGACATAAATCCACACCGTGTAGAGGTCAAGCATAGGAGTTTATTATGTACAGCACTGACGGAGTGTCACCTCGCGTATTAGGTTCAGAGACACTGTCAATTGATTATAATGGAATATATGGATTTTTTTATGGGCGGGGAAAGTGACGGGGTAGGCAGTCCCACACCCCCGGATAGGTTTAGCTGCAAGACATGATAGCACAGTAGCTAATGGTCAAAAGGTTACATAATGTCTCCGCCCATGGTTTTAAGTTAACAAATTAACATTTAGCATTTAATTAGTACTTTAATAAATGTATTAGTGTAGAATATATGTTGGATTTAATTTGGGGTTTATAGGAATGAAGTAGCTCCTTTGATTGTTTAATAGATACATATGTAGGGGTAAAAGCAAAGAAACAGTGAAAGTATATGGCAATAAAGATTGTCTTTTAAGTTGCTTATTTGTGTTTTAAGGCAGGCATTGGTTCCTGGGAAAGAGAGGTGGGAGGAGGCTATATTTTATACTGACATGTTCCAACCTTTCATAAACTCAAGGTTGGATGTGTGGGAAGAACATTTCCCTACAGAAGAAACTAACACAACAGAAACAGGGCTTCTTTGTTCTATTTGCAACTTTGAATAAGACACAATTATTGCCCCTAACACCTGGTGTTTTGCTGACTAGGCATATCTTAGCAAAAGCAAGGTTATTTGGGGTTATTTTGCTTTTTTTTTTTTTTTTTTTTTTAGCTATTGCTAGGCCTTTGACCTCTTGACCAAACTCTGGACTTTGAGCCTGTACACAAATCCATATACCAGGTTATTACATCAGCAATGGATTTTAACCCTTCACCGGAAACAAAGTCCGGTCCACCCTTGTGTGTTTTGTCAGTATACTGTTTCCATTAGAGGACTGATTCTTTTACTGAAATAATTGTACTGGTACAAACACTAGTGTGGATGCAGATATACTGATATAAATATGCCTGATACCGGTATACCATCTTCCCCTTACTGTGTGAGAATAGACTATACCAAGATAAGCACTCAGATAACTGTGTCCACGTTAACAGCATTATATTGTTTTAGCAGTGTGTGTATAGGGAACAGTGTGTACATAGGTATACGCGTGCGCCCCTCTCCCCCCACCCCCACAAAAAAAAAAACTTTTATGTGTAGACAAGCCCAAAACTCTGTGAACATCCCCATTTGTCTCAATGGGTTAAGTCTGAAACTTGAGTTTAAATGTCAACATTTCACTATGGATCATTGTAGTAGAAATATTCAGCTAATGTGCTTATCCCATGATTAATTGTCACCTATTCCCTAGGTGCCAAATCCCCATTTGCACCCAGCCAAAGCCTCAGTTTTTGCCAGTCAATATCTGAGATACAAATATGAATACAAAAGTCTTTGGGTTATCAACAAACAGAAATGTGGGGACCTTGTGACATAATTAAGAGTAACATCAAAATAACCTACTGTGTTGACGGTTCTCTTCTATGCTTAATAAAAAACCCATGATACTATTATATTAGATTATATTTGACAAAATACAAATAATAAACATATCTTGAAACAAAAGGCATAATCTCAAAATAAATGTTAAATTATTGAGCATTTAGGTTGGTCCAGGAAATTAGAAACAAGTGGCTATGGGAACACTTCAAATATTTCATATTTTTTAAACAAGATTATTGTTTTAACCGGTTCTTTTTAAGTCTCAGATTTTTTTTTCCTGTGGGAAAATCCCATTTAAATTAGACTTATTTTCTTTAAAGCCGTCTGTAATTGTCTTATGCACTGAGTTCCATTGCATATCACACTTGGAACTGGTGACCTAGCTGTGGAAGTGTCTCTGGGTGAGATCCTCACCATGCTCCATGCCATGTAGAAGGCTGGAGCATCATAAAGGGGCATCTGATGCAGGTGTTATGAAAGACAGCCATAATGCTGCCTCCCAAGGACCCCCTCATAACTGCATAAGGGGCATGCAAGGGTGGGGCTGGAGGCAGAGGGCTCTGCTGGTGCTGCAGCCGTATCTCACGGTGCTATGGATATTCCAGACAGCGCTGCAGCCCATGGGTAAGACTAGAGAGGCTGCAATAACTTAGACCCACAGGGCCAGTGGCAGATTTACAGTGGCTCCATGGAGCTGGGCCCATGCTCACAAGGGGCCCCAGCCTGCTCTGCTTTCACTGTGCCCTGAGACCCCGCCAGCCCGCTGGCTCCCCCCACCCCACCCCACCCACCATTTGCTCCTCTCGGCCTGCACACTGAGGGCTCCTCCTCACCCCCTGGCCCCATCCACCAGCTTTTCTCTTCCCCTTGGCCGGACCCCAGTGCACTTCTGGCTCCGGGCAGTCTCTGCTTCCCACACCTGTGGGGCCCCACCTGTTTACCCGGGGCTGAGCTGCCTGGGACTGGCCAGTCTTGGCCAGTTGTGGGGGACAGTGTTGGGAGCTTGGCTGGGCCCCTCCATGCAAGTGGGTCCTGAGGGAGCCTGACTGGGGCAGCCCCTGGCCTGGTTGATTGCACCACTCCCGAGGGGCTGGAGCAATTCCCCACCCCGGGACCAGTTCTGGCAGCTTAGCTTGGCAGACAGTCGCCTCCCAGCAGGGCTGGTGAGTGAGTCTGGAAGGCAGGGTGTGGGGGGGAGGGTGTCTTGGCGGGGAGAGGGGTGCTGGGCTATGAGGGGGAAGGGAAGATGTGTGTGTTGGGGCACTAGGGAGTGGGGATTGTGTGTGGGGTGCTGGGCAGTTGTGGTGGGGCTGTGGGCGGGGGGGTGGTGTGCAGGGTGCTGTGCATTTGTGACAGGGTCTGGTGGGGGCCCTAGGCATAGTGGGTCCGGGGGGGGGGCTCTGGCCATAGGGAATCGGAGGGGTGTTCCAGTGTTGGGTGGGGGGGCTGTGTGGCACAGCATGGGCCCACCCCGAGAGGAAGTGGCACACTGGCAGCACAGGGCTGGGCGAGCTGCTGTGCGTCTGGCAACTCCCAGTTTGTAAACAGTGCCCTCACACTGGGTTGGGCGGAGGAGGGCTAGCCATGCCAGGCCCCTGCCCGGCCCCTCGCTCTGGGGACCGACCCTCTTGCACCATGCTCCACTGCCACTATGGGGGTCCACAAATATGTTTGGTGCCAGGCCCACAAAAGGTTAAGCCGGCCCTGCACAGGGCTGTTATGTAGTGGACACTCCAACCCCCAGCAGAGCCCGGAATTGGCTTAAAACCACTATAACCTTGCCTCGCCCTAGGGTGTGAGTTTTGTGTTGGGCCTGTAAGAGGTGCAGTACAGTATCTCACCTCATGTCCGTGAACAGTAACTATTGTGCCATCTAGATCTCCAAAATAAAAAACTATCAGGCTTTGATCATGTCTGTTCCCTGTTTTACCTAGTGAATTTGAAGTTGAAAACATACTACTTGTTTATAACCCACAATTATCTTGAAAGGGGTACATGGTGTACAATATATCCCAAACTACTTAAATAAGATATCATTTTAAATAATGCTGTATGGTTAGAGGCCTGACATAAAATATTAACTTCATTTAGTTCACATTTAAGGAAAGAGAAATTATGCTCTCCTAGTAACTCAAAATATTAATATTATGCTTCTATAGAAGAGAGTGAATCCACCAAGATAAGACATGTTACATGTACAGTAAGCTACGTCATTTTTTTTCCTAACCAGGAATAGCACAGCCAGTCCCTGCTTCAGTGTTTGTGTTTTCCAGCCGCTTTCTCTGTGAATTCTCACCATTAGGAGCTCAGTAGGAGTGAAAGCCTTTGTTAATTTGCCTGACTATAAATGCACAATTAAAGCAGTGTATCAGCAAGGGGCTAGGACGATCAGTGTGTTCTGATGCTTCATGTTATGGAATTACTTCTATTGTTCAAATAGATACTGTAGTTAGTAAGTTACTTTAAACCTGTTTTCTTCAAAGGGCTCTCACAATGCTTTTATCTTGAAAAATTTTTAAAACACTGGGGTTTTGCTGTTTAGCTAATGCTTATTTCAGTTATATGCAGCCTACTTCTAAAATATCAGATAAAGTTTTATGACATGTTAATGTCAGTAGTGTATCAGTATGTGAATAAACTATTAAGTGCTGGTCACAGTTTTGTTACAATCCTATCCGGGTTTTTTTATAGCTGTTCAAATTTGTGGCAATACTATTAACAGAAACCTGTTATAATATTCTTCCATATTATGTTTAAGTAGCTATTAATTCTTTTACAGATTAGTGAGTTCGGTCCAGTTATCTCAAGCAGATTACCAGTGTAGTAAATTAACCATTTTTAATGGAATTTGCAAGAAATCATGTCATCTGAAGCATTCTTGTAGAGAATGCTACAAATTTTGTGGTATTGGTTCCTCAGATGACGACGATTATCTGGCAACGTGAATTGTGCTCCCTGTGGACTATATCTTTGGTACTTTAATGTTTGTTTTAGAAATCTATTTTGCATGCAAAGTATAACAGATTTTATTACTGTATTTTATTTTAGTGCACCATTGCAGTACTAGTTCCATAAACACATTCCCTTGTGAACACAGTTCTTTAGTGCTTACAGTATCTGTGTCCAATTCTTTATTTTCTAAAAGCTGCCGTTTGGGGTTCTCTGCTGTGGCAACTCAAGACTGATTTCAGACACTATTTTGTGTAGAACACGTTAAATAACTTTTCACTTGAAGTTTTCAGCTTTCATTTGTCATTTTAGAGTACATTCCCGACCACCTGGGCCAGAGAAGTGGACAGAATTTTAAAGAAAGTAATGTTTCTGTTGTGTGGTTTAAACCAACAGATATTGGGTATGTTCTGCCCCTTTTCCTTCTGGCAAGTGAAACCAATTATAGTGAAAAAATTTTGGACTTTTCCCCATCTCCTCTCTTTCAAACATGCTCACCATGTGTTCCTTTTCCACTGCTGGCCTGGGAGATCAAGGGAAAGAGAGAAAGGAGAGAGGAGACGCATGCACGCGCGCACATGCGTGCACACACGTACATCCAAGTTAGCAATGGCTTATCATGCCTATCCTTTATCTCCACCACTAGGGCCCAAAACGATGGGGATAGTCTCTTTTCTCCCTCCAGATAAGAATTGTTAGACCTGCTGTTTCATGTTGTTGTTTTTGGGCTCAGCTGTCTCAGTGTTTGGCCTACCATATATGTGTACTCCTGCCATTTGCGGTCTCTTGTGTTTTGAATTTAGCATGCTGTACATTAAAGAGCATCTCATATCACATATGCATTTCACTATAGTATGTTAAATTCAAAAGATGGCAACAGGGGGCAGTTACAACTGAATCCCAAACACCTACCCCACGCTTTTACAACATTGGGCTCCTTTTCTTCTCTTCACCCCTCCAATGCTTAAATCTTAACTTTCAACATCAGAATTAGTGAAAGCAGTAGCTTCATAAAATGTCATTAATAAATAGGTATTTCTTGAACGAAATAGTTGGGTTCCCAATATATTCATACATTTTTCTATTTTTGGTTTGCAGCATCACCCTGAAGACTTAATGTGCTATAATGTAGGCATATACTCCTGTTAAAGCTTTACAAAGCATTGAATGAAAGTTCACATTCATTGGACTATTGAGAGTCTTATTATAATTGAAGAAATAGAGGGGACACAAGAATAAAATAAGATTGTTTAAATGGCAAAAATTTGGGAAGTGGAAATAGTTCTGAATATTAGAAGATTGTATCATGGGTTTTTAGAGTGTGTGTCAGCGTGGATCCCACTATAGATGTGTATATACACAAGACCAGAATGTTTTGACTAGTAGTGTCCATCAGGGCTACGCATGCACCCCGTGCCTCCTTGTGATCCTATAAAAAGGACATAAAAGGGTCACGACCTTCTATCTGACAGCCCATGGCAGAGACATGGAACCTGGCAAGTATCCAAACCATTAGTTCTTAGTTCAGACTAAACTACTTACTATAAGGTGGATGCACAACTGGTTGAAAGACCGTAGTCAGAGTAGCTATCAATGGTTTGCTGTCAACTGAGAGGATACATCTAGGGGTCCTGTGAGGTCAATCTTGGGTGTAGTACTAGACAATATTTTCATTAATGACTTAAATAATGGAGTGAAGAGTATGCTTATAAAATTTGCAGATGATGCTAAGATGGGAGGAGTTACAAGCACTTTGGAGGACAGGATTAGAATTCAAAACAACCTTGACAAATTGGAAAAAATTCATCAAGATGAAATTCAGTAAAGACGAGAGCAAAGTACTTAGGAAGGAAAAATCACATGTACAACTACAAGAGGGGGGAATAACTGGCTATGTGGTAGTACTGCTGAAAAGGATCTGGAGCTTATAATGGATCATAACTTGAATATAAGTCACCAATGTGATGCAGCTGAGAAGGAGGAGGTAATTGTCCCTCTATACTCTGCACTGCTGAGGCCTTTGATGGAGTATTATGTCGAATTTTGGGCACCACGTTTTAAAAAAGATGTGGACAGATTGGATAGAGTCTAGAGGAGAGAAACAAAAATGATAAAAGGTTTAGAAAAGTTGACCCATGAGGAAAGTGTTTTTTAAAAAAAAAAAAAAAAAAAAAAAAACAACCCTGGACATCTTTAGTCTTGAGAAAAGACTATTTGGGGTAGGGGGCACCTGGTAGGTCTTCAGATATGTTAAGTTAATATAAAAAGGATGTGATCAGTTGATCTTTGTGTCCACTGAAGGCAGGACAAGAAATAACGGTCTTAATCTTCAACAAGTGAGATTTGGTTAGATACTAGGAAAAACTTTCTAACTCTAAAGGTAATTAAGCTCTGGAATAGTCTTCCAAGGGATGTTGTGGAATCCTTGTTGTAGTTTTTAAAAAACAGTTTGGACAAACAGCTGCTAGAGATGGTCTAGGTTTCTTGGTCCTGCTTCAGCACAGAGGGCTGGACTGGATGATTTCTTGAGGTCCCTACCAGTCCTACATTTCTATGATTCTGTTCTTCAAAAATCTTTAGAACCCGCTTTTGATTTCCTTCTTCCACTGCTGTGACCAAACTTTAGTGGTCAGGATCCCTCCACCTCACCCCGCATAGTGCCTCAAAATGATGGGCTCGACATCTGGGGGCTTCAAGCCCTATCATTCTGTAATGAACTAATCCCCTACTCCCAATGGACAGGCACAGTAAGTGTCACATCTGCCTGTGGGGAATCACATACCATGCAGATGTTTGGTATGCTTATCCTTATCTGTGTAGACTCACGAGATGCAAGGCTGAAACTGTCTTCTGAAACAAGCCATGAATGTCTCATCAGACCCAAAGGAAACAAGCTCCAGAAACGTTTGCTGGTGGACAAGCCACCATGTATGAGTACACCATGGAGCAGACAGACTGTGCCTAAGTGTGGAGAAGATTGCACCAAAGAAAGATCTGGCACACAAGTAAGTGTCATAGTCGAAGCTGACACCAACATTTCTGTTGTCAAAGCCAAGCAATGGAAGGGGCTGCTCTGAGCATGAAGGCAGAAGCTCAAGAACCTTAGTGTCCTTCCATAAGAACAGACACCACAAAACCTCCAGAGAGAAGCCCTCCAAACCGTACATGGCATTGAGGCCTGGAGAGCAGGAGTAGAGGATAAAGCAGTAGTTTCTGCTAACACTGATGGTGCTCCAGTTGACATTGACCTGGCTTCAGGGGATGAAACTATAATCAAAGTAGGTCCATTATTGATGCCGAGACATCTGCCAGCACTCATGCAGACTCTGGTACCAAGAGTGTCTTTCATGTTAGTGCCCCATATCTAGGAAATCAACATCTCCTTACTGTCATCAGGAGCATACATCCCTGTCACTGAGCAGAGAACCTTCCCTTCTGAGGTCTGTGATTACTGGCTAAGACAGACTTCCTATAGGCCCCAGTCGCTATCCATCCATCAAGACCATCATTAGTCCAGCTGGCAACCAGCAAGCCATCCATATGTATACCATACACCACAGTGGCCCTTTCAGGAGTCTGGGGGCCTGCCTTAATAGGAGCTGGTCTCCACTCTTGGGTAAGAAGTCCCCTTTGCCAGAAGCATCCCCTGACCAGATTACTGATGCCAGAATATCAACAGGTGCTGGATCCAGGGATTTGAGCAATATGAATGCCCAGTCTCACCACTGAAGGACCTCTCCTCATCATCACCACAGGAAGCAGAACCCTCTGCACCACTACTGGCACGAGATGTCTTCAGAGCATTCCAGGAGCTCTTTGTTTGGATTGTCAAGATTTTGGAGATCGAGTCTTTGGTCTCAGATAAGTCCCACAAGCTATTTTACATCCTGTCAGTTTCTGATTCAACTAGAGTCACCCTCCCCATTAACATGGGACAACCAAAGCTGGGTGAAAGCCTCGTGGCAGACACTAGCCACTTTAACACCAATGGCACAATCAGTCAAGAAGAGGTACCAGGTCCACTTCGGGGTTTGAATACTCCTGCACTCACCCCAACCTAGATTCCTTAGTCGTATCAGCCATATGAGAGAAGTTGACATCGATCAAAAGCATCCTTAAGGACAAACACCACAAATGCCTTGACCTGTTTGGGAGGAAGTTGTACACCTCAACTTTGCTGCAATTGCAGCTCAGGCACAGCTGGTCAAATACAACTTTCTTATAAGGGACAAGGTGACATCTTTGCTTGCTCCCTCATGACAGCAGAGAACTACTGAAGGACATAATGAAGGAAGGCCAGTTGGTGAGCAAGATGACCTTGCAGGCAGTGATATAGGTCTCAGACACCACAACTGGCTGCCATGATGAGCATTTGTAGAGCATTGTGACTCCAAATATCACAAGAGATGCAGGCCATTAGCAACTAAAGTAGCCAGAAGCGCTGTATTTTATCTGCTTAGCTAAGATTAGTGTAAGGTTTCAACTAAGTGTAGCATTTGACTTCAATCTTGAATTTTTTTTAAAGTCAAATTTTAAACAGTTGCCCCGTGGCTTCTAATTGTACCTCTTAATTTGATCTCTGATATTAAATGAAAAATGTACTCGCACTATTACCTGTGGGTTTTTTTGTTTGTTTTTGTTTTTTAAGTCTTCCAATCTTTTCATCAATTTGGTCTTGCAATGAGAGCTACCTCATTGATCAGTTTTAGATGAAGAAAGATGTTGGGATAATGTATTAAATACTTATAAGCCTAAACGTTTTGCCACTTGTGTAAGTGTTTATGGCTGGTAATGTGGCTGGACAGAATTTTTTCAAGAAATCTAGGAAAAACGCATAGCACAGGCATTCATATTCATAGTATAGACCATATTTTAATTTAAAAAAAAAAACTGCCTTGTGGACCACCTTCTCTCCCATTTTGATCACACAGGTCATTTCCCTTCGCATTCTCAGTTATACAACATCCTTCTGGCAACTATATACATTGTTTATGTGTAAAATAATTTTGAGAAAGTATGGCTTTATAGTTCAGGTTAGCACCTGGAAGTGAGAAGAGACATCTTCATTTCACCAGTAGTTTTCCTGCACACAACAGTTTATGAACCCATCTTAAGAAAGTAAATGAAGTGACAGTTTTGTACAAGGTCTTTGTAACACATTGCTTTTAAGCATCAGAGCTTGCTTGCAGGCACCCTGAATAACTTAAAGCCTTTGATTTTTATTCCTGTTTTTAATTTTGCATAGTTTATTTTCCTATTTTATTATATAGGTGTCTAAAGCGGTTAAAATACAAAGTAGCTTTAGAAAGAATGAATTTTTTATCACCTGATCTGCAGACTTTAGTGACAAGGTAGAGAGAGAGAGGAGTTTAAGTAAGTCCATTATTCTGTCTAGTAACACTGAGGATAGTGAATATCCATACACAAAACTGAATAAGAGCAGTCACAACACTGGGCTAAATTTAGGATGCTGAAACTTCTGCCAAATTAAAAGAATGGAGTAAAATTTCACCTGCCAGTTTATATAACTCGTAATGTGGTTTAATTTAGCAGACAAAATAGTTTGGTTGTAATTAAGCTTCTCTAATACTATTGTTCCACAAATCATTTTATTCAGTAGTAATTTTCTGTATCTTCTTCTACTTGCCACTTCTCATATATAATTTAGCAAAACCAGTCAGGAATACAGTGAGATTTTTCAGTCTAAAATACGATTTTTTATTTTGAATAAATTTGTCTGAAAATTTTTTTTCAGAACCTTCTTTTTATTCAGATTTTTCTCTGCTCAGAATAAAAAGACACTTACTCCACATGGTTAGTCTGGCTGCTCTGTCAACAAATGTATTTGGCTCAACAGTATTGTCCAAATCTCCTCTTATAAAAGTAACACTGAAAAGTATTCAAAACACTCAAGTGGCATTGGCCCTGCCAGCCTGGCTAAATTGCTCAACAGGACTACATGAGCAGGCAAGCTTTTGTTAGCTGAAATTCACTTAAGGCAGCTGGAACTTGTAATTCTTTTATTCTGTCTCCTCTGCAACCCACTCCTAACCATTCTTTTGTCACCTCGCCTTTCCTCTTTTCCCTACTTCCTAAATTAAAATAATAATAAAAAAAAATCTGTATTGGTAACATTAAGTCATCTTCCAAGTCAAATACCTCAATGAAACTTAAATTTTCAAGCTGCTTAGTCTCCACTTCCCTTTTAATGGCAGCCCTGGGAGACAATTTCTGAGATTTACTGCTTGAAGAGAACTGGTATATTTTAAGTAAAGATTTGACTGAATCAGGAGCAGATTTGTCTCCCAAATCAGTTTTTTCCAAATTTGGGAGGGGGATAAGAGAGGATAGGGGGATTGCAGCTCTAAACTACTCCTTCCTGCTGTTCCCTGCCCCCCCCCCCCCCCCCCCCGAATGATCCTAGCTGCTAAGTCCACATATTATATAGGGCTGGAAGGGACTTCCTGGCTCAATAAATCCAGTCCCTTGCTGGCAATCCTGACATATAATCTCATTAATAAATTTATCAAACTCCAATTTAAAACTAGAAGATTTCTAACCATCAGAGGAGCGAGGTTCTGGAGCAGCATCCCAGTACGAGTAGTGGAGGAAAACCACCTAACTAATGTCCAGCCTAAATGAATTCAGGACTAGTTTATACTCATTCTTGTGCCAACATTGTCCCTTTCCCTATTATTGTCTCCTAATCTTTCTTTAGTAATTATTTTACAAAGAAGGAGAATGTATTGCATAGCTCCCTTCTCCAAAACTTTGTTTTTAAAGGAATCATAGCAGTAAACCACTCCAAAGTGATCATTAGTAGGCTATTGGTACACTTGTCTTGTGATCGAAGGAAAAGAGCAGAAAAGGAAATCTGTGCCATTTGCCTAGTAATATACATTCTTTTGTGTCTTATTAATATATTGTTGCATGATTGTGATACTACAGGGGTATGACAGGGGCAATTAGACTGTGGTTATGGACGGTGTATTCCCTATTCCACTACAGTAAATAACATGGGTTATTCACTGGTGGTGAATGTGGAGACTGAACATATCTCCAGACCCCCGGATAGAGCAGCAAAGCACCCTGGCTTCTTGAGCTGCAAGATTTACTGTGCAGCCCTGCGGTTCCGCATATCCAACTACCAGACTCTGCTAGCAAGGTATGACTTTAATAACTGTGTCAAGATAGCGAAGTTCCTGGAGGATCTGTCACAAGGACAAGCAACAGCTCTTCCAGACCCTAGTGGAGGAAAGCCACCTGATGGCCACAGTTAGCCTCCAAGCTGCAGTGGAGACATTCTGCTGCCACAGGCATCGTCATGTGAAAGAGATTCCTAGCTGCAAGCCTCTGGCTGCCCCGGGGGGTCCAGACCACCATCCCAGACCTCCCCTTCAACGAGGACAAGTTCTCTTCTAAGAGAGTCCCTCCCCTCTCTGTAAGACTTGAGAGCGAGACTCCAGTCTCTCAGGATGTACCCCTGGTGCCCTGTTAAAAACCACAGAGGTTGCACTCCTGTGCACCGTACCAGCCCAGTTACACTCTATTTCAGAGCCTGTATGATGCTGCCCTAGATCACAGCATCCGCAACCATCAGCCACAGCCACTTCCTCCTTCATAACATGGTATCAACCTAAGATCCAGTTTTGATGTGCATTTGAAGAGCTGCAAGCCCCCCACATCACCACCCCCAGCCTCCTCTACCACCTTTGGGGGCCATCTTGCCCTATTCACCCACAACTGGGGCAAGATCACCATGGACTGTTGGGTACTGGAGATCATACTGCACGGTAACTCTATCGAGTTCCTTACCTTCCCATCCTACCGGGCTCCCCCCTGGGCATCTCTCACATCGCAGCCCCCTTCAACATGGAGCTGACGCTGTCCTGATGAAAGGTGTGATCGAACCAGTGCCTGACCCCTTTGTCAGCAATGGCTTCTTCTCCCCATACTTGCTCATCCAAAAAAAGGGAGGAGGTCTCCACCCTTTACTCGATCTCCAACTACTCAACGCCTTCATCAGGAATTGCAAGTGCCGTATGGTGACACTTGCATTAATTATTCTCTCCCTTCCCCAGGGAGCATTGTTCGCAGCCATTGACATGAAAGATGCACACTTTCGCATTGACATCTGTCCGGCCCACCGTAGGTTGCTTCATTTCAGCGTGGGCGACAACCACTACCAGTTCAGAGTTCTTCCCTTTGGCATTGCAATGGCCCCAGGGGTCTTTACCAAAGTCGTTTCAGTCATCGTGGCCCAACTACGACTACAGGAGTACTCTGTGTTCCCTTACTTAGATGGCTGGGCTACTGGTGACATCAACCCTCGCCAAAACTGTCGACCATCCATGCTCTCTGCTTGCTCCTTGCCACTCTTGGCATCTATGAACGAGGAGAAATCTGTGCTTGTCCTGACATAAGCAATCCATTTAATCGGGGCATGCCTGGATTCCATGGGAGCGCAGGCCTTCCTCTTGTCAGACAGTTTCGGCACCCTGATGGCCCTCATGGCAGCCCTACATTGCAATCCACGCACCACAGTGCACCTCTGCCTCCTCGGCCACATGGCGGCCTGCACCCATGTGATGCCACATGCCCACTTGAACATGTACTGTCTGGAACTGTGGCTCCTTTTGTCTGCAGACCCCACATCGCCCACCTTGACACCATCCTGATTGTCCCATGCACCATCTGGGCGTCCTTAGCTTGGCGGACCAATGCTGCCAAAGTGCTACTAGGCACCCCCTTTGCCACTCCCACCCACACAGCCACCATTACCATGGATGCCAGCCTAGCCTGTTGGGGTGCCCACCTGGACAGACATGCCACCCAACGGGCTCGGACACAGCGTAAAGCATGTTTGCACATCAATATTCTGGAGCTGCCAGCAGTCTACTTAGCCTACCATGCGTTCCTGCTCGTCATCAGAGCCCAACACATTCAGCTCCTCTCAGACAATACCATTGCAGTGGCATACATCAACAGACAAGAGGGTACCAGGTCCCAGTCACTGTGTGGATTGTGTCCGCCTCTGGAACTGATGTATCCACCACAACGTAACATTCCATGTGGTGTACCTCCTGGGGGTACTGAACTCTCTGGCACGGACACTAAGCCGGACATGGTTCCTCAGTCAGGAATAGGAACAGTACAACCCCACTCTTCGCTCCATCTGCAGTGTTTGGGGCACCCCTCGCTGGTACCTCTTTGCCACTTGCAAAAACTGTGTTCCTGTTCTACTGCTCCTAGGAGTTTAGGGGGCACGATTCACAAGGAGATGCTCTCCTCTTTCCATGGTGGGGTGGTCTCTGCTACGCCTTCCCCCCTGTTCCTCTCCTCCAAATCCTGCGCAAGATCCACTGCAACCAGGCCACGGTCATGGCAGTTCTGGTTTTCAGATCTGCTCAGACTCTCCGCCCGCCACCCAATCCGTCTCCTCACTCTGCCATACCTCACCCAGGACTGAGGCAGAGTTTGGCACCCCAACCCAGACCCGCTTCAACTGACAGCCTGATTTTTGGATGGGGCTCGCACATAGACAATGCCTGCTCACATCAGTATGGCACATACTTATGCACAGCAAGGACGATTCCACGCAGGCATGCTACACAGTGAAATGGAAGCGTTTCACCTACTGAGTGTAACATCTCCATCCCCACCGTCCCAGACTACCTCTTAGAACTTCAGTCCTTGTCCTTAGCTCTGTGCGGGTCCACTTAGCAGCGCATAGTGCTTTCCTCCCGCTGGTGGATGGACACTTTGTCTTTACTCATCCCACCACCACCTGATTTCTGAAAGGGCTGATGAACAGCTTCCTCCCAGTCCTTAAACTACCCTCACCCCTGTGAAACCTCAGTCTTGTGCTCTCCGCCCTCACCAGACCTCCCTTTGAGCCCCTGGCCATGTGCTTCCTTTCACATTTATCCCCTGGCACGACATCTGCTGAGCGGTGACCTGGCGCGCTCTACATACCTTCACCACCCACTACTCCATTGACCAATGAGTGGTAGAAGACATGGCTGTCGTTCGTGCCCTCCTGCAGAAGGCGATACCTCTTACATTATTGCACCCACCTCTAAGCTGATCACTTCTTGATACTTGCCTGCATTTGGAATACACATGGGACCATCACTCTAAAGATGAAGAGGTTACTTACCTGTAACTGGAGGTTCTTCAAGATGTGGAATACAAATGAGGACCACATGACCCACCCACCATCCTCTCTGCTGCAGACTGAGCTAACCAGCGGTAACAGGGTGACTGAAGGAGCGTTGCCCTGCATGGCCTCTTATAATCTCACCTGGAATGTGAGGCAACGTATGATGCACATGCAGGTCAACGGACACTGCTGTTGAAAATTTCCAACACATGGCATGCATGTACATCTGCATTTGGAATACAAATAGGGACCACACATCTTGAAGGACCTTCAGTTACAAGTACTTAAGTAATCTCTTATTTAACCAACAATGTGCTACATCTGTTTAGATACTTCTCTCTGGGGCCATTTAAGGATTAAAGGTTTTTTTGTCCATATCCTGCTCTTTCTTCCACATGCTGGAGGAAGGGGTTACTTGTTCTAAAAGTTTTATTCATTGCTGTGCTTGCTCTTTAAAAAAAAAAAAAAAAAGCCTTATTCATTTTGCTCTTATCTTAAATGAAAGAGGAGTTATTTTAGTAGTCAACTGGAAATTTTGCAGTTTCATATTCATGCCCCCCACCCCCCCCATTAACATTAACTTTTTAAATTGTTTGAACATGGTAAGTAAATTTGAGTACTGTCTTAGGTTAAGGTAGGTTGTTTTTAAAAAAAAAAAAAAAAAAAAAAAACTTGTATTCAGTTTTCAGCTCTGCTCAGACTCTCCGCTCACCACCCAGTCTGTTTCCCTACTCTGGAAACTCTTGTCATCTGCTGTAAGGCACCATAAGTTGTGATGGTCGTTTTTTGTTGGGCTTTTTTAAACCCTAAAGACCAAAAAGGTTGATAAAGATTGCATGAAAATACAGTAGCCAAGGAAATTCAATAATTTCCATGTGCCTTTGATTGAATTTATTTATTTATTTATTTATTTATTTATTTATTTTAGGAGGAACAAAACAGAGGCAAGCCAAACTGGGAACACCTGAATGAAGATTTACATGTATTAATCACTGTGGAAGATGCTCAAAACAGAGCAGAAATCAAATTGAAGAGGGCTGTTGAAGAAGTAAAAAAATTACTGGTACCTGCAGTAAGTAATTACATACAGATCTCTCCAAATTTTGAGCTGTGACTTCTAAAATACAGATTCCAAGTAATATTCCAGTAGTAAGAATAAGGCTGCAGTACAGAAAACCGCAGTTTAAAAACATAATTTTTCACAACTATTTTGCAGTGTCCCAGTTATCTCAAAATTTAATTGGGGTAGGTGGGGCGGGGAGGATGGAATTAGCCTTTGCAATAAACAGGGTTGTTGGTTTTTTTCAGAGAGATTTTGATCTTTTTGTATGTGACATAATAAATGGAAATCTAATCCCATTAAGGGAATGCTAATTAAAGTGTGCTGGAAGAAAATGTGATACGCTTTCATGTGTGTCTCTTCTATGAGAAGATTGGGTTCCCTACTTTTAAGGGAAAATAATAACTTTTCACGAAGCAATCAATCCATATCTCATCTATGTCCTCCTCAAAGAAAACCTGCACACCTTCAAAAGGCAAGTCCAGGAACTTAAATTCATAACTTTCCTAGGCACTTAAAAAACATGGACTCAGTGGAGACATTGATTTTTATGGCTTATTCTAATAAATTTTAAGGAACAGGAGGGAAACTGAATTTTAGAATTAACAGGCTTTGTATGTATGTGTATTGTTTTTCACTTCGATTTCATACCTTTAATGTTGAAGTCCCTATATGTATAACATGTTCGCAATTGTTTTACTCTTAGAACTCCGTGGTTTTTAGAAGGAACACCAAATAGATGTTTAGCCTGGAAATGCAAAACGAGTTGACTATTTATTAAAGACAGAATGTGGGTCACGGTATTAGATATAAGATGCCCAAGGTAAATCATGAAGGAAATAAGAGATGAATTTGCTCCTTATTTTTAGCCAAGCGTAACTTGAGAGAGTTATGAATGAGTTATTTTTGCATACAATGAGCAGTTGAAATGAGTGAGTAATTTTCTTCCATGGTGCTGGCTAACACTTTTAGTTTTAAGTCTTAGTATTTCCATTATATAACATTATTTTCAGTTGTTTGTAGCTGTGTTAAATGCTAGCTCTAAATTACTACTTAAATGAGAACAGTTTTCATAAAAATGTCTTCAGTGCTTAATTGGCTATTTTAAGTTGTAAAAATACAGTCAACTTTTACATAACTTCCTATGGTCCTCCACTTCCAAGTGATTGTACGTAAAATTTTTCCTATTTTTAGTCAACAAGTACCTGTAAAAGCTATCCCTTCTTATTCCAAAATGGTCTAATATTTTAATACTAAAAACAAATATGACATGTATCTGTATAACTAAGGCTTGAGTTGGGAGGGTCCCAGAGCTCAAAGAATGTCTACACTGCAATTAAACAGCTCTGAGACTGACTTTTAAGTTTACATGGGCCAACCACAGGTTTTTAATTGCAGTGTAAACATACATATATATTCATCTAGGCATGCCCCCTAAGCCTTTATGATGATGATTAGTTTGTGATACTGCTGAGCTCCTTTCCCCAATGAATGTGGGAGTATAAGCCATCAAATTCTGCAGAAATTGACATCTTTTTTTTATTAAAATTCTAGCACTTAAGGTTGTAAAGTTAGTCTCATAAATATGAAGCAAAACTCAATTGATGTCTTATTGTTTTCCTGCATCTGCTCACTATGAGCCAGCCCTAGTGCTTCTACTTATGGTCAGAGCTTTGTCAGGTATCAGTGGAATGAAATTAACAAGATTCCAGTTAATTTCTCTGCTGCTATTTAAAGCCCTGTGGGCAGCTATCATGAAACTATCAAGAACTGTGTGAACTTCATACTGCAGCTTAGAAAAACTGAGACGGATCAGAGACTGGAGTTATTCGAGGGAAGCTCAAAAACCCAGAAAGTATGTGTGTGATGTGGGAGAGAGCAGCGTGAGTGTAAAATAGCTTAGAGAGGTTTAGTGTGGTAGAGACTTGTCTGCAGGGAGCAGCCATTCGACTCTGGAGGTGTTGGAGGAGATGGCTAGAGGGGAGTGGAACTTCACATTTATCAGTTTGCAAGCTAGAGGATTCTCTCTTCTTCCCCCCCGCCCCAAAATGTGGAGGCTGCCCCCAAGTCAGCATCTTGGGACAACACTGAGGTAGAAATTCTAGCAGTCTTGCTTTTTCCAACATTTGGGAGTGATCTTTTCATTGCCCTGGGACCTGTGTCAGAGTGGATTGTGATGGAGACTGTCAAGTGCCTTTATTAAAATCTATAAAGTGATAATTTTTTTGTTGGCATACCATTAACATAATCAAGGCTTTATATCAAGTTAAGGTAAACACGGACTTGAGCAAATGGTTTAATATAAGCAGTGGTTTCAAACAAGGCTATATTCTCCTTCCTCTTCGGGTTAACATTCTCATTGGCATCATGAGAAGAAATGTAGATAGATGCAACAGATGCATCCTGTGGTTTAACAACACATTAGAATATTCAGATTTTAAGGATGATGTAGCTCTTCTAAGTGACAACTTAACCAACATGCAAGCAAAGACCAAAAAATTGTCCAGAATCGCAAGACTGTTAATAATCAGTTATGAAAAAATGAGATTCTCCACCTCCCCAAGAACTCTCAATTTAAGAAGGAAATAATGTCACAAATTGTCAAGGGAGCAGCAGTATTCCCCAAATTAAACAAGTCTTGGTTATCACAAATCTATAACTTAACGACTACCTTATGATGATATTTCCACCTTAACATAGAATCATTGACATGTAGGGCTGCAAGAGACCTTGAAAAGTCATCAAGTTCAGCCCCTGGGACAGGGGTTTGTCTAAATTCTTAAGAACTTCCAATGATGGGGATTCCGCAGCCTCCCTTGGAAAACTATTCCAGACCTTAGCTACCTTATAAGCAAATAGTTTTTTCCTAATATCTAACCTAAATCTCACTTGCTACAGATTAAGTCCCCCTGCTTGTTGTTTTACTTTCAATGGACATGGAGAACAATTGATCACAGTTCTCTGCATAACAGGCCTTAACATATTAAAAGACTGTTCTGTTTTCTTAAGACTAAATATGGCCAGGTTTTTTTAACCTTTCCTTGTAGGTCGGGTTTTCTAAACCTTTTATCTTTTTTGTTGCTCTGAACTTTCTCCAGTTTGTCCACATCTTTCCTAAAGTGTAGCACCCAGAATTGGAGGCAGCACTCCAGCTGAGGCCTCCCCAGTGCTGAGTAGAGCAGGATAATTACCTCCTGTGTCTTACGGACAATGCTCCCGTTAATAAACCCCGGAATATTATTAGTCTTTTTAGTAACTGCATCACACTCACTGTTCACTCAGATTCAATTTGTGATCTGTTATAACCCAGATCCTTGTCAGCAGTACTATCACCCAGCCATCAGCAGCTGCTTCCAGACCATAGAAGCAGGGATATAGTGGCATAGAGGCATGTCCACTGCGTGGTGGATGGTGGAAGCCTGCCTTGGGGAAACCCAGAAGCGTTGCACTGAATGTAATGGAATAAAGGTGCCATTAACCAACAGTATTTAGGAGAAGGAAAACTGATTTCAAACCAGGACCGACACACCTCACTTAGCTCTCCTTTAGGCAAGTCTGTTTATGAGAAGGAAAACTCTTCAGTTCTAAGCAGGCCAAGCTCCTCAGCCTTGGAAAGCAAGCAGAATGGGGTAGAACCACTGATACCTGGTTCCAGCCAGCTGGGGCTATGACATGGCATTCCCGTGAGCGAGATGGGGTGAATTGGTCTAACAAGCCATTACATCTGAAACTCACTTGTTATAGAAACAGTATAGTAAATCAAGCTGACTATATAGATTATGACCCAGGATCAGACCTAACAAATGGAAATGGTCATGAGTTTCGGTTAACTGCTATTGAAAGCTGAAATGTTAGAACTCCGTTCACAACAAGCTAGGCTGAGCTAGCGGAGGAGTTAATCAAGTTACAGGTTTCCCTTGCTGCTGTATAGGAGACCTGTTGGCTGGGTACTGGAGTGCTGACAATTGGAAAGTACACTTCTCTTTAGTCAGGACATCAGGAAAAGGTTAGTTATTAAATAGAATGAATTTATAACAAATGCTGAGTTTCGTCAACTTGCAACAACCCCATCTCCAAATGTATCAATAAAAGATGATGGAGTCATCTGGGATGTGTTAAGAATGTAGCATAGAGCAGCTGGAGAAATGTACACAAAAGGAGCTAACCGAAAGAATTCACCCTTCTGAACAATATCTAGAGAGGGATAATTTATGGGTCTTCACATAGAGGAATGGAAGGAATAGCTCAGAATAGACAGATCATGGAGTCTTGTTTGTATCCTAAGCAATGTCTGACAGTGTAGGAAATAAAATGTTCTGGAGATAGTAAAACAAGTATTTTGCTGTGATCTCTTTTGTAGAGCTGCTGTTTTACTACTGTTTTTGAATAGGAACTGCAGTCTGACTTTAAGGGTATGTCTACTTTGCAATTAAATATGCACACCTGTCCTGTGCCAGCTGACTCGGGCTCATGGGGCTCGGGGTCCAGGCTGTTTAATTTCAGTGTAGACGTTTGAGCCCAGGTTCCAGTTCAAGCCCAAACTTCTACACTAGTGCTGGATCATCTTTTCAAGAACTTCTCACATTTATCATTTGTAAAAGTAAAGGGAGGAGGGGCTGCTAATCTCTTTTCTGACAAAATTCAGCATATATAGAGAAAATGCATGTTTTAATATTAAAAACAGACCTTACAGGATCCCACAATAAATTTCATTTTATTGAATCTTCTTTATGGCCAGGTACAGGGTTAGTCCAAAGGGCCTAAGTCATGTAGGTGCTTTTGAACAATTAATCTGTATTTAAAAATTTATATATTATTGCATTTTATTTTTAAAGGAAAATATTAATATGAAAAAGAAACAAGATAAAAAAGCAGAGTAGATGGACTCTGAAGGCTAAGTTAAATTTTGGTTTATGCCTTTATGATATATAAAGACAATTGCTGTTTTTAAACAATTTTTTTTTTTTAATTTTAGAAATATCAAATCATCTTTTTTTTGTTATGGGAGAAAATTGGCAAGCTAGTGCCTGGAACATGATGATGATTAATTACATCCTGAGCTTAGGAACCTTAGCTTGAATTCTCTAAGGCCTAATTGAGGACATTTTGAAGCTTAGATTGAGAGCTGCTCCTCGGGTTTCTACCTCCAGCTCCTTTCTCATGTTCCAGGTCTTTGAAAAATTGCTAAATTACTAAAGGAGAAAGAAGCAAGTTGGGACCATAACTTCTCATTTTAAAAAATAAATAAATGTTGTGTGTTTATACACTGTACATTTTCATTTATTTCTTTATTTAAATTATTGTAGCATGTAGGAGTCCTAGATCTAGAGCCTGTTGTGTAAGGCGTTATATAAATACAGAACAAAGACAGTCACATTCCCAAGGAGCTTAGTTTTAAGTATAACATAAGAAACAACAGATGGGGATATACATAGAAATGAGACACCACATTTTGGTCAGCATGATGGGCACTGGTCTCTGCACACCAGCAGGTTAGCTGTTGTCAAGTGTTTCGTTGGTGTCTTGGCAAAGGAGAGTTTTGAAGAGGGTTGTGAAGGTGGATAATAAGGTAACTTCACAGATGTTTATGGGGATGCCTTGCATGTATGGGGGAAGTATGGGAGAATTCAAACAAGCAACTTTGTGCTAACTTAACAAATGGGCAATGAAGGCTGATGAGCAACAACACCTCGACAGCAAATGAGGTGATAGATGGCTAGGGGAAGATAGACTGTGAGGACCTGGAAAGTGAATACAAGCGTCTTACACTGGATGCACTAGAGAAGAAAGGGAAAGCCAGTGGAGGGATTTAAAGCAACAGGCCAGGAAACTTATCTTGACAGCAACATTCTGAATGGATATTAATGGGACAAGATTGCGTTTGTCAGAGCTTAGAGAGAAGGATATTGCAATATCAAGATGCAAGATGACAATGAGCTTGGATGAGAGTAAAGGGACAGTGATAGGTAAAGCCAATGTATTGCTTTGTAGTTCAGCTTTAAAAGTTAACACTTCCCTCAGTTTGAAAGTCCTTCATTAAAATCTGACGATATGACTAATTTAAAACTTAAGTGAAATGGAGAAAAACAATTGACTTGCAGAGTTTCAAGTTTGTTTTCATGAACTGCTTTCGTTTGTTACAGCAACCTGTTCACAAAATGTCCCTGTATGTCTCCTACTATCAGTGAAGGTGGAGACAGCAACCTATAATAGTAAATTTGTGCAAAGAGAAACTCTAATTTTGATACCAGGGAGTGGTAAGTGGAATGCTATGAAGATTTTACTTGTGGATTTAACTCTGAATGATAGCTGTTCCCTTTGCCAACAGCAGCAGAAGATACCATAGAATGTTTAATCTGGCTGAATGCAATGTGTACAGAGTGTTATTACAGTTTTCATTCTTGGAACATTCATTATCATTGTCATGCTTGTGTCTCAGCCCTTTACTGGGATAAGGAATAATTAGGATTCTAGTTCCCTCATTCTCCACCCTTCCCTGTATACAACACCTACACTAGAGATTAAAATAGCAACGTGATGCATGTTTTATGCTCTAAAGGTGTGCAGAAATACTCTAAAAATGTACATACCTTATTTCCAGTCTGAATTTATCTATCTTCAATTTCTGGACATTGGATCATGTTATACCTTTGTCTCTTAGCTAGATTGAAGAATGCTTTATCCAATATTTATTCCTTGTGTAGGTACTCACAGAGTGCAATCAGATCTTCCCATAACCTTCTCTCTGTTAAGCTAAATAGATTCAACTCCTTGAATCTATCACTATAATGCATGTTTTATAATCCTTTAATCATTCTCGTGGCTCTTCTCTGAACCCTCTCCAATTTATCAATATCCTTTTTGAATTGTGGATACCAAAACTGGACACACTATTCTAGCAGCGGTGGCACTAGTGTTAAATACAGAGGTAGTGTAACCTCTCTACTTATACTCAAGATTCCCCTCTTTATGCATCCAAGGATCATATTAGCCCTTTTGCCACAGTATTGCACTGGGAATTCATGTTCTGTTAATGATCCACCCCATTCCCATTTTTTCAGTCAGTTTCCCAGGGTAAAGTCCCCCATCCTAGAGGTATACATTTACATTTGCCACATGATCCAGATTGCTCTGAATCAGTCACCTGTCCTTTTCATTATTTACCACTCCACGTGTTTTGTCATCTGCAAACTTTCAGTGATTTTATTTTTATTCTAGGTCATTGATAAAAAGTTAAAGCATAGGCTAAAAACTGGTCCCTATGGGACTCTACTTGAAACATCCACTCAATGATTTTCCCATTTACAGTTACCTTTTGAGATCTGTGACAGGCAGTTTTTAATCCATTTAATGCATGCCATGTTAGGTTTGTATTCTAGTTTTTTAATCAAAAGTTGTATTGCTAAAGTTGAAAAATGGAAAACAGTTGAATATACAGTGATAAGAAAAAAGTGATGGTTTTGCCATTCTTGTGGAGAATCCCTGGTTAAATGTGGTTTTTAAGTTGTCACAGGTCTCTTAGAATGAGTGACATGTTAATGATAGTAAGAAAATGCAGTTGTGTGCTTGTCCAATACCACAGTTCCTAGGGGCTAGGGTAATATAAATAATACCAAAAAATACATATTTAGGCACAGTCAGTTAGCCAAGTTTTGGGTAGGTGACTGCTGACTGATAATGGTCTGTCCCATGCACAAATAAGCAATTCTCTTCTAGTACTGTGAAGCATTCTCACTATGTTCAGTTCCAGGAAAGATGGGAATAACTACAAACGGTATATTTATGTGGAGAGGAGTATATATAAAAGTGGAAGACAAAAGGAGAAAACCAAATAGGTTCAAGTATTGTTAATTTGAATAACTAGGTTAAATGAGCCTATAGGTAGCAGTTTATCATTTGAATAGTCCTTTGGAAGACATTTTTGTGTGTCTGAGTCGTTTTTAAAGTAAGAGAAGAAATTATGTTGTAAGTCACTAAAAGGTATTCAGAACATACTATTGATGCGCTTTTATACTATTTCGTTTTTGAGCTTGAATAAGCAGTGTGTGCTGACATCAAAAAAAAAAAATAAAAAAAATCTGTCTCCCAACTCAGCTCTTTATGAGGAGGCACCTTACATAATTGCACATGCTGGAAGGAATCCTGGAAATGAAAATCAACTTGCCATCAAAATGAGCTTCATTGATAAAAATAGATTTTTTGACACTGTATTTATTGCAAACAATCTAGATTATTTACAAATTACTTAAATTAAATGCTGCTTAATTCTATAAGTCCCTCTGGTTTTTTTGAAGTGATCTGTGGTACTGGCTGTTTGCCCCTTAGCACTACAGAATTAATAATATTGCATTTCTGAAAGTGAATTCTTAAGAGATTTAAAGCAGGAGTTGATAAGTTTTGGCTTGTGTGTGCATATACAATTATACAAGATCATATATGCACGTTCCCACTTTCAAGTAGATGGAGAACATTGAAAAGGCAAATGAAGATGAATTGAAAGGAGTCTATCCTCTACAGACTTCAGTGGATGCTTAATATAGGTTTGCAAGTATATCATTTATGTATAAAGTCTTACCTGTATTAAATTTAAACCATATCAAAATGTATGGACTGATTATAGAAAAAGTTCAAATATCCAATCTGCAAACCTTCATCCCTTGTTTTTCTCATCCCGAAAAACTGTCTCCCAGCTGCCCAACCCACCAATAATCCCCAGAAGAATAATCTAATCACATGCCCCAAACTGCGATATTTGCTCAAGGAAACAGAATTGCAGAAGACTAGTATAAAGCCATATTGGGGCTTTGTTGAATTTCTTCCTGTCAGCTGTGAACAGTAACAAATATACTAAATATGACTCAATGATCTGTAAAAAGTAAAATTCATGTACTAAACAGATAGGTAGTGTTGAACATGATAGAAATTGACACCGAAAATAACAAAATGGTATCAAGTTTTGGATAATGTAAGCTCATATCTGAGGAGAAATAATTTAAAAAAATTAAGTAATAGGGAAAAAAAACTGGTAAATAGTAGTGCTGAGCCCTTAGGGTATGTGACAAATTAGACATGAGTAGTGTGGTAGCAAAACTGGCCAATGCAATTTTGGGCTGTGGAGCCATGACTGCGAGATCTGTTGCACTACTGAACGATTTCCCAAAGGAAAATGGTAAAGCTTTGTTCCTTGAGAGACTTAAAACTAAACCCAACAGAGCAGAAACAACCCTGCATTAGCAGGGCAAAGATTAGAAAATCTAACAGCCCCTGTATTGGTATTTCCCAGCTATGTCTTTGGCAGACTACTATTGGTGGGATGGAAAAAAAGCCACACCTTAAGGGAAACTATTCTGATCATTCCTTTTGTTGTATCCTCCGTTCTCCTGTCCTACACGTAACTCTTTTGCCTTCTGAGAAGAGATATTGTCTTTATCCTTGTCTTTCTTTTCTCTAAGTTCTCTCTCACTCTGAAAGTTTCTTGACAGAAGTGGGTAGAATGGGGCCTTAAAGGTAGGTCTTGATTGACAGATGCCTTACCTCCTTGCTTCCTGGTAGGTAGAGCCATAGTGCTCCTTTCCTGTCCCTATTGTGGGGTGGGATAAGAGAGAGCTATCACAAAAACAATAACCGGTGAGTGTATCTTCCTTTTTCTCATAGATTGCTTATCTAAGATAATGGTATGTCCAGTTTATTTAATCGTTTTGTCCTCTGATTTCTCTGTTTATTAAAATAAATATGCCTTCACTTGTTATGCTAACAGCTGCAAAGGGTTGAAATGAAAGCTGTCATAAGTGCTGCCTTCTCTTAACAAGAATATTATGTTTTGGTAAGATTGATCTGAATACAAATAAATATTGGATAAATCCTACCCTTCCTCTTTAAGTACGCCTAAAATATTAAAAGCAAATAGAAATGGAATTTAATGCACTTTGGAAACCCACAGGATCTTATTTGAGATTTTTGAATGAGAGCCTGTGGGGGTAGATGTCCCAATCCCATTGAAATTCTTTGGGTCTTGGGCACCTGACTCCTCATAGCTTGCTTTAAAAGTCCCTGCATTATAGCTTGAGGAGAGAATATAATGGCCTGGCACTTTTTCTTGGGTAGATTTTATATGAAGAACAAATGTTTGGTTTATTCTTGTATTACAACTAAACATCTATATAAATAATAAAAAGGTGGATGTTAATTGGAAGATGTTACAGCAGTAAAGTGAATTTTGAGTCCTGGTTCTTCCTGGCGGCTGTCTCTGGAAAGGTTTTCCTGGTGAAATAGATTTTGCATAGGTTAATGGCAATGGAATGGTAAAAGACTAAAAAATTGTCTAAAATGTGCAGAACTGGAACCGTATTGCTGGTATTGCTAATTTTTGTTTATAAATCCAAACAAATAAGCTTTTTGCTGTACACATCACTGTGGTATCTGGGTGAGCTTTGTGGCTTAAAACTGGGTCTAATGTTTCCAAATAATAGTAGTTAATACTAATACATCGTGCTTCCCTGCACTGTGCAGTCTTAAAGACAAAATAGAGAGAAAATACTAACATTTGGCAAAGTGCACAGGTTTTTTTAGTCCCTGTTCAGTGAAAAGTTTAGGAAAGAAGTGACTTTCTATAAATTTGGTGAGATTTTAACTTAAATATATTTTCTAGAGATAACTAATTGCAGAGCTTATGCCTAGAATGCCCTGCTTCCTTTGTCAGTGAACTTCACCCTTAGGGTATTTAGTACTTTTGCTCAAGATGAGGATAGGTAGTATATCAGAGCTGCAGAAACCAATCTTTTAAATGACTTGCATCATGTAGGACTTTGTAGATAGTAATCAGTGCCTTAGATTTCACCTGAAGGGGACTGGCAAACCAGTGCAGAAAGCAGAGCACCAGGTCAGATCTTGTTGAAGGCCCATGTCTCTCAGAAGAGTATTAGACAATTTAATTAAATGGGAGAAGGGTAGAGAATCTCTCTCAAAACACACTCATATGGTAAAAGAGCCAAACTAGTAGTATCCTCAATAAGGCTATGTTTTAGTCATGGGTATTTTTAGTAAAAGTCATGGACAGGTCATGGGCTGTAAACAAAAATTCACGGCCCGTGACCTGTCCATGACTTTGTACTATATACCCTTGACTAAATCTTGGGTGCTCTGGAGCAGGGGGTGGCCCAGGGGCTCCGGAGGTGCTCTGGGGGTGGCAGCAGCCTGGGGGCGCAGTGGGTGCTCCGGGGTGGGGGGACAGCCTGGGACCCCCGCTGCTGACGGGGGTGGGGGGCTCCGCACGGCTCCCCACCTGGCTCCGCGTGGCTCCCCAGAAGCGGCGTCATGTCCCTTGGCTCCTAGGTGGAGGCACGGCCAGGGGGACTCCGCGCTTCCCCCACCCTGAGCATGGACTCCGCTATTCCCATTGACCGGGAGCCATGGCCAATGGGAGCTGCAGGTGGAGGCAGTGTGCAGAGCCGCCTGGCCACACCTCTGCCTCGGGCGGAGCCAAGGGAAATGTCACTGCTTCCAGGGAGCCCCCACCAAGGTGAGCGCCACCCGGAGCCCATGCCCCTTCCCAAACCCCTGCCCCAGCCCAGAGCCCTGTCCTGCATCCAAACTCCTGCTGCTGCTGGCAACAGGTGGGGGGTGGGTGGCCCAGACTGCCCCAGCAGTGGCCCAAGCAGCTGGTCCAGGAGCTGTCAGAGCTGCTCAGGCAGCCCCTGGGCCAGCCACTGCAGAAGTCACAGAGGTCACAGAATCTGAGACTTCTGTGACAGTCTTGCAGCCTTAATCGTGAATAACTGTGTACTAAACAAATATGCCAGTCTATGGTGTTGCAGTGGTTTTGTAATAGGAAGACCAAATATGATTGATTTCAGAGCACAGATAACTTGTTAATCTTGCTGTGAAATTGTCACAGCCATTGTGATCTTTTATTCAAAGTTGCCAGCACTTGAAGAGTTACGTATTTTCGAGTGCAGGATTGTCCTGCTAAATAAGACAAAAATGAATTCCTTCTTCCCAAGACCGTAACAATCATGCAGCAAGATTAAGTTTAGTAATCATACCAAGGGATGATGTTTAGTGCAGTGAAGGCTTGTGACGGTCAGCATAATCTCATCACCATGTGCATTGGACTGTAGAATTTGATTTGCCTTTCACTTCTAGGGATCTGTTTTTAATCTGTTGAAACTATGTATTTGGGATGTTTATTCCTAATTCAAAATCTAAATTTGTCTAAAATTCCCAAATCTATCATTACTACAAATGTAAGCGTTATTATGAATTTATCTGATCCAAAATATTTCACAAAGAAGCCGTATCAAATAAACAGATTCAACTGTAGAACTTCTACATTAGAAAACAAATAGCTATTTAAATAGATTAATCCAAATGTTTTATTTAATCTCTCTTCTTTCTAGGCTGTGTATTTGACACCCATAGCCACAGTTTTACTCATCCTCCCTGGGTTCTCAAAGGGCTCCCCATGTATGAACTCTAAATTGAGTGTTTTTTTCTAACTCGGCTTGAGAAATAGTCACTGAATATTTAAATATATTCAAAGTTTAGTATATTTACACATGTGCATGCAATATTTTGGGGTGGGAGGACACTTAACTGATCTCTGGATATTGGTTCCACTCCTACAGTAGAGTTCTTGTGAAATATTAAATGAAACCTGACCCACGCAGACAAGAAAAGATGTTTTAAATAAACCCTATGCTGAATATGTGATGGCCTTCCTGGCCATTCTGAAATGCTGTAGGTGTATAGAAAATGTGGGGCGGGGGGGAGAGGGGAGTTGCAGTTTGTTTAACTCAAGTCAACCCTTTTTTTCCTTATGTTTTTGTTCCCTTTGTTGTTTTGTTTTGAGTTTTTCCTTTTGAAAGCTGTTCCATATTTAGTTACTGAAATCTTAACTTCTGTCTGCTAGATAGGAAGCTGATATGTCACTTGAATTTGGTCGCATGCCATATAATGTATAATGCTGGAAATATAGTCTTAATGTTGCCTTTAATTGTTCTGAAGGTACTGCAGTTGTCTGAAGGTAGTGTGTGGTTTTCTGGCCAAAGATTAAAACAATAATTATCTTTAATTTAGGGTTAAATTAATCCTATTAATGTAGCAGGATTGTGTCTATACTATACGGGGCCATTTCCTAGAGGAAGATTGTAAGTGGCGCAGTTTTGATAGATCCAGTACAGAAAAAAAAAATCACATTTGTCTTCCATAACTGAAAAGACAAAAATCAGGTATAATGGGTTACAAAAATGGGTTTTATGTTATTGCCAACCTCAAGAGATCAAAGATCATTAATCTGGCCCCCACAGATCATGAGATTTGGCCCCAAAAATCATTAAATAAACTAAAAACATTTGATTTTTTTTTTAATCTTTTGACTTTCTATACACACACCCACCCACACACACACACACACCCACTGTGTGTGTGTGTGTGTGTGTGTGTGTGTGTGTGTGGTGGTTTCAGGTTGAAAAGTCAACTTTAAATGTATGCCTCTTCCTGGCTGCTCAGATGGAGACTCCATTTGCCTTTTTCTCTCCTCTAAGATAGGGGCACTGCCATCCATTTCCTATTACTGTCTTGACTCTCCCCTCTTGAGTTTCGATCCTTTGGTAAATAGTATGAGAATTACTGACCCAATTAATGTATCAGGTGTACACACTTGTATATAGAACTTACTACTTTTCAGGATTGATGAGTTCCAAATATACATGTTAAAGAACTGTAAGCTTATATCAGTTATTCGTATAAGCAATAATGTCATAGTGAAAACAATATGGGCTTGGTTTAGCTTTTTGCAATAAGCTGCACTTCCCTGATTGTCTTCCCTCTCATTGACCACTTCTCTACCCAAGACGAGGCTGCATTCTCACTGCTCCTCCCCTGCCTCCTGCTGCTCCAGACCTCTCTCCACTCCATGCTCCTCCCTTTACTCCCCCACCCCCACCCTATTCTCCTAAATCTGCCTCTTGTATCCCCTCACTCTGCCCATTCATTGTCTCTTTGCTGCTGTTCGCAGTCCCTGGATCCTGTCTAGTTTCCTGAACTATAGAGTAACAGCCACTTTGCTTGTGTGCGTGGCTTCAGTCTAACTGAAAAGCCTTTGAAAGTGGCAACCAGTTTTATCAAGGGTAGCCTCAGTTCCACTTGCAGAAAAACTGTTGGGAAATGGCAGCCATTTTTCTGGCTTCAGTCCCATTGACAGTAATAGGAGTTGGTTGCCATTTTATGTAAGGGAAAATTTGAGAGTGGGCAGCCTTTCATCACGTTTTCATGAGAAGTTTTCAAAAAAATCCATACCCCAGAATCACTTATGTTGTAATAATATGGGAGAATTGGCAATGTTTTTTTATTAATTGTTTTCAGATTCTTAAAGTACTTTATAGTGGATTTGGGCATCGTGATTAAGAGCTCATTCGAGTTTGTATTAAACACACACATTTAATGACTTACTCAGACAGGGTTAGACTGAAACTTGTCTTCCTGAATTCAAACTAATTTACTACGAAACCTTTTTACATCTAATGTAGATACAGGTGCCATTGTCCTTGGTTTCTTGCATAACTATAATTTAAATCCTGTGGGTTTGCATTAAATTTTAGACCTGTTATACTTCATGATTCATTTGGATAAAATATTTTATTTAGAAATACCATAGTTCTTCTTTTTGTTTTTACACTCAGTTTTTAGCACAAGAGACAACTACATGAAAACAACATCTTTGTATGAGCTCCTGTATCTTAGCTGAAATCAATTATCTGTAAGAGTACTTTCTATAGAACTAATTTTGATATCAGACTATTACTGCTTTGGGTGGAGAGTGAACAGCAAAGCTTGTTTAAAGAAAATAATTCCAAATAATTAATAAGAGTTTGTATGTGAACTTTATTATGAATACATTTACCTTTAGAACTGCTTTTCAAATGTTTTATTTTTTCTTCATCACATGTGGCAGTCCCTGAGTTCCAGGGTTCTTGATCAGCACAAATCCTTAAAACAACCAGTCCTAGTGCTGCCAACTCTTGTGATTTTTATCATGAAACTCACAATATTTTGATTTGCTTAAAGCCCCAGCTCCTGAGAAAAGTGATATTATGAAAATATCAACTGTCATTTAAAAAAAAATTCTAGCTCCCATTAAAAAGTTTTTAGCCCTCATTTTTGCAGAGAAAAACTTGAAAATATAAGTGCACCCTAAAGTCTTAAAAACTAAAAGGTAAATAAAAACTCTAAATGTACTAGTTTAAAAATAAGATCTTAAAAAAAAAATCTGGTTTTTTTGGTGCTTGACTCCTGATTTCGTGGCACATACGATCTTAAGTTTTGTAATCACCAACACTATTATGCTTTCCCATCAGCCGATGGAGACCTCTTAAAAACCCCTTTATCCTCACCTCAATCTGCATCCCTAAATTCAAAACGGAATTTTTGCCTTGACTACACTGGGATTTTATTTTGTTTTATTGCACCTATATAGCTACATTGATTTAGCTGCACGGATGCAAACCATTAATGTGCCCAGAGAGAAGTGGGAAAGGGAGGAAAGAACAGGCCTGAGTATATTTGTTCTCATGGGCACTCTGATGAAGGTTATGTAAGAATGTAGCTGGATAAAGAAGGTACTTGAATTAGGCTGGTGTAGCACCATTTTTATGCAGCCATCCTGTGTTTAGCAATCTAAACTTTTATTTTTTTTGTAAAATAAATCAGTAGCTGTTATGGTTGTCATGAGAACTTGTGAGCAGTGCATAAACTGATGACATAACATTTGTCTGATTTGGAACAAACTGAAAAATATTCTGAGATGTGAATTTCCTTACCTAAGTGAGGTGTTAACTCAGGTGCCTGATGATTTAAATGTCAGTGTTAACTAATTCACTTGTGTTTAAAAGCGTATATGAAAGAGGGATGGTCATATGATATCTGCAGAACTTAAAATTAGTGAAAACTCATTTTGGCTCCACAAGTAATGCTCATGTCCATAGTGACAGGTTTCAAAGTAGCAACCGTGTTAGTCTGTATTCGCAAAAAGAAAAGGAGTACTTGTGGCACCTTAGAGACTAACAAATTTATTTGAGCATAAGGTTTCGTGAGCTACAGCTCACTTCATCAGATGCATTCAGTGGAAAATAGTGTAGATAAGAATATGTACATTGTGTAAATAAATCACACTGTACCTGACTATGCAACTTCAGTTACTCTAGCACAGAAGCTGATCAGCTGCAAGGCCACAAACTCGACCACAAATTGGCTGAAGAGCAAATACACTAAAATGCCCACATACAACTAATCTGATAAAATGGGGTTATGGTTGATAAAGTTATCAGTTGCACAAAGAAAAGTCTTCTAAAATTGTTTTTAAAACTTCAAGGATTAGAACACCAAGAAATTATAAATTTAAGATTAAAACAATATATCCATCTGTTATTTCTTCTTTTGTATTTAGGGATTGTAAGCTATTTGGGGCAAGGACTGTCCTTTTTGTTTTGTTTGTACAGTGGCTAGAACAGTGGGGGTCCTGGTCCATGATTAGAGCTTTTAGGCACTACAGGAATATAAATAATGGTGCAAGGCAATAGACAGGCACCTAGTTTACAATGAAAGGATTATAGCAACCTTAACTGGAAAAGCTTGGCTATCCCTAATAGTCAGTATGAGAAGTAGTAATAGAATATTATATGCATAGCAGAGCAAAGAGCAAAATTTTGAAACATAAGGTGTCTAATGATCTAGCCTGTTATGCCAATAAAGCAAATTTGGAAATGTCTGCAGTAATCATTTATATTTAAAAGATATATTTGGTAGATTTAATTCAAAAATGAAAATTGTTTCTCAGATACCTAATTACTAAAAATGTTTCATTTTGTAGCATTTAAGTCATAACAGATTTGTATTTGAACTTTTCCTTGAGGTATGTACAGTCAAGAATGCATCCTTAGAGCTGGAGAACCTGAAAGTGAAACTGACTAGACTATTTTCATTGTCTACAATCAGTGAGGTACACAAAATAAATAGCATAAATGATTAAAAACAGGTTTTAATGTTTTCATTTTTAATAAATGAAAGGTGGTGCTATTGATAAAACAGGTCATTTAATTATGCCTTTAACACTGAGGTTATGATTTATTTTAGTGTAAACTCTAAGATTTCTTGGGCTTCTTCTGAAGCATGTGGATTTGGCCACTGTCTGAGACAAGATACTGTACTAAATGGGCTATGGTCTGATCAATTAAGGTAATTCCCAAGACTTACTGTATTTTCCTTGGCATTATAGTTGGTTTTATTAAGAATCAACATAAGAAAAATATAAATGTTTTCTTGAAAACTTGATGTGCCTAAGGATAGTATCAGTAAGACAATATAAGGATGAAATGAACTTTAGTTTTCACAGCTGCTTCCTGTGATTTCTCGGTTGCTGATAAATTGCATCAAGGCCTGATCTATCACAGAATAGCATGCAATAATAGTTTTTTTTAAGTGTTGGGCTGTTCAAAAATTTGAGTTTGCTATCTTCCAAATGTTGTTGCTTTCACCATGATGATTCTAAGGAGAATGTTTTCAGAAAATGACTATGTAAATTAAGTTTTAGCTACATTGGTATGGTAGATTTTTTTTTTTACTTGGTCTCCAGTCATTCAGATTATTTCACTTTAAAAAAGGTCAGTATATCTATTGTATCCATATAACAAAGCTGAATTTGTTTGAAGAAACTGATTGAAAGCGTTTTTTGTGACTATGGCATGATAGCTTATAGATTTAAAGCAAATGTGCTGTCCTGTACAGTTAACTCTTCAAAGTGACTATTAGTTAGGCAAGGAAGAGTAATCAGACCTTGCCTAATTGTGTGTGCATGCACACACACTTTCACAGAATGATCTACCCCCTGAAACCTGCTCACGGTCACCTAGGGGCCCCCAGACCTCTGGTTGAGAACCACTGAGTTAGATCATATTCCTAGCCACAATCAAGAAGAGGGTTTTGACAGGCTGTTCTGGATGAGGGCCCTAGGACTCTGAAACCTACTCTCATCAACTCTACCAATCTGAAACAGTCCAAATTTGATGTCCATTCAGGCATGTTGCAAAACCCATGAATCTGATAGGGTTTTTGGGGAAGGATGAGGGTATGCTCCTGAATATTATTCTGAGTGTGAACTGTTATCTTTATTTGATTATTTAAGGCTGCTGACTGATATCTTCTATTAACATTGCTAGGAAGTTATACAAGTTACTGTCACAACAGCTTTTGTACAGATATATTCTGTATGATAGACATTAAAAATAATGCCAGATCTTATTCACACACACACGTGTGTGTGTATGGAGGCACAAAGCAAAAGGGACAGCAGGAAAACCCTTCTCTAATACCTCTTACAGAGTCTCCTTAAAGCTCCTGTAGCATCCTTAAAGATGTTTCTTTAGCAAGAGCATCCTTTATACTTGTAAAAATACATTTTTCTTTAAGGTATCCACATGTAAAGAATAAGGATTAGTTTGTGATTTTCATTTTTTCTCCATACAAACATATGTTCGCTGCATAAGCACTGATTCAACATGGCAACAAATCTACAGAAAAAAACATGTACAGAAATTGCTCCCTTGAGGACATAGAGTGACTTGCGGCTGACTCCTTGTCAGTAGGGGAGACATTTTATTTGTGTGACTTCACTTGTATAAAATGAACAGTGCATTTGGAAATGTGAATTAGAGCAGCATAGGTAATTTAGTCATTTCTAAGACTGTGCTCTAATGTGAGCTTTTGGGAGGGTCAGAATGAGGTTATGGATGACTGTAAAGGTGGTTTACATTTCTAGTAAAGGAGTAATTTCCTTTCATCATCAAAACACTAAAGTAAAACCATGAGCTAAAGCTTCAGTGTAGTGGCTCATTGGTATGTGTGGGTAACAACAAAAGTGTCCCCTAGATTACCAGCTAGGCTAGCCTTTGTGTCTATTTGATGAAGGTGTTAATATGGAAAAATAGCTGCTGTCTGCAGATAAAGGAATGCATGAAATAATTGTTGCTATATAGAAAAGTAGATTCCAAAGAAGAGCAGAAGTTGCTGTAGTATAAAACAAAGTGTGTAGTCATCTAATGATGCCAAATACTATTCATGTAGGTTGATTAGTTGAAGCATACACAAAAATGACAAATGGGGTTGTCCTTTAACAGAGGAAAGTAGGGTCTGCTGGTATGCATAAATTTAATAACTTAACAATAAATTGCTGCAAATACAACTTTTCACTCATAACCTGCCAAATACAGGCACCCACTGTGCAACACAGAGCATGAATTGAAATTCCAAAATGAAAATTCAATTGCTTTTTTCATTAAAATACAAGTAATAACAAATCTGTAGGCATAAATGATTAATTCATTAAAATGAATGAGCGCAAATGATTTCTCCATAATTAATTGAAGATTGATAAAGTTAATGTAATTTTCTAGGGAGGATTTTAATACCATTAATCTGTCTATACTAACACTTGTGGGAGGCATCTTTTGTGAACATAGGAATCTTATTCTTTTTTTCCAGAGAGTATTGTGCATTCCATTCTAAATTCCAGGCTCAAAACACTTTTAGGCTTAACAGCTTCTACCTTATGTACTGAAGACATTAAATGTCAAACCAGAAAATCTTTTATACATTCATTCTGTAGGCTGCTGCAGTTCTTTCCAAATACCGTATCTGCTGGTTTGATGGAAGTGTGCATGCTGTACGTTAAGAGAGAGGCAATTACAGTTTCATACTACAGATATCCATATAATGCTTTGCAAGCATAATATTCCCAGACACAAAATTACATTAAGATGCAATTGAGAATACATAGCAGAAAGACAGTTAAGGTGCCCCAGCAACCTTAACACAGCCCTGTATTGATGCATAGCATTAGGATTAAGACATATCCTGTTAAATTGCTGATAAATACTTCCAGTGTTAGCATCAATCTCATTAACACGGCCCTATAAACCAGTAAGACAGTTCTAAATTAAAGTTACATAATATATTTGGTTTTCTTGTAAGTCTAAGTTATGTACAGTTATAGCACACGGACAACCTTCATTCTGCCCTGTAGTAATGCCATGGGGGAGGGGGGGGAAATATGGGGGAAAAAACTAGTGTGCTTTTAAAAATCAGTTCATTCTAATTCGGGACCACAAATATTAAAATGCCTTCATTATCTGTTTTTTGCATGATGCCACTTTGAATTAAGATAAACAGTTGGAGTGCTATAGACTGTAAATGTAGACAAGCCCTTAGTCCTGCCATGAGTGCAGGGGACTGGACTAGATGACCTCTCGAGGTCCCTTCCTGTCCTACAGTTCTATGATTCTGACTTCCTTTTCTGCCAACCAACAGAGTTTAATATTTTTTGTAGATCAGCATTCATGCTTCAGGGATCTTTTTTTGTTATCAGTGAAATGATTATATATAATGCTAGCTGTTAGTTTTTAGTTTGAGTCTACTGAAAATTTCTTCCCATTTTCTGGATTAATTTCAAAATTCTTCCTATTCAAATCACTGTATCTTCCTCCCTCATCAGTCTCAATTTCTTCAATAGGATCTCAGTTTCCTGCACTCTGTTTAGGCTTCTATTGCCATAACATTGTGTCGTCTTCATTCACTTAAATCTTCAAAGCTTTCTTTCACTGCATTTGCATAAAGCAGCCTTCAGATTAATGTATTCTGTGCTCCCTTAACTTGTTAAAAACCCTTAAATCCAAGTTGTTTCACATTATCCATGTAGCATTCTGGTTTAATGACCATATGCTATTCTGCTGGTAGAGTACTGAACTCTTGTACTCACATTGTCCTTGGATAGCAAGCTCTTTGGAGCACAGACATGTTTGCATTTAATTATCATACAACACCATGTTCCTGGGATTATTTTAATATTTGTATTATGGAAATGCCGGTTGCAGTTCCTTAGTTAAGGCTGAGGTTTGAGATTCGTACTTACAGCATGAATTCAAACTTTGTTATAAAGAATACAGTCTATCCTCTGAAATTACAGCACTTTTTGAGCACAGAATGAAAATTCTGAGAATTTACAAGTTAGTCTGTTAGTTAAAATTAATTTTAATAGGTCCTTTTAGAAGTTAAGCTCCTTGTTCAGTTCATTGAATGATCTTAAGAAAGTAACAGACTTTTCAAATTACTCTTAGTTAAAATCCATTGAAATCTTGTGCACTGGCTACATTTGAAGAAATGGGGCGTGGGGGGGGGGGTTTGTTTTGTTTCTTTTGTGTGCCATTATTCATAACTGAAAGCTGCTTCTTCAGCAGAGGTTGACTAATGTTGTTCTACAGAGAATTCAACAAGGAACTGCCCTCTTTCAAAAATGGCTATTGCAAACTGTCTCCGATGGGAGAGGTCAAGTTGTCCTTAGAGAAAATGATGGCCTCATGACAGCAGAAAGTGCCACCATTTTAGCTGAGGGTACTTTGGCTTCACTTCCATTGGTCACAGGTATCCCTGAAGGTGGAGGTGGTCTGTGGCTTCAGTCTCATTGAGAGCAATAGGAGATAAGTGCTTTGAAATAGGAGCAATTCTTCATTAAATTCTCTGTAGAAGAATTCTGCTGAAGAAGAAACTAGGATGTTTGCTCATGAAGGAATATGCCGCTCAAAAGGTGGTGGAAGAAATTGGCGTTTATGCTGCATTGGAGTGGGGTAAAGCAGCCTTAAAACTTCAAATTAAAAAAAGTTAGATTATCTTCAAATCATTACAAATACAACATTCTCCCTGAGTTTCTTGTGTAATTTAAGTGTTATTAAAAACTGCAATAAACTGAAGTTAAGGTTGAATACGTAACAGTAATTTAAGGGTAAAAAAGCCTTATCACAGCTAAGTCTCTGCAGTCTTATTTTGATCATAGCACATGTAAAATTTCGTGGTGTTTAAAAAAAAAACTTTGATTAGCTGTTGTGAAAAAATGATTTAATTATATTAGATGCCTTCATCTTATTAAAATATATTAATATGTATGTGTTCACTTTAGCTTTCACTAGGTTTCTCCCCAACATAGGTATTGTTTTCATTAATATTTTGCTGTAACTATTTCATTACTTTTTCTTTAGAGATGTTTGAAAAATGGAAGCTTCCTTTCATGAGAGAGTTCAACATTTTGTTTTAATTCTCTCACAGGGAAAACTTAACTTTTGTTGAAACCAGCCTTTTTCTGTGGCAAATTTCACTTTCAATTACACTACATTTTCTGATGAGAGAAATTCTGGGTCATGAATAGAAGAAAAAAATCCTGTTTTCTGGAAGTGGAAGGGGGAAAGAGACAGGTCCATAAGTGGAAGCCATGATTATTTTCTCTTGAAGTTCTTTTGAATCAGCTTGCTGCAGAGATGGCAGGTATGATCAGCTCAGGAACTGCTGGAATCAAGTGTAGGTTACCTAGTCCTAAGCAGTATTTTGTATGTCCATGTTAGAACACGTCTCAAAGGCCTTGTCTGCACTGGCGGCAACATGTAGGATACGTGTAGCTACACTCCACTGAGAAAAGTAGGTTGTGTCCATACTGTGGTGTGCAGCTACATGGAGCCATGAAATGCTCCAGTAAGGAGGAGTCAGCAGGGAAAGGCTCCCTTGCTGCCAGAGCCTTTCTCCCTGCCTATCCCCTGCCAGAGCCTTTCCCTATAGTGAGGAAAGGCTCTAGCAGTGAGACACTACACTGCTAAAAACAGCAGTATAGATGTGGGAGACACTGCCTAGGCATGTAGAACTGTTGTAGGGTTCATACTCCAAGGTTCTGGCATGTCTTTACTCTTCTCATCTAAGCAGTGCCTCATTGTCTACACTACTGTGTATACCCATGCTAGGGGAGTGTGCAATATATATACTCTACACGCCATCATAAGTGTAGACATAGCCAAAGTCTAGTCCTGGGAGGTGGAGGGAAGCAGAATTTAAGCTAGTCAAATTTTCAGGTGAGGGGAGAATCAGCAAGGAAGCAAGGGGAGAGCTGTAACAAACAAAATGAAGAGATGGGGGGAATAAACTGGAGGAAAATGATAAAGAAATATGGAACTTTCATAATGGGTGGGTTTCCTTGCTGTTCTAATGAGTGGCAGATTTCTGTAAATCATGGGTGTGGCATAACACTTAAGCTTTGTTTTGTGCACAAATTCCAGTGGAATTAACACTTAAATCCATGCATTACACTACTTTTTTGCCAGAACGTATGTATACTGACATTAATTACTCCATATTCTTCAAGTGATTGCACATGTATGTGTGTGCACTCCCTGAGCAGTTGCTGGAAGTTTTCCTGTCAGTGGTGTCCGTTGGAGTGGCTCTGGCATACTCGGGTGCCATGTGCTCATAGTGCGGCACCAGAACCATCCCGAGGGATACCACTGAGGGGAAAATTTCTGGCAACTGTACGGGCACACCAGGCCCGGATTAACCTTTTGTGGGCCTGGCGCCAAACATATTTGTGGGCCCCCATGGTGGCAGTGGAGCATGGTGCAGGGGGGTCGGTCCCCAGAGCGAGGGGCTGGGCAGGGACAAACCTGCAGTTGCCAGACGCACAGTGGCTTGCCCAGCCGTGTGCTGCCACCGTGCCGCTTCCCCTCGGGGGTGGGCCCATGCCGCGCCACACAGCCCCCTCTCCCAACACTGGAACACCCCTCCGATTCCCTATGGCCAGACCTCCCCCGGACCCACTATGCCTAGGGCCCCCACCAGGACCTGCCACAAATGCACAGCGCCCTGCACAACAGCACCCCTTCCCAGCGCCTCCCTGCCTACTGCCCAGCACCCCACACACAATCCCCACTCTCTAGTGTCCCAACACACACACCTTCCCTGCCCCCTCACAGCCCAGCACCACCACCCCTCCAGACTCCCTCTCCCCCACACCCTGTTTCCCGGACACACTCACCGGCCCTGCTGGGAGGTGACTGTCTGCCAGGCTGAGCTGCCAGGGCTAGTCCCGGGGTGGGGAATCGCTCCAGCCCCTCGGTAGTGGTGCAATTAGCCAGGCCAGGGCCTGCCCCAGTCGGGCTCCCTCAGGGCTCCACTTGCATGGAGGGGTCCAGCCAAGCTCCCAACACTGTCCCCCACAACTTGCCGAGACTGGTCAGGCTTCTGCACCAGTCCCAGGCAGGTCAGCGCCGGGGAGACAGGTGGTGAGAAGCAGAAACTGCCCGGAGCCAGAAGTGCACTGGGGTCCGACCAGAGGGCAGAGAAAAGCTGGCAGGTGGGGTCAGGAGGTGAAGAGGAACCCTTGGAGGGCAGGCCGAGAGGAGCAAGTGGTGGGCGGGGTGGGGGGAGCCAGCGGGCTGGCGGGGTCTCAGGGTACAGTGTACAGTGCAAGCAAAGCAGGCTAGGGCCTCTTGTGAGCATGAGCCCGGCTCCATGGTGCCAGTGGCGCCATTGTAAACCCGGCACTGGGGAATACACATTGGAATGGGCATGTATAACGCATCTCTAAGAACAACAGTTACAAAAAGGTTAGTAACTTTTTTGTTGGGTATGTTTAAATGTGGCACTGGATCCAACAAAGCAAACTCCAATATTTGCTAAAAGTCCCCTTAAAAATTGTTGCTATCGGGTTTTTAGCTATGTTGGGTGAAAGCAAAACAAAACTATTTGCTGTGCTTTCCAGATGTTTATACATTGTGACTTCCTTAGTAACTGCTTGCTATATTGGCAGTAGTCCATCTGTGTGTATGTGGGTGGGGGGAATCCCAAAACAGAAAGTATCAGAATTTATTCAAACTCTGTGATTCTTGAAACTATCAAACATTACCCTAATTGCACTAAATACAGTTGTTTTTGCATTTACTTTAATTTAGTTTGAAACAAGACTGGTGGTGGAAAACAGTCTTATACAACAAAAAGGAAGTTAAAGTTGGTCGGGGGGGGGGGGCAGGTAGTCATGACAGGTGAAGGAATCCTGCCCTCAAGAGGTACAGTTGGTCACCAGTTTTTCCATTCAACACTAGGATGGGCAAGAAACCAGGAGTGTCCTCCCAGCATCATGCTAACCCATGAAGGCAAGGTTGATTGAGTGGCCTGCTCTGAAGACCTGTGTCCTTCCTTTTTTATACTATATACAGAGAATTCAGTTCTCCACTTACATACGGTAATATGTTCAGTACCAAATTTTACTAGTTAAGCTGCTGTTTTTGTGAAAGTACTGGTTAAAATGTAGTGACCATTTTGGGGTTGAATTAAAAGTACATATTTTCATGCTCAAGAGGAGATACATGGACTTGTCTCAACACAGATCTGTTCCTTTCTGTATAAAATAGATACGTACTTTGAGTTCAGTGCTGGAGATAGGTTCAACGTTGTAATATTTCTCATCCAAAGTGTTATCTGACACAGGGTTATGTCCTGACTTCAGCTGTGGGCATGACTGTTTCAGATTACATTGGAAGAAGAGACTGCCAAATGAGCGGTGGGAGAGGACACAGTGTCCTTAAATCTCCATTCTCGTCCACTTAATTGAGTCTCCAGGGCAGCTAAACTAGCATGTTTGATTAAAGCTTACATACCTTTTAAACTCAGGAATCAGAAATCCTTTTGTATTAAATAATTGATAACATTTAACTATACTTTACTATTACAGTACTGTTAAGTACATGCTGTGAGAAATTTTCACACAGTTATAAGGTCACTTGTTACTTTTTGGCTTCTGTCCCTCAAAAGTAAATACATTTGTAAACAAACTCCACGTTAACATAAGAATGTCCTACGTCCCTACAGGTGGCCCAAACGCATATTTTGGGGTAAAGAAATTAAAGTTCTTTACTGTACATTTAATATTAAGTGTTGACAAACATTTAACAAAGGCACAGCGAGAAATGGGTTTCCACTGTGGAATTCCAAGCGCGCGTTGGGGGGGAATTCACAGTAGGACATTCCTTAACTTACTCTCTTCATGTTCAGATTATTACAAATAAGAGAAAAAGGTGTGGGCATTAATGTTCAACTGTAAGTAATTTGCAGATTGCAAAAGCCATTGAGAACAGAAACAGGACATGAGGAATTTTTGGCCAAGTGGCCACAACTTACTTAATTCCATAACAGGGTAACTTCTTGGGAAATCTATCCTGGCACCAGGGGTTATATCAGATTCAGTCACCAGAGCGGCACCTCCTGCTGGCCATCTCGAGGATTAGGTCTTTCAGCCGGTGCACCTTCTCCCGTTATTGTCTCCATCTGAAGACCTGCTTAAGTCCAAGTCCCACAGTGTCCTCTTCATGACTCAGCCCTCCAGCCGTGCTACCATCCGTGTTTTCCCCCTTCCTGGGAAAAAGTATCTCCCAGTTCTACAATCCAATCACTTCCTGAGTCGGGGGTGGAGGGGAGGGACCCAGACCTGCCCACTGCTCAGGGTCTTGGCCCAGGGACCCTGTAGATAGCATCCTCCTGCTGTCTCTCCTTAACTTCTCCACCAGTGCTGCTTAAGTTCCCTGGACCACTTCCCTGTGGCCCCAGTACCACCTTTGCCCTCTTATCAGGGCCTCCAGCACACAAGTCACAGCAGCCAGCCAAGAGCTCCCTCTTGCTTCCCCTGTCCCTGCCTGCAGCTGCTCCGTCAAAGGTGCTACTTTCCTGTAGCCCGCTAGGAACACAGTCCTCTTTCTTTGGGCTCCCTGCAGCAACTAATCCTACTCTGCCTTGCAGCTCCATTTTATGTGAACCCGCTGGGCCCTGATTGGTTGCTCCATACAGGCTCTTTGTAACTGGCTGTCCCCAGGGCATCCTTCCTGGGCTGCTTTTAATCACCTCCTAGCTGGTTTCGGGTGAACACCCCATCACAAGGGGGAAGGTCATTGATACTTCCTCTGTCGTCATCCTTCCTCCTTTTTGATATTCAAATCTTGAGGGTGGCTTACTAGCTGCTTTTAACTAAAGCCCTATCAAACTCTGCATTGCCCCAAGTTTTTTTCAGGATTTAATATCCTGCTAAAACAGTCCCTATTAGTAGGGCTACCTTTTTGTCTCAGGAATTTTTTAGCAATTTCTCTGCGGAAGTGCTGGGGGAGGAGGGGGAACAAGTCACAGCAAGGGGAAGGAACAGAGGGGCCGGTGGAGGTTGGAGCACGAGCTCATCCTACAGCAGTTGGTGCTGTCCTGAGGGACTTGGGCCCGGCTCCCTGCTCCAGGCATTGCAACCTAGCGCATGTGGTCTTAACACCACTCAAGTTTAGTGCATCCATCTCTCTGTAGCTGGAGATGAGTCAGACCTGTGTGGCACTGCAACCCCGTGTGCCAAGTTGCAGTGCCACTTGGTTTTGGTGGCATTTTGTGGACTTTATTCAAATTCAATTGACTTTTGTGACAAAGTCATACCCCTACCTATCAGAGACTGGATTACTTCCAATGTCTACTATGGCCTGTAACCCAGAACAGCCTACTGTCTGGGATCCCTCCTGAACTTGTAGGATAGCTCAAGCTTGCCCACAAATCCAAACCTTTTTCCTGAGAAAGGTGTCATTGCAGTGTAGTGACCTGCAGAAATCATTGGCTGGAACTACAGCATCCTGTAAAACCTGAAATGTAGCATTCCAACCAAAGATAAGTACAAATTTGTTAGTGTCCTTCACCAACAATCATCATGAGAGTAAAATGGGGAGGGATTTGTAGTGGAGGGCAGAACTGGAAGGAGGATTTTTCTGTCTTGCTTGCTACTATTAACTGCCTTACGTTCCAGCCAGCCAACCCAAGAGTTGCTGCAAGTACCAGGACTACCCAATGAGAGTCCTCCCCTTAGAGGTATTGTCCCATTGGTTAACTGTTACAGTAGGGTAACGCAAGTGGTGTGCAGTGCTCTCCAGATCTCATACTGCAATTTCAAACAGGCTAGTAAGGCCATCCTGCCTTAAATACAATCTCCTAAAAATCGAGTACTTGACAGTGTGGGCTAGTGGTTAGAGCACTGGACTAGGACTCGAGACTTGGGTTCTATTCCTCTGTTCCTAGCTCTTCCATTGGCCTGCTGGGTTACCTCACATAAATTGTTTCCCCTCTCTGTGCCTCAGCTTACCGTGCTGTAAAACGGGGTTGGTGATGCTGACCATCTTTGAGAAGCACTTTCAGATCTATTGGTGAAAAGTGATTTTATATATGTGTGTATGTGAACTAGTTGATATTACTCTGTTATTGGCATCCTTAGCAAACCTAGTCTGGAAAAAAAAATAAACTAAACAATGTGTTACAATAAAACTAGTCTTGCCTCATTTGGTGGGGATGGGGGAGTCATATTTGTGTTATAACTTACATATCCTGAGATTTAGTGTCTGTTTATAGGCTTCAGAGTAGCAGCCGTGTTAGTCTGTAGTGGCAAAAGAAAAGGAGTACTTGTGGCACCTTAGAGACTAACAAATTTATTTGAGCATAAGCTTTTGTGAGCTACAGTTGCATCCGATGAAGTGAGCTGTAGCTCACAAAAGCTTATGCTCAAATAAATGTTAGTCTCTAAGGTGCTACAAGTACGCCTTTTCTTTTTGTTTGTTTATAATGATTACATGTAGTAGGTGCTGGCATATTTTTAAAACTTTTCCAAGGACAAATCTCCATTTAAGTTTGGGGCTTCTAGGCAGCAGTGATCCTCTTCCCACCCTAAAAATATTAGTAATTCTGATGTGCCCCTTCCTACCTCCAAGTACCTAGGGAAAGGTGTGAGAAGAGAAATGCCACCCCCCCCTTTTTTTTTCTATCCCCACTGTAGAATTAAGGCAGGGATTTGGGCTTCAATTGTTTTGTGCAGGAGGTAGCTAGTGACTGTTCTACTTCCCGCTACTGAACTACACTTTTCAATTGGATAGCAGGGGAAACAGATGAAGAATGGAAAGCAGGGGAGTAATCATCAGTTAGTTTCCTTCCTAGTCAGCCAAAGCTAACAAGTGACAGAAGATGAGCATTGCTTATAAAACAAAAGAAAAACCCACAGGAGCAGCTCTCAGAGTAACGTCTCTAATGTTAACCTGGGGCTGTAAATACCCCAGATCGGTTTATAAAACCTGGGGCAATCCCAGTCAAAACAAGATTGTGGGCTGCCATATTATTAAATTACATTTAATTTATTTTACACTGTATGATATTCAGTATTGCTTTTATGTAGTGTCTTGATCTATAACTTAGATTTTAATATTTAAAATAACTAGAAATATATTCTCATAATGAAACAGGATAATGAGTGAAAGAAAGGTGGTTGAGAGTCTCTTCCATAGTGTATTAATTCCTGATGGACTGATCCACAACTTTGTTGTCCTGGCAGTGACATACCTTTTTTGGGGCGAGGGGCTTCATCCCTGGGACCCTCACCCAGCTCACACAGCCCCTCAGCATCTGAGGCTGCACCACCCAGGGCCTGACAACAGTTCTCTAGCTTATGCTCAAATAAATTGGTTAGTCTCTAAGGTGCCACAAGTCCTCCTTTTCTTTTTGCGAATACAGACTAACACGGCTGCTACTCTGAAACCATACTTTTTTTGAGAGCAAGGCACCAGATGCTGAAAGTTTTTTGCACACTTCATACTACTTTTGTTTCTCTAGTTCAGAATTTGTTAGACAAAATATCTGTTGAGTTGGAAGATTGACTTTGCAGTAATGGATCCTCCCGTGGATAAAGCTGTAATGTGAGAGTGCATCCTTCTCATGTACAAAAAGGTGTTTGCTACTGTTTTCAACCGTGCACAGCCATTTTAATCTGAATGGGAAATCTGTCTGGGGACCCAAAGTACAGTAATTAGCAGTCTCTTCAGAGTGTCAGAGCAGAATTACCATTGTAATGGTTTAGCTGGAGGATAAAAGGATTGAATTTGGGTCTGCCTGCCTGCCAAACTAAATGAGTTGCCATGGGAATTTTCAAATGTAAGAGGCGTTTACTTAAAGCAATTTGGCGGGTTTGAATAAACTCATAAATTATGGGTTTTAGAAGAGATCCCTGCTTTCTCTGGCATAGGCTGAACAGCAAAGTAGGCTGTTAGAAAGCTGCTTACATTCTTAATGAGAATGAGTTGATCCATGCTCCCGTGCAGACTATCAGCTTATTAAGGCTAAACTGTTTCTGCTAAATACAGTACTGTAAGCACATTTCAAGAGACAGAGTTTTCAACAAATCCCTGGAGTAAAAAACAAAATCTGATTGCTCTAAAAATAAATTGAATTTCCCTTGCTAGATTAGATCTGTTTTCAAGTAATGGTATTAAGAATGGTTCATTGTATTGTTTCAATAAACATTAACCTGCTATTGATTTTAACTTTCCTGTGCATGTAATATTTATTACTACACTTGTCAAATCTGTCTGAAAGGAAAGAGGGCATCGAAGGCTTCTTTTGAAAACAAATAAGGTGCCTCGGCCCTTTGAACTGATTCTTTCAGGTCACATGTAAATGCTTTCAAAGCTCAGGCTCTGTCTTTCTGAAAGGAGTTGGGCTTTGACCTGCTGACTTGTTTGTCAGCACCAATGGTACTGAAATGTGAGAAGATGGACTCGGTGCTTTCACAAATGCCAAAAGTGATGAACATCACTTATGCTTGTTTAACCTTTAGTAGTGCTCAAGAAGTCAGTTGTAACAATAAGATGATGCACTGGTGTTTTATGCCAGCCTTTGGAAGCATAGTTTTAAGTGAAGTCTTTGCTTGATAGTCTTTTATATGTGTTAATTAACCTAAACGGGGGAGGGGGGGATCTATTTTCCAGAAGTGTGAATTGTGATCTTAGATTCCAAGATAAACATTCTAGTCAATTTATTAATTAGAAAACTAATGTGTACTTGTCATGCTGTCTGGAGTGGTTCACGACTGTGAGTGCCAACCTCAGGGTGGACTGTCAAAAACAGGGCAGACACCACAAACTTGTTTTATGTCGTATAATTAAATTTAACCAACCCAGGAACAAATGTGAACTCCTGAAGCACTAGAACAGTCTTATCATGGAGTTCCCCTTGGGCATTCCAGTCTATCTTGCCACTGATGCTGGCTTGACTTACTGATAATTGGTTGCTATACACCAAAGATCTCAAAAGATTTAGGTTGCTTCCAGTGCCAAGAGACCAGTCACTTACCCCAGGTCAATTCGTACGTCAGAGTACGTCTGCATGGCAGCTAGACACCCACGGCGGGCTTGTGGGGCTCGTGCTGGGGACTGTTTCATTGCTGTGTAGACTTCTGGGCTCGGGCTGAAGCCTAGGCTGTAGGACCCTGCGGGGTGGGAGGGTCCCACAGCTCAGGCTCCTGCCTTAGCCTGGAAGTCTACACAGCAATGAAACAGTCCGGCAGACCAAGCCAATCCTATAGTCAATTAACTAAGGATTTATTAACTAGGAAAAAGAAATGTGGTTTACTGGTTAAAGCAGGCAAACATATATACAAATGAGTTGCCGTCTGTGGTTTGAAAAGTTGAGAGTTAGTCATCTGTCAGCACTGAATGTCTTTTAGGGATAACCCAGGTTGACCCTAGGGATGTCTGCTTATGTTTCATAGCTCCAGCCCTGTGAGAGTCAAAGCAGCAACAGAGATGAAACATTTTTGTTGTTCACTATCTTTATTTCCTTCTTCCAGAATTGAAGCTGATGGGATCATCAGGAGCAATTAGCAAGGTCTTTGTATTGTGATGTTTCACAATGGCCCATTTAGTTTTGGTAGCCCTTCCTGATGGGCAAGAGACCATCCCGTCTGACAGTTGACAGTTTCAGGGCAAACAGTTTTTAAAGTTATAAAGCAAAAACTTAAATATCACCTTATAACTTGTGAAAAAGATATAAGTGAGATTAATGCATGCAACAGCTTACAAGCATTTCATAGTCTAAGCACTAATCACATTGTTATAAGTTATATTGTTATAAGCCTATCTGAACTATACTAAAACACAGGTGAAAGAGACTCATTTCCAGCAATGAATTTGTCAGTGCTCAGCTGATGCTGAGACCCTTGGCAAGAGTTGGCACTTGGTTTCCCAGTGTCACAGCACTGTTTTTACAAAATGTAATTTAAATTACATTCTGAATAAAGATAAGGTTTAATTATCTGCCTTATGATGATTGTTAGTACCTGCCTCAAACTTTATGGTGAATTAAAAGATTTAAGATGGTCAGTGGAAGAACTTTTAGTAGGTTAAAAAAGAAGGCAATATTGCTTTAATTGTAGTAACCTAAGTTTTGGTAAAAGCACTGTGTAGTTATACTTTGACTACTATACTCCTTGACCAAATATGATGTCAGTAATGGTGTATCCATAAATTAGCAAAAACTAAGTAACTAACTAAGTAAACCATACTACTACTAAATTTTCCTCTCATTAACATTTATATTGTGCTGGTCATTCACTTGTTGAACAGCTGCTGAATTCTGACAAATTCCTAAACTTGTATTAAGGTGCAGCTGAAATTTTGCTGGGAGTCTTAGGGAACTGTTTACTATGAAACTTTTAGACCCGTCTACCAGGAAGTCAGATGAAGTGGTGATGGGCATTTACTTATTACTTATTCTCTATTGTAGCACTTCATTTAAACCTAGTTTAAAAAGCAGTGGTTTCTCATGTTGATTAAATACTGTTTTAGAGTATACTTTGAAACTCTCCATGTACATAATTTCATCATAATTCATCTTATCTTGGTTTCTAGAAGAAGAGAGTACAAAGTAAAAGAAGTAATGTAATAGCTCATAGGTTTATGATCCTATTTATGGAGCTTTATGTACATTTTTCCACACTGGATTATAGGAACGATAATGGAGAGAGACTAAATGTTCAGAAGAGGTTAACAGTGATAAAGGGTTTCAAAAGTTGAACTATGAGGGAAAAAAAAGGTGAGTTTTTAAGCTATTTCAGCTGCTTTCTAGGGTATACATGCTTACCTTTAGGGACTGGTACATTTTGCAAAGTTCATAGAATCATAGTTCTGTATCTTCTCTAATCCTGGAAAAATGCTGATGTCTGGTACTACTTATCCTTGCTCTATCTCATATTAACCAAAGTTCTGAACAGTAGAAATTTCATTACAGTGCAAATTAATGGTCTTGGACTTCATAGAAAGTATGGAAGGGGACAGGATAGCCAAACTAGAAGGTGTTTTCAATAGCTGTATAGTTCATATGTATGCAACGTGAAAACATGAGTACGTTACTTAAAATGTATATACTTAGCTGCCATTTATTTTTCTATAGCGGTTGATCAGACCCTTCCCCGACATAACAAACTGTAACTACAGAGCTGTGAATAGAGTAAAACAGAAGTTGGCAAGAACAAATAGAACAGAGCACCTCCAATTTTACCATATTATACATTCAGGTTATAGCAAATGTTGTATTTAAACTTAAATTTGAGATTTCCATTTGACTTAATCTTTCACATATTCACACTTCGAGAAAAATACTTTTCTTGGATTAAAAATTTTTTTGTTCCATGGTCCATCATGGCCAAAAGATTCATCCATATTTAAGTTATAGGAGTGTTAAATGTATAAACCTTTTTTTGCTCTAGAAAGATGATTCTCTTTATATAGATGTAATTTTAAAATGTCCATACCTCGCAAGTTGAAATTTTCCAAGTGGCTTCCCTTCACTGATGATTTGTTTCTAGTCCAGTAAACCAAATTAAAATAAAAATAAAAGTTAAAAATTCATAAATCATTTCATTTCTGCATGTGTGTAGTGTGACATTTCCATTGACGTTAGTAGAATTATCCTGTTGTATATATGGCATCATGTAAAATTTTAAATTCACATTAATGATGTTAAATACCTGTGTGGGATTGTTACTCTTTCACTAAATAGTTGATACTTCCATAGTTTATGCAGCTGAGGAAGTACACAGTTAAAACCAGAGATTCTTTAAAACTTTTCCATGTTCCTTAAATATTGGAAAGTTAAACACACAACATACACATTTACATTTTTATAACTTAGTTTAGGAAAAGAAAATATTAAGGTTCTTTGGATTACTAGTTATAATATTAAACATGCTTTAATATACAATAAGCCAAATTCTGCCCTTATTTTGGTTTTAGCCTAAATTGCTTGGGAATTGCTTTAAGCTTAAATCTGAATGTGTCTCTCTAAAGTGCTGTAAAGAGATCTAAAATTCCTGTCATTCCCACGTATGAAAACTCCCATTTTCTACACTTGCATCCTAGAATTCTTCTTTGTGTTGTTCCATAAGGTTCAAATTTTTACTCCACTGTTCTTTTCTTTCTTCATTTCAATAAATGTCTGTCTTAAACCTTGTCTACAACTTCTGTGCTAATGATTCTCAACTGCACATTGTTTGAATCTCTGTGGAGTACTTATAGTCCATCCTCTATCTATAAAAGACTTGCCTCACCAAGTGAATTTCAACCATAGGTTGTTTCTTTTATCGAAAGGATGTCTAGTTCTATTACGCTGGAGGAGCATCCTTAAGCACAGCTCTGTCTCTTCTAGCTCAATTATCAATTCAGACTTCTTATTTGCCTCTGTTGTTTGTAACCTTAATTTCAACCTTGACTATGTACACATCTTTCCCCAACATCTATATCTGAAATTCTGACTACCATCAGCTCTGCTTTAGTGTCTATTTGTAAAACAGCTTTATTGCCCCTGTTTCTCTACACATTCATGCCCTTCCCCCTGGAACTACTGATTCCAACATGCAGATGTATGTTGCATGTCTTTTTATACATAGCAATAAACATAGTGACATCACAATAATATTCACTCTTCCATTGGTCACCTGTTCACTTACCATAGTTTTCAGTTTTCCTGCCTTTCTTTCTCTGTCTACTTTCCTTGACTCACTTAGCACTAGTATCCTGTCTCTTTCCACAGTCTTTCTTCTGTTCAGTGAGAACAGAAAGCTTATAAGTGTTTGAAATAATGTGTCTAAAATGAGTGACACATTATACAATAAGGTATATTTAAGTCTGACTTTCTTACTAAAATAAGTCTGTCAAGTGATGCATAAGAATGATTTAATCATTTTTGGTACTGGGGAATTATAAACCAGTGAAATATATTAAATTTTGAAAAATAACTACTGCTTATGGAAATTACTGCTTTGTAATGATTTACTGATCATCCATTAATCTCTAGTAATTATACATTTGTTTTTATTAGAGATGTCCAATATAGCATTCATAGTAAACATTTTAAAAAAAATCTAGTGTAAATACATTTAGTTTCAAATGGGTCTTTTAGATAGATTTGTCAGAACTTTCCTCTAATTATATTTAATACCAAAGTTATATAGAAACAACTTTAAAGTTGTGATTCAAACTGGCAGAAAAGGCATCCATATTTTACTCTGGCTCTTTTTGTGTGACGTGATTTAGTTTTCAATGTTAACTGAATTTCTTGACTTTTCCAATTCATCACAACCTGAACTTTTATTTAGCTAACATTTTAACCTAGTAAAAACAATCATAATATACATTACTGCTTAGAGACAGCCACACAGCCTAAGTAGGAAAATTCACCACATAAGGAATATTAGTTTTTCATTTTGGTGTTGCAAAGGGTTACTTGCTGACAACCTAGCCACAGATTACAGCTCCATTTAAAAATAACCGAATGTAGTTAGCTGGTCACATGAGTGTGCAGTCATCTAGCTCTTTCAAGGAGTGCTCTTCTAAGGCCCTTTGTTTACAGCCTGAGCTAGGCAGTTCTGAGTTCACACTACTTTCTCTGGAAAATAATCATTGGCTAGTCTGTTAGGAGCTGAAAAGAAAGCTCAATAAATAGCAAAGAAAGCCTTCTCCCTGACAACACAGTGCCTTGAGCAGCTTGAGCCTTCAAATAGAAGGTCATACGATTGGCATATTTGTCCTCTAAAGAGAGTGCACGCAATTCCTTTATTCAGTACTCTGTATTTTTAAACTGAGTGAATGCAGGTCTTAGCCAGCTGTAAGATGAGCTGTGACTAGCCAGCTGAAATAGTACCATCATCTCATTCTGATATTCATAAACTGTTACAGAGCAGCAAAACGCTGAAGACAAATAGGACACACACATTTACAATATTCTATATAACAGTTTATTTTGATTTTTTTAACAGTAACAGATTTATGCTATTTAAATTGGGTAGTAGCAAAATGTACATATCATGTATCTGTTCAGTAAAGTATTGCAGAGGCAGAATGCTCATGGTCTTCTATGAACCGGGAAGTAAACATGAATTAAGTACTTTTCACATTTTAATAAGGTTTTTGAATTATTTAAGGTTCGTGTGTTGAGAGTCGGAGGTCTCTTTCATCTTTCAAATTCTTACATTGACCCCAACCGAGACAGAAATTTAGGATTTGAACCAGTCATATACTTTTTGTGCCTGCACATACTGAACAAAAATACCCCTGTCTGAATGAAGGTTCCCTCAAAAAGGTAGAATCTACATAAAGATTTAGAGATATCAAGATATATTACATTTTCACTTTGTCTGTTATGCTGCTACGTATCTTCTTGCCTTGGAAAATGCATGTGGAAAAAGAAGGGCAATCTCAACAAAAGTATAGAATTCCACCATTACATATTTTAAAAGGTTAAAATTTTTCCCAAATAATTTTGGACAGGAGGAAAATACATTTATTCCAACTATTCATGTTTTAAATTCTCATGTCATATTTCCTCCCACCCTTCCTCATCCCCACTTACCTTTTGCAGTCCATGTAGCCTACATGATAGCAACTGTAACTGAGAGGACAGACAATATGCGGTGCTGTTACATAAGACAGATGGCCTCCAAATATTGACATACTTCATCATATCTTTCCTAAAATTTCAGTATTCCATAATGTGTGTGTTAATATATTACCATAAAAAAACTTATCCTAATTAAGTCAGTGCTACCAAATTCAAAATTAAAACATATCCTGCTGGAGGTGAAAATGTATCTTATTTTCACTAACAATATTCAATCCCAGGTGGCAACATGCAATCTTAAATAATACATGTAATGAAAAATATTAGAAAGGAAGCATGTATTTTGAAATAGATTTATTAATTCAGAGCACTAATCTTTCCTTTCTCCATCACCAGCAGCTAGTTTTGTCTTGTTTCTGTAGTGATACAGAATTGTCATTTTCTTTCAAGATTAGTTAATCTGCATCTGGAATAAAATATCTCTTGCCCTTTTTGTGGAAAAAGATAAAAAAATATATGTAACTTTTGCCACCCAATAGGAGCTACAGTACAGCTTTGAAAACTTTGTCATATTCCAGTTCCATGTTGGGAATCAGAGACTATTAATGTACTAAAACACCAGCACAGAGGAAAGCATCAAAATTCACTCTAAGATATACAGCAGTAGAGTATGAAATGTTTGCATCAAAATGCTAGTTTAGAAAAAATGAACTGAAAAATTATGTTGGTTTGTTAACTGCATTCTTGGCCTTGCTGTACCAAGGGGCAGATTCATCTGTCAGTGCAGATACACCTGTTCCCTTAATAGTAAATTTTTGAGTTGATTAAAAAAAGAAAAATGCATGTGGCAGTGAGATCAGAATTGACCTATCTGCAAATATTTAACTGTATTGTGCCATCAAAAATTTTTTTGAACAAACCACCCTTTTAATTGGTTACTTTTTTTTTTTTTTTTGTAAAATGAACTTCTTCTTTGCAAGCAGGTGGTGGAGTTGGGTTACTTTTTAATTTTAGGTTAGGTTAAATGTGTGTTTTGAATTAATCTGAGTTCCCATTTTTTTCTCATGGTGCTATCTCTATACAGTTGTTCAAAAGACGCCCAAGACTGGAATAACATCATTTGTGTTGCACAGGTCAGGCTTGATTTCTATTGTATTCAGATTCTTATACCACACACATCATTGTGGTATCTGGACTGCGCTGGCAGAGTTGTATGTGGAAAAGCTTGCACCCTGTACCTTTGTGTAGTTGGTATGATACCTCATTGAATCTGGTTATTAGTTCATCCTTCATTTTAAAGCACTCCGTACATTCAGAAAAGAAAAAAGATTTATAAACCCTTAGCTAAATAAACCTTCTTCAAGTAGTCCCCCTATGGGTGCTCCACTGTAGCTGTATCTGCGCTGCTACTGAGAGAATTTAGGTAGCAGTGTCCGTTTGGCACTCACATGCACCTTCCCTCCCTCATGGTCTGCCTCACAGCTACCTTGCATTGCACGGGCAAACCGCCTTCAGTTCCTTCTCAGCAGTTCCTTTTCCCAAGATGGCACAAGTAGTAGTCCAGTTTACTTACTTATTTACCTCTTTTTATATTTGATAGGGTTTAGTTTATAGTTTTTCTTAAGAGTTACCATTCCTTTTGTAGTAATTTTAGAGCTTCCATTTTTCATTTAAAAAATTTGTTTTTCTTTCAACCCATTTTTCCACACCTTTGTGTGGGATCACCCCCATAGGGGCATGCCGAGCTCCCCTGGCTTCAAAAAGTGCCTCTCCTGCAGAGATGGCAATTCCCGTGACAGATGGACACTCTTAGAGAGGGACATATTCCACAGAAGTGCACCTTCTGCCAACAGCTGAAAGCTAACACTCCCCCGCATGGAGGGTGTCCTTAAACTGGCATCTGACCCCAGTCCTGAGTCCTCTCTAGGATGAAGGTAGTCCCTGGAGCCATCTACCTCCAGAGAGGGAGAATCACTGAGAAAGTCAGCTGACTCTCCCTACAAAGCCTCTAGAAAAAGGGCGGCAAGCCCCCAAACCAAGCTCTTGACCAGCCAGAGGAGATCCTCGGTACACCTCAGCACCGATTGCTCCAAGACACAATACCCAGAATAAATAGGGACCCCCAGGTGCGAGCGCCTCTATAAAGCCTAAAAACTCAAGGGGCATAGGCTCTGAAGTGACAGCACCACCTGCCAAAAACAAGAGCAGAGACAGTACCGTCTCTGCAAAATCAGTACCAAGAAAAACATCCTCTGCACTGAGCGCTTCAAAACAGACCTCATCGAAATGCACCTCCCATAAGATACCATCAGTGCCGACGAGTCAGCATCTGCAATCCCTGAAGGTATCAATTGCAGTAAGGGTACTGCTGGAGTTCTGCTTCTCGAGAGACCTTTATGATCGCAGAGGAACCGGAGTCCCCACTACCCTGTACCAGAGCTCCAGTACCGAGCATGTCTTGGTCCCCAGAATCACCAATGGCACCGGGGCACTCGCCTCCAGCCACCCTGTCAGCCCCATCATGTTCCAGCAGGGAGTCAGACCGTGACCAGGGCAACAGTTTCTCTCTGCTCTCACACCATAACTCACCATTACAGCATCTGGGATCTCCTCAGCTACACCCATGCTCTGATCCCCAGTCTTCCTGGTATCGTCACTCATGGGTGCCACCAGGCATGTCCTCCCCCAGACCCCCCTCACACACACACACATCTTCCTCCCTCCCCCATGGCTGTATTGGGATCCAAGGGCAGCTTACAGATCTCACACTTCTTGGTCTTCTAGTGTTTCGTAAAGGGATCCCACCAGATGTTCCCCTGTGGCCTCTGTATCCAGAGCCCTAGGAAGAAACTTTTGAGGAGCAGGAGGCCAGACTAAAGGTGAAAACCACTCCACCGCTGAACATTTCCTCCTCACTGGACGAGGCAATAATGCCCCCTCCTACATGGTTAGTTGATGATTTTCCAAGATCTCACTAAGAGGGTGGCTGATGCGCTGCAAATTTCCCTGGAGGAGGTGAAAGACTCACCACAAATTGTTGGACATACTACACATCTCTTCCTCCAAGTATTGCCCTCCCGGTCAACAAGGCGCTTTTAGACCCTGCCAAGGTCATCTGGCAGACACTAGCCTCTATTGCCCAAACATGCAAAAAGGCCGACAAAAAGTATATCGTGCCTCCCCCCAAAGAGGCAGACTTTCTCTTCATGAATCCTCAGCCCAATGCTATTGCAGCGGATGCTGTTAGCGTGGAAGGGAAGCAACCACACACCAAATCGACCCCCTGTGGCAGAGAGTGAGAGGCTCAACCTGTTTGGGAGTAAGGCATACTCGTCAGCACCTTAACAATTCAGGGTGTCAAACTACCAAACCCTAATGGCTAAATATGACTACATGAACTATTGCAAACTCTATTGACATCTTGCCAGACACACAAAAGGAGCAATTTCAGGCCATCATCCAAGAGGGCCATTTGGTCACCAGAACAGCACTACAGACTGCACTGGATGCCACAGATACAGCAGCCCACTCAGTCTCGACAGTGGTGGTGATGAGTTGGGCATCCTGGTTACACCTGTTGGAGTTGCTAAAGGAAATGCAGATAATGATTGAGAACCTCCTGTTTGAAGGATCCAAACTCTTTGTTGACAAGATGGATGCATCAGTCCACAACTTAAAACATCATAGAGCCACACTACGCTCTCTAGGAATCTACACACTGGGAAAGAAAAGGAAATTCAGTTCGCAACCTCACAGATCCCAAGAACCCCAGTTCCCTCCCGGTGCAGCAGTATTATGAGCCACACGTAAGAGACCCAGGCTGCAAAAACGGAAATAATCAGCTTTCCAATCCTCAGCGTCTCAACCCTCATCATCAAAGCATCAGTTTTGATGCCTTGGTCAAGGCCCCGAACAGCCATTCCTTTGCAGCAACAACAGCTGCTACAAGAGTCACTGGACTCTTCCTCATGAGCTGGGAGAACATTGCTTCCGACAAATGGGTCTTGGAGATTATCTCCAAAGGGTTACTCCATCCATGTCTCTACCCACCCTCCCTCCCTGTGCCTCTTCAGAGACCCTTATTACGAGAGACTATTACATCAGGAAGTAGATCACCTATTATGCCTACGTGCCATAGAAGCAGTCTGTACTCACCTCAGAGGCATGAGTTTTTATTCCAGATATTTCCTGATCCCCAAGAGAAACAGAGGTTGGAGACCCATGCTTGATCTATGGATTCTAAACAGATATATGAAGGCACAAAATTTCAAGATGGTTGCACTAGTAGCCATTTTTCCATCTCTGGAGCAAGGAGATTGGTTCTTGGCCTTCAACCTACAAGATTCTTTCTTCCACATTTCAATCCGACCATCCCACAGAACCCCTCTGATTTATGTTTGGGCAGGACCTTCATCAGTACGGAGTGCTCCCATTAGGCCTCTTGTCTGCCCCCAGGGTATTCTCCAACTTCCTCTTCATCATAGCAGCACATCTACGAACATCAAGTATTATAATTTACCCAAACCTGGACGACTACCTTTTCAAGACTCATTCCTTCAAAGATGCCCTATGAGCCACCCAGAGGACCATGCCCATATTTGTGCCACTGGGTCTGCAGCTCAATACTCAGAAATCAACCTTGATCCCACTACAGTGTCTGGAGTTTGTTGGGGCCAAACTTGATACAGTGCAAGCATAAGCGTTCTTCCCATTGCATAGATTCAGCACCCAGTTGAGTCTCATAGAGACAGTCCAGGCCAGCCCACAAACACTGGCCAGGAATTGTCTCCAACTTCTTGGGCACATGGCTGCATGTATATTTGTGCCCCCACACACCCGATGGTACATGAGATGTTTACAGATATGGCTCAGATCTGTCTACTCTCTGAACAGGGACAGGTTAAACAAGGCCCCTGTTGATGCCCTCTGGGGCCAAACACTCCCTGGACTGATGGAAAGAACCGTCCAATGTCCGTGCAGGCAATCCCGTTCACGCAACCCGCACCAATACTGATTCTAACAACAGATGCCTCTCTAATAGGTTGGGGAGCCCACCTAAATGACTGCAAAGTCCCTGGCTAGTGGTCTCCCACATCAATCTTTTGGAGCTAAGAGCCATCAGAAATGCCTGCATACACTTTCTCCCTCTCATCAGAGATACTCAAATGAAAGTCATGACAAACAGTATAGCATGCATGTTTTACATAAATCGTCAAGAGGGTGCCAGATCACCCTCTCTTTGCACGAAATCACTGAAACTTTGGAATTGGTGCGTCCTGCCACGATGTGCTCATTTCAGCCACACCTGCCAGTGATACAAAATGTGACAGCAGACCATCTGTCAGAATTTCTCATATGACCACGAATGGGTGATAAATCCAGCAGTGCTTCATGGCATATTCGACCTATGGGGAACCCCAGCAATAGACCTGTTTGCTACTTACAGGAACAAGAAATGTCTCTGCTACTACTCCAGAGCCGGACTGGGGAAACAGTTTCTAAGGGACACTCTCATCTTTCAATGGGGCAAGGAGCTGCTATACCCCTTTTCTCCTTTCCCTCTGATGTCAAAGGTCCTAATAAGGGTATGGCAAGAGAAAGCAAAAGTCATACTGATTGCCCCCTCCTGACCAAGGCAAGTGTGGTATCCATACCTTGCACAGCTGGCAGTATGTCTCCCAATTCATCTTTGACCCATTCCTCACTTGCTCTCCCAAAATGATGGACAAATCCTCCAGTCTACAGGCTTGTCTCCTTCATGTTTCCAACACTTAGAGAGCAAATGCTCCAAGGAGGTGAAAAGTATTACTGCGCAGTAGGAAATCATCGACTTGTCACACTTACCTGCAAAAATGGAAACTACTCCAAAATTGGTGCAATTCCACACAAGTGGTTCCAACATCTTCCCTCCTTTTGATCCTAGACTATATTCTGGACCTCAGAAGCACTGGTCTCTCTCTGAGCTCACTTAAAGTACATGTAGTGGCAGTAACGGCCTTACACCATCAGGTGGATGAATGCTCAGTATTCACCCATCCAACAACATGCAGATTCCTCAAGGGCATGGGAAGCCTCTTCCTGCTAATTAGACTACCTACTCCTATGTGGAATCTCAATCTGGAAATTAGGAATTTAGGAAAATCCTAACTAGTCCACCATTTGAATCTATGCCACTTGTACCTTCCTACACCTGTGCATGAAGACAGTATTTCTAGTAGCTATTACCTCAGTATGCAAATAGGGGAAACAGCGATGCTGATGGCACACTCACTGTTCACGGTCTTTTTTTTAAGACAGTCACCCTAAGGCCACACCCAAAATTCCTCCCCAAAGTAACCTCCTTCGTCTCCCCTCCTTTTTCCCAAAACTACATTGTGACAACAGGGAGGCAGTTCATGTGTTCATGTTAGAGCCCAGCATTCTATTTGGACAGGACTAAGGACATTAGGAAGTCTCCTAAACTCTTCCTTTCATTCACAGAAAGATCCAAAGGCTCTGTAATAACAGCTCAAAGACTCTCCAAATGGGTCTCTAGTTGCATTAACCACTGTTACCATGAATAACCTGCTGCCCCCATCAGAAATCCTCGTGCACTGCATAAGATTGTTTTCTGCCTCAACGGTGTTTGTTAAAGATGTCCCCATCTCAGAAATCTGCTGGGCAGCAACTTGGGCCTCTGCCCATACTTTTGTGGAATACCACGCGATTACTTGAGACTCAGCCATGGTGCCATCTTCAACTCCACAGTACTATCTGTTATTGACGACTCTATGCTAAAGCCCCAGCCTTCCATGGGGAAATGACTGTGGAGTCACCTACAGCAGAGCACCCATAGGGACAGTACTTGAAGACGAGGAAGTTACTCACCTTGTGCTGTAATGATGGTTCTTCGAGATGTCCCCCTCTCCCCTCCCCTCCCAATGGGTGCTCCACATCCTACCCTCCTCCCCTCTACTCAGGAGTTCTCAGGAAGGGGCTCTGCGGTAGAGAAAAAACTGAGGGTAGTTCGCCTGCTCAGCACTAGATAATCTCAAAGGAGACTACAAGGGGAAGGAGGGCGCATGCGCAGGCCGAACGGACACTGCTACCTAAATTCTCTGATTAGAGGTGCAGATACATCTACAGTGAAGCCACCCTCAGGGGGACACCTTTCAAAGATCCATTGTTACTGCACAATTTGAGTAACTTCCTCTTTGAGTTGTTCTTTTAATGCTGGTGCCTATTTTTTCCACACACGGGTTTGTATGTGCTCCATGTGCCTGAGACTAGAGATTTCTAGCAAGTAATGTCCATTGGTCTGCGTCTGTGAAGTTGCTTCCCTCATGCTCAATACTGAGGGCAAAAGGGTCAGCACAGACCAACACCTTTCTAGTTCCTTCTTGCTTTATGGCGTGGGTCAGAATCCTCTGTGTTTGAAGCACTCTTCGCATTGTCTCTTTTCAGAATCTAAATATATTTGTGCATAGTTTGAGTTCTTGGTATTTTAGTGTTTTTATTAGTCTAGTTAGGACCTTCCCATTGGTGCTGAAACCTACACTGCAGTGGGACCTCAACCTCATACTATCAGTATTTACCAGACCACCCTTTGAACCGCTGGCCACATGTTCTGTGTCCCACCATTCCATGAAAGTCACCTTCTTATTAGCTGTCACATCTTCCGGAAGGGTGAATGAACTGGAAGCACGCATGGCTGACCTGTCATACACCACATTCCCTAAGAATGTTTCCCTTCGCCTTCACCCAAAATACATCCCCAAGGTAATTTCTCAGTTTCACGTGCATCAACCTATTCATTTACCAGTATTCTTTCCAAAACCTCATCGTCAGACAGCTTTGGTGTTCTATCCGCAAAGAGGAAAACCAATTAGGAAAACGAGGTTATTTATTGCTATAGCCGAGTGATTATGAGGACAAGTGCTGTCTGTCCAGAGTCTGTCTAATTGGATATCTCTGATATCTCAGATATTCTCTGTCCCCAGCTGTGTTCTTTACCTGCCCTCCTTCCCCTCTACTTTGGATCTTATTTAATTTGCAGTAAGAAGAGGAACTTCAGAGGCATCAGTCTGCACTTTCCCTTTATAGCCTTGGTACAGAGCAGAAAGGGAGCAATGCGCAGGTGCGGTCCAGTGGACACTACTTGCCGCTAATCTGTGGTCTCAAGTGCATGAAGCACATACGTACCCACATGTGGAACACACATAAGTATCACACAGCTCAGTATCACACAGTTACAGGTAAGTAACCTCCATATAAGTCAGAACCGAGGTTTAACTTCAGAGATTTCTAGCAGTGCTCTTGATAAGTAGGTAGATATTATAGATCATATTAATGCTGGTTATCTAATTTGGCTCTTCATTAAAAGGATTTGGGATGATCGTTTTTATGAAAACATTGTTAGTAGGCACAGTGTAAGCAGATTTTTTTCCTCCAGTTTTTAAGTTACTCTGTGTGCTATGAAACATGCATCTTGTTCTGAGTTTTTAGTATAAGGTCCTTTAACACACAGGTGCGCACTTTCTCTCTCTCACTGAAGAGTTACAGGTGGGAGAAGGAGATTGGTCTATTCTGACGCTTTAGTGAGTTACAGAGCAAGTTATAGAATGATATACTGCTGGAAAAAGAATATCTTTAGCATGAAGGGCCAAACTTCTATTCCTACCAATTTGAAGATGATCCCTTAATTTTCTGCAACATGCTAAAGGAGTGCCAGTACAGAACAAATCTCCTTAAGGTCACAGAGAATGCTGTAGGTGATTTTTTTTTTCCTCCAGAATTCATTCTCTTCGGATTAGAGCAGTTAATGGCCCTAGGTTCCAATGTTGCTGTATTTCAGCTCAGCTTATAAAAATGTGCTTCACACTGTTTTTCTGTACCTTATCTTGCTTTACTTGTTGCAGAAACAAAAAAAAGGACTCTTGAAAATGTTGCTCCTAGTCCAAGTATCATGATTAAATGGGACTATGTCAGATAAGGTGATGGGAAATGTAAGAAGATATGCTGCCTTTTTTCCCCTGGTGTATCTTTAACATTATGACCAATGAATTTGTCAAGTGAAATAGCAGTCGTCTTTGCATATCATTTGAACTGAGAGCTTGCTTTGAAGAAGATAAGCAGGCTGTGTTGCCCAGAAGAAATAATGATGCTAATTTATCTTTGCCTGTCTGCCTAGGCATAGTAGTCTGTATCAGTGTTGAAAAGGAAATTGAGAAATAACTGAGCCCATCCCATGCACCTATTAAACACCACAGTTCTGCTTATGGTACTCTGGGTTTCTCTAACAGTGCTTAGACGTGTAGTGTTCATTTATTTTACTTTGAGCTTCAAAGGTGTTTGGGGAAGCACCATGAGATTCAGGGAACTGGTATACACTATATCAGCAAAAGAACTCATATAAACTATACCCTCAAAAGAACACCTGCCGGTGTAAAATGAGTCTCCTCTACTGGCAAACCCTTTCTAATGTAGACAAGGCCTTACTGAGGACTGTTTCCTCTCTCTCCTGTCAGCAACACATTTACTTTATTTAATTGTAACCAATACATGTTGAAGTCCCCATGATAAATCACTCCTCTGGAGAAATGTTTATGTTCTGGATCTAGAAACCAGTGCATGGTGGCAAGTCTTGGTTTGCCTTCCAAAGTTGTTTTTTGTGTACATGAAAATAATGAAAATTGAAGTTGAAAAGTGTGCTATTTTTTTAAATTAAATAAAATAGAGGGTAAAATTTTCTTACAATAAATCAAACAGCCGAAAATAAAAGATAACCATGCTGAAATTTGATGTTGTATAGTAAATTGAATCAATGTACTAACTAAACTAATCTTCTGATGTACTCAAATTCAGGTCTTCAAAAAGAGACCTTTTCTCAAGTCTTACTGGCATATCCTATTTCCTATTTTATTGACTGTTACTTAAGATTTCAGTGCTTAGAGACTCTAGAAAACTGAGATAGCGCAATAAAAACTTTGAAGCAGTACAAGCAAAGGCAGTAGTCCTTCAAAGTGTACAATGAATTTTAGACATGTATACTTTCGCTTCAGTAGTTCCAATAGCTTTTAGCCCATAATTTTTTACAAGTCCCATATTCATGGCTGAAATCTGAGTGTAAAAAAAAACAACCACGTGCATGTCTAGGAATCTGTAGTACTGTGTGAGGTTATTTCTTTATAAATTATGAATGGAAGGTTTTTGCCCCTGAATGGAAACATTCATGTGTAAAGGATGTTTGACTGGTGCATAGTATGTTTGAAATACTTACTGATCTACAAGTGAATTGCAGTGGAACATTTTTCTTTGTCAGCTAGAAAAAAGCATTCCACAGCATGTTGTGTCAAAAAGAGCTTCATAGTGCTGGCCTATGAAGCTGCAGTTGTTAGTCCACTGTAGTAGTAGGGGGCCAGAGTTAAGGCAGCATGCAGAAAAAGGTATAGGCTGACAGACCCCTTTGGGCCGGAGGGGCCCATTGGATAAGAAAAATAAGCTCAGCATTAGAAACTATTCCCTGCAGATATTACATTTTAACTGAGCTTAATGATATTTCTGAAAAAAATCAACAGTTGGCATTGTCTGCAGCACATATTCAGTGAATTGCTCAGATATGTGAATATGGCACAGAAAGGCATTTTGAAGAGCTGCTTCCCCACTTTTTTTGGGGGGGGGGGGGGCGTATCCTCTTTACACGGATATGTAAAAAGTGGTGGTATAAAAGTAACATTACTGTGCAGATACAGGGTTTGAATGATTTTTTTATTCCAGGAAAAAGTGCAGCACTTTTTCATTCTTAGTAATACTTGTTCTCCACAGCTGGCAAGTTTGCGATTACATGTGACATTTATGTAAGTTATTTAGTGCACTGCTTTGCATATTCATAAATTTATTGTATAGTCAACACACCCTGTCTCAAGCAGTGGTGAGGAAGGACATGGAGTTGCACAAAACGTAATAGTTGTAGGTGGAAGAGGTTGCTGGATGGGTGGCGAAGGGTGACTGGAGAGACTAACGTGTTGGAAGAAGCTGGGTGGAGATGTCTGGGAGACAGCTCGTAGTGGGGTGGATCCTGAGATACCTGGGCTGAGTGCCAAGGGCTTCAGGGTTACTGGGTCTCCATGGAGATTTGGGGGGAAGGTTTCTGGATCCGTGAGGTTGCCGAGGTGTGTGGGGTTGATGCTCTCATGGCTGCATGCGGCAGAAAGGTGGAACTGCAGGCAAATGTCTGCAGCCTTCCTGCAGCTCAGCTGCATGCACAAATATCCAGCTGAGATGCAGTAATGTGTGACGTACAAAGAGATACATTTTATTCAAAAAATAATCGTAGTGTCACATTTTTTTCAAAGAAGTTGTCTTGCGGAGAAAGCTTATGTGAATGCATGGGTGAGAGAGACAAGGTATGTGAGATGATGTGTTTTATTGGACCAACTTCTGTGGTAGAAGTTACAAGCTTTCGAGCTACACAGAGCTTTTTCAGGTCTGGGGGGGAAGCCCTTGGATGTGTAGAGTGAGTGCATAATGGCTTTTTTATACTTTATGATGATCTGCAAATTGCATTACAAAACATGCGCCACCTTTGAAAACACATACTGAACCCAAACACCAAGGATAAGAGATTTAGTTACTGATGAATTGGGGCTATGTCTGTACAACTTATGAATTCTGGTTGATATTATATAGTTGAATTAAGGAAAACTGCTGTGTCATGAGTGTCTGTCTGTGTCTGTCCACCATTGCTGACAGATCCTGTGACAAGTACGCATCAATGGGAAATTACAATGGGAAATAGTTGAGGTTGATGGTAGCACTTAGACCTTACAAAGGTTATGCTAAAGAGCAAGGGCTTCCTTAGAAAAACCAGTTCAGCTGATGAGAGCAGGGAAGGTTGGAGCAGTTTAAACTTTCCTGGAATAGAACAAAAGAGGCCAGGTTACCAGGAGGTATTTAAATAAAGAAAAACACAACAGAATGAGACCGGAAGAGGAAGAGCAGGAGAGAGCAGGGTCACAGAAATGATGTAAGGGACTCTATGAAGAAGAGACCATGCAACATGTAACCGTCTGTATGAGACGGGGGACTCTCTGCCTTGCTGGACACAGATGGATCCCAAGAACTCACAAGGGAAGGGTGAGCTGGAGAGATACTGCATTTTAAGATGTTTGTTTTGTATGATACATAGCGTGTTAAACTGTAACCAGAAGCTTCCCATATTTGGGATGAAGTTCTGAGAGCGCGTGTTAAGTAACTTCGGATATCTTGAGGTTGGTGCTGGTCCTAGAAGCTTAGGGCAGGTGGGCTGAGAAGCCCCATTTCTGAAAAGGGTATCATACTGGTAGTCAATGCCCAGGAAGTGTGCCAGAGAGGCCAAAGGTAAAAACTGCTACAGCCTGCTAAGTGTCTAGATGTTTCACACCCCAGAGCACACTGGCTTGGATTCTCCTCACAGTAGTCCTAGAATAAGGCCATGAAGGGGAGCACTTGCTAGGATCTGTGAATGAAAGCAAATCATTTAGTTTGAAACTAATTCTCTTTTTCTTCAAATCTCCCAAAGTATTAGATCATTAGTTCTTATGCAGTGTGACTTTATACCCCAGATAGAAATCTCTTGAACCATGAATTCAGTTTAATGGATGGGATGGAGTCCAAGGTAAATGCCATTAGTTTTAGTATATTGCTGGGTTTTAAATAATTGTTTTAAATACCTTAGACCATCTGAGGGTTTAAAATAATGGCAGTATAATTGAAACCCACACAATATACCAAAAATAAATGCTTAACCTCATCCCTCTCCTCCACTACCTTTCAAAGGTTGACTGTGTTGCTTTAGCAAACTCATTTAGTAGATGTAATGTTGCATGAGCAAAATCAGATGATCCACTTCTTCCAGGAACCGGTATAAGGTACATTAACAGTAAATACATGTTGAAAGCCCTTACCTTACCTTAACTGTGTGGGGTAGAACATATTTAATGTGAAAGGTGGTACTTTTTTTAATGTACTGTATTTGAATATTTCTTCGTACCTCACTGGAATTAATGTACTTACTGCACATTTCCTTCAATATTCCTTTTTTTCCTTTTCAGCCCTACCCATATATCTATTCATGTATGGATCTCAGTGGATGTCCATTATACAGATAAACACATGTATTTGTGTAGTTCTCAGTTTATCTACCTAAACAAGATGAAGCGACAGTTTTGAACGTGTGATCCCAAGGTGACTGGGTATTTCAAACCTGAGACTTAGGCTCCTAAAACAGCTTAATCTTGACAATAAGGTTTAGTGGTGGTCAGTTGTTGTTGTTTTTAATTTTTATAAATGTTTCTTTTAAAAATCTCATTAGGAGTATCTATTTGCTCTCATGGACATTTATTGTTTAATACTGATTAGAGAGGGGTGGTAATATAGCATCAATAGCCATAATTCATAAAACTCCTCTTTCCAGTCCTTTTCTACCCAAGAGGCAAGAATTCTAAACTTGGATGGATGCAATAACATAAAAATTATGATTGTATTCACAACAGAAATTATGCAAAAAGTTTCGAGCAGTCTCTAACACCAGCTCTACAGATACTAGTAATTTTGGGAGCCGTGTTATAGATGGGCAGCCAGCTGTTGCTAGAATTTTAAGCACCGTGCCCATTAGTCCTGCTCTGCTGAGAGTTAGATGGCACATTGCTTAAAACGCCATTGGTAGCTCCTGACATTGCTACCACAGGTGCAGCTGAACTACTGTTAGCATCAGTGAGAAATTGTTGCAAAATGTAATCAGGGCATACAGTATACTTTCTCTCAATATACATTGTACCTTATTAGGAATTCCTACCTATATTCCTTCAGCCTTTTACATTCAGTAAGAAGTGTTGAATGTTCCCATTGCAAAGTGATGTTTCAACAGGGAGGTACCAAACTGTTTTATTACTTAATCTGTATGTTATATTGTACCTGAGAAATACAAGGGAAGCATTGAAGAATTAAGAGGATGAAAGGCTTGAGTGAATCACTTGAGTTTAAACTAAGCAATGCAAATCTGACTTTAAGTAATCTTATTGATGTTTGCTTAAAGCAGTTTCTTCTCAGTACAAATGACTGGGCTTTGTTGTAGATACTGAACAGGTAGCATTCTGTCTCTTTAGAGATTGCCTTTGTAGCCTTGATGCAACCCCTCTTTGCTTCAGCAGAGAGTGCCTGCAGAAATGCCCGGAGCTAAAATAGATTGCGTCAGTGTGTCTCATTTGATCAGCTGTCAGCTGTGAAGAGAGGACAGGTCAAACAACAGCAGCAGCACATGCCTGTTTCTGCATTCTGTGTCGCTAAAACTAGTCTCTGGCAGCTGAAGAATAAGGGCCAATGAAACCGGAGTGGAGGATTTGATAGTACAGGATGTGTGGGCGCACAAAATGGCCCTGAACACTTTTGTACTTGGCAGTTTGAAAAGAGGTGGCAAGCAACTGTGACAAGTTACTCAATGCATAATCAGATACAAGTTATTAACCAATACAGGTGGAGCAATACAGTGACAAGATAACCACCTATGCCTAGAGGTGATAGCATTATGTAATAAACAGTGCCATCTTCTGGGAAGAGTTGGAATCATGCCCATGTGATTAGCACTTCTGAAGTTTTTTTTCAGGTGTTTTTCTTTTGTACATAATATACTGCTCAAAAATCCAAACTAAAACTGGGAAAAGCTGCTGATATGGCATTCCAAGTTCCAGATCCTAAAACAGTGAAGTAGACATATCACCTTCTTTTGAAGCAGAAATTTATAAAAAGTGATCTTGAGGCTGTATAAAATTAGATGAAGAACTGTTAAGTAGTACTGCAGAGAAGGCCGAGAATGAACAGTTGACAGTCATGTCTGTTTTGGGGGGCTGAAGGTACAGTATTACCTTTAAATGCACTTTGTATAAATTCTAAATAGTTGCCTCTTACTATAGGAAACTCACCGATCTATATAAAAACGTGTTACAGATCCAAGGAGATGCTAATGATTTTATTTAAAGCTTGTTGCTTAAGCAGCTATGTATTGTTTTTCTCCACACCTTCTCTTCCTTGGAAGTCTGCTATGCTATGATCAGTTATATTAGCAAGGTTTTCATCATGGTTCAAGTATATTCAGCGCCTAGGAGTTGATTGAACTCTTCCAGGGAGTTTAATGTAAGATTTGTCACCTACACAGACATATTAATAACTCTCAGATCAATTCCCTAAGCTGATTTTGGAAGAAACTCAAGTTCTGGTAATAATTAATGGTACTATGCTTGGTCTTTCGCATTTCATTGATAGCAGTGTTGCACATTGCTTCAGAGAAAAGCTAGATTCTTGTTGATGTTCCAGATATTTACTAAGACTGAAAGCCTTTATCAAAAATATAGATTGGTACTAAAATGAAAAATCATAAAGAAGTGTCTGCTTATTAATAAAGTAAAATAGAAAATATGAAGTTAAATACCATAATATATAATGCATAATGATGTGGTCAGTTATAGTGCTACCATAAGTAACAGTAGAAAAAAGACTAATGTAAGTTCTTTTTCAGTTTAGTGCATCGTAATTAGCTTCTTACATGTATTCTGACCAATTTACCAGCAGTGATAAAATGGAATTCAGTTCCTGTTTTTTTAGAGCTAGACAACTTTCTTAACACTAAGCCTATTTGAAAATTCTAGATAAGGGATAGCATACTAGATAAGGGATAGCATAATGACTATTCTGAAAAGTATAATTTCAATTAATATGAGGACTGAGTGAAGCCTGGGACTGCATTTAATGGTACAATTTGCAGTTAGAGGTAATTGACAAAGCATTTACTTTTCCAGAAATATTAGTGTTAGACTAGTCTAAAATCTGTGTATGCCACCAGACAGTAATCACAGTATATCAGAAGGAACCTATAACTCTTATAGGTTTAGCTTATTCTGAATATTTTACCAAGAACAGAAGTTTTATATAGTATGTTTACATGTATGGATACTGTGTATATAGCCTATTTTGTGGTTGGGATGATGAAAGTACTTGAATGAGATCATTAGTGAATTTTCAAAAGTTATGAAAATGTAAAGTTTATATAGTCTTGAACTCTCTAACAGTTGCATCAAATTATTTTGTTAGCAAACTTTTTTTTGGATTTTATTATGTCAGAACACATTCTTCGTGGTATAATAGGTATACTTTGTCTGCATATTCATAATCCTATCTTTCTCTTGACTTTGTCTCTTCATAATTTGTTAAATATGTTCTTCCTTTGCGTTTGGAATAAAATATTTACAGTTATTTTTTCCTTAAATCAGCGTGAAAGATGTACCTAAAATTTTGGAACTCCTGTAGGTAGACATGCTCCTTTCCTTTCTAAGTTGATCACAAAATATGAATGGAATTATTGCCATATTGTAACATAGTTATGAATAGTAGTTACTGGAAATATGCAATAATGGTTCATTTTAATTCATTAACTAGTCCATTTGGGGCAGGTAGGTAAGAAGAAAGGAAATAGAAAAAGGTACCTTTCCTTTCCATGAACTCTTCCCAAGATTTTAAACAGTCACTGGCAATTTTGGATGCCTCTGATTTTGGACACCTAACTTGAGTCACCTTAAAGGGGCCTGTTTTTGAGTGTAGGTGAGCAGTACTTTCTGAAAAACAGACCCCTTTAAAATGACTCTCAGTTGGGCACCCCAGTATTAAAGCACCCAGAGTCACGAATCACTTTTTTAAAATTTTGACCTAAATATCTACAAAAATATATTTTTATAGGTGACTTTTTTTAAAAATTCCCCAAACACAAATTTAGTGAACTTTTCTTGAGGACAACACATGTTCAGGCTGGCACTTTAGATTGCCAATTTTCCATCCAGCTTTAAATCCCTTAGAGAGCATCATGTGTAGTAGTAATTGTAACACTGTTAAATTATATAGTGGTGACCTGGCGTGGTATTATAACCAAGTATACAAGTCTTTTTAATCTCCAATAAATGTTATTTTGGTATCTGGATAGTGGAATGCAAGTTAAGAAAATAGCAGTATTTCTGCTAATGGAAGTGTGTGACATTAATATTGGGAAATTGCAAATTAGACAAAAGAACTATTTTTGCTTAGCAAGTGAAAAAACTAACTTAAATGAGCAGCTGTTCCATTACCTTTAGACCAGCAGCAAGGTACTGAAAGAAAGATGCTGGAGCTATTATGTGATAACTTTAGTGGTTTGATACTGGATCATAAAATGTTTTAACACATTGGAAACTAGACTGAATGTAGTAAAGGCCTCTTCAGGATATCAAAATACAACTTTTTAGAATAAAACACGTGAAACAGTACCAGTTTTACTTACTGCTTTTGAGTTATACAAGTATCGAAACTCAGTTCTCTTTTTCCTTCATTTACTTTTTAATGAGAATTGACAGTATTATTGTTGACAGTGGGATACATATTGGGGGGGGGGGGGATCTAGACTCAGCCAAATTCCAACAGTAACATAAATGGTGTGAATAACACAGGTGTCCTTAATCAGAAAATGTGTGTATGTGGCAATAAAATGTAATTTTCACCTACCTATTCATCATTTTTAGTGACTGTACAAAATGAACTCAATTTAAAATGATTAGGTATTCTGTGGGAATGAAATTCCAGATCTAGTATAAACAGGTATAATTTTTATTTGAAATCAGTAAGTATTGTGCCCTTTTTCGCCACGGCTGATGTTAGTCATGGAGTTTTGGGTTTGGTGCTTAGATTAAGGCCTTGACCCAGCAAAACAATTCGCATTGACTTTAGTGGAATTACCCACATACTTAGTTAAGTATGTGTTTAAATGTTTTGCAGGAGTGAGGCCTAATTTGGAGGAGGTGAGGCTGCTTTATTATTATACAATCTCTTGTTAGTCACTTTCTAGAACATTCATCTTCCTGACCCCTAGCTTGTAAATTGCACAGGTTTGGCATTCATTAGGAATACAAAATGATTACAAGTTATACTACTTATTTTTGTTTTGTGACCAGTTTGCATCAGCATTTACATCACTCACTGCTGAATTTCAGGAAACTTACACCAACTTACCTTTAACTTTACCCACCAACTTACCTTTATTTGGCTGAATTTGGCCTATCTTAGTTCAGAATTAGAAGCTGTTTGTGGACGTGAATGTTGACTTTCAACAGTTGTAGATTTCATGTTCAGAATAGCTGCCCAAATTATATCTTTTTATGTAATATTCAATATCTGGCATAATAAAACACATTAATCTAAGCCCCAATTATTTTTTAATTGCATTTTCTGTCATTTAGTCCACCAACCAAATATCTTCTACAAGTATTTGGACGTTAGTGCCTCTTCATTTAAAATCTTTAAATCTGTGTGTGAAAGGCGATTTTAACTTTAGCTCTGCTTTTGTCATTTATTACTTTTTATAATTCACTTTTATATGATCATCCAGCAATTAAACAATTTTAATACTTTCAGATCCATGGAGGTTAATAATACACTAATGTTCCCATGAGGTTTATGTGTAATATAAATAAGTGTTTCCATGCATTCAGACTCGGAGAAAAGTCTTTTTTCCCTCTCTCTTAAGTCCTAGGCACAGGTTTGGCTGATAAAATAAAATGTTAGTCTAACTTTCTTTCCTACTTTTCATATGCAGGCAGAGGGAGAAGACAGCCTTAAAAAGATGCAGCTAATGGAACTTGCAATTCTGAATGGCACCTACAGAGACGCCAACATCAAATCACGTAAGCATGACAAAATCCTAGGGGCCGGTAGGAGAGTAGTCACCACAGGTTTTGTTTCCCAACCTTTCTCCTTTTGGCAAATGCACAGTTGCATATCTTTTGAAGAGACTGAGACAGTGTACTTAGCACTGTTGCAAATTCAAGACATTTTGATTTTTTTTTCTTTCAGTATGTCTGAATTGAAACATTTTTAAATAAGTTTTTATTTTTTAACTCTGATCAAAGTTCAGCCCTAAAAGCAAGCTTTTTAGGCTGTCTACACTTAAAACGCTACAGTGGCGCAGATGTAGCAATTCAGTATAGACACGTACTACAGCGACAGGATGGGTTGTCCCATCGCTACAGGTATTCCATCTCCCTGAGAGGTGGTAGGCTAGGTTCACAAAAGAATTTTTCCATCATCCTGGCACTGACTTCATTAGGGGTTAGGTTGGCTTAACGACATCTGTCAGGGAGGTGGATTTTTCAGACCCATGAGAGAGAGAGAGAGAGCTATATTGATGTGACTTTTCAGTGTAGACCAGCTCTTTTATAGTTTGTAAACTATAGAAGCTATGGTATTCCTCATAATTTAGTTTTTTATTTCTTGCCATGTGTAAAAGAGGATAGATTCCTTTTCACCTTTTTTAGAGAGATTTAAGGGAATGTAACAGTTCAAGATAATGTGAATAACATTTTCTGTATTATATTCCTTCCTGTCATCTTGCTTGCATGTTTCCCCAATGTTATGTTTTTCCAGTGATTCATCAACTGATTTCACATGCAAGTTCACAGAGATCAGTGGTGTAATGAGCCCTTTTGTAACAATTCTTCTTCCATTAGATTGATTTGAGCATGCATGTATGTACAGTTTTATACTTTAAGCTGAATGGCATGCACTTGGTTATCAGAGTACATGCGATGTGCCTGCTATTCTTTATGGTATAAACTCTTTTCTCCATGTTAGAACGTAAAAGCTTATTAGTGAAAATTCAAATTTTTAAAATCATTTGCAGACCTTTACTCTCACTGATACAGGTGTCAAATGTAAGCAGTCATGTGAACCTTTTCACTAAGGGCATACTGATATTTGCAAAAATTGTCCTCTACATGTGCACTTCTGTAACAGTTTATAGTGAATGATGGTTATGTGCAAAACAAACCAATGAGAGATGTAATACCAATTAGATTTAGCCACTTTAACATCTTCAGATGCCATCTGATAAAGGTAACCTGAAGAGAGAGAAGAACTGGATTTATGCCTTTTTTTCTGCTTTTGGATTTTTTTAAAAAATCTTTAAAGGCTTGGGGTAGGAGAGGGACCTGCTTTTTTTCTCTTCCTTAAAATCTGTCAGGAATGTCAAATCTTCCTTTACTGGAAGCCTGTCTTGAAGGACCCAGATTTTGTGGTGGTGAAAGTTTTCCATAATCAAAGGAGCAGAGTAGTTAATCTTTAACAAAAGAGCTTTTCTTCTTACTGCTTATTCTGGCATTTGAGTTAAATTTGTCTTAATAAAAACAAAGCACAGTTTTGAAAATTGTGACTAAAAAACCTGGCCCTGTCACTCAGGTTTCAGTCACTTGATATCCGTGGATTGTAGGCTTTTTCAAAACATAAACTTACACAGGTTTAACAAAGGTTGGTTAACACACGTGCACTGAAATAAGGCCTAGTCTACTCACAAAGGTTGTACTGATTTAACTATATAAAGGTATAATTAAAGCAATATGACTCCCCAGGTTCTAGTCTAAACTTAAAACTTACTCCAGCATAGCTATATTTATCAGATGTGGGGGGAAAAAACCAACCCTCACCAACACTGCTATGGGGACAAAACCCCATGTAGATGCAACTGTGTTGATGTAAGAGTGCTTCAATCAGCATAGCTAACATTGTTCGGGGAGGCGTTGGTCCTTCTGGCAGAAAAAGTTTCTGTTGTAGTACATTTTGTCGCACTAGAGGGCTGTGCCAGCATACACACATTCTGTAGTGTAGACGTAGCCTTAGTGGAGTTGCAGTTTTACTGATGTGAAAGTGCTTATACCAATATGGATTATTTTCGTTTGGGAAGGGCATAAGCTATACTGGTATAACTGGTGTTCACGCTAGAGGTATATCTACACTGCCCACCTTACAGCACGGCCACAGTAGTGATGTGGGCAGTGTAGACGTGCTTTATCGCCGGAGAAGAGCTCTCCTGGCGATTTAAAAAATTAAAGATGTAAATAAATAAATAACATGCGCCCGGCGATAAAATGCTGTCTTTACTGGCGCTTTTCAGTGCTAAAACTTTTCACACCCCTGAACGACAAAAGTTTTAGCACTGGAAGTGGCAGTCTTGGCACAGCCTAGGTTTTTACTGGTATAAGCTGGCAAAACAAAACAAAAAATCACACTCCCAACCAACATAGTTATACGGTGTGTAGACCAGGCCTAAATTGGATTTATTTCACACATTGTATTATTTTGGTTTGAATTTTTTAATAAACCAGCCATTAAACCAGTTTAGTTAAACTGATGCAATCCCTTTTTGGATACTCTTATATTGGTTTGAGTAGCTTATTTCATTTGAGTTTAAACCTGTTTCTAACTGACTTAAGGTAAACCAAAATAGGAATAAAAACGAGGACAGCTTATGCCCAAATAAATTTGTTAATCTCTAAAGTGCCGAAAAGACTCCTCGTTGTTTTTGCTGATACAGACTAACATGGCTACCGCTCTGAAACCTCTCAAAATAAGAATGCCCATGCAGCAGTTTAACTAGAGCTTGTTCAAATTTTCAATTTTTTCATCAGAACAATTTCTAGCATTCTTTAATTTTGAATAGATATTTTGAAATGTAACAATTTTCAATTTTTCTTTTCATTTTGACTTATCAAAAGCCTGAAAATCCAGAAACAAAAATGGAAAACAGAAATTTTTCAGTTTCCAGAAAACAAAACAAAAAATTTAAGACTACATGAAATACAATTTTTATTTCATTTCAAAAACTTCCACAGAAAACCTGAAAATTTTCTGTCAAAAGAATTCTAAAGGGCATTTTTCCAGTGAATTTTTTTCCAGGAAAACTTTGGATTTTCCAACCAGCTATGGTTTAACTAAATCATTTTAAAAGCACTCTTTAAGTTAAACCATTGCAATTCTGCTTTTACACAAGCCCATAAAATCTAAGCTTGAGGGTTGACCTCACGAGAGTTAAAACCTGTCTACATTGGGTGCTAAAACATTTGAAACAGCATTTAATTAAAATGTGTTAGCTCCACTTTTTTTTTTTTAAGTACTTTTTTTCCCTAACCTACACTTCCAGGAAACAGTGTCAAAAACACATGAATTTCTAATGTAAAATGGAGGTAGGGGGAAAAAAAAACTTTATTCTTGAGAAAGTGGGGTGGGGGATATCACCTTTTGGACCTGTTTCATTCATCACAAAGAATCAAAATGGGACACCCACAATTACTAGGTCACCTTTAACCCCAATGATCCTGGGGAGGGTTATGTATTTTGAATAGAATTTTAATATAAACAAAAGTATTATGAAACCATTTTCCATTTTGTATGAAAACTCTGCATAACTGACTATCTGTGGAGTCTATAGTTGCACTATATTTTACATTCCATGTATGATTACAAGAGTATTTTCCGTGTATCTCCTGCATGCATGTCAGTCTCATGCAGTCTTGAAAGCATAGGTAAAAGAAACATGATTTAAATTGAGCTTTTGTGCTATGTAACCTGTTTTAGAAATCTGTTTTATAATGGCTTTTTTTATTTTGCATGTTCATACTTAATCACACTGAGAAATGGAAAGCTGTTTGCATTTGAATGGTGTGCTTTGGCACTGTGTGATCAGCGCATGTACTAATGATTTCCTTTTATTTTTCTTCTTTCCTACTTTTTTTCCCCTTTTTTCCCATTCTTTTCACGTTTTGTACTGCTATCTCCATACTTTCTTCTAAATTTCTTTGCTTACTGTAGCAGCCCTTGCCTTTTCTCTTGCAGCGACAGCCCAGGCTCCAAGGATTATTACTGGGCCTGCGCCTGTTCTACCCCCAGCTGCCCTGCGTACTCCTACGCCAGCTGGCCCTACCATAATGCCTTTGATCAGACAGATACAGACCGCTGTCATGCCAAACGGAACTCCTCATCCAACTGCTGCAATAGTTCCTCCAGGACCTGAAGCTGGCTTAATTTACACACCCTATGAGTATCCCTATACACTGGCACCAGCGACATCAATTCTTGAGTATCCTATTGAACCTAGTGGCGTATTAGGTAAGTTTCTCTACTAAGATGATTAACTGAATTGTAGATCATTTTTCTAAGGATGTCTTATTGTGTTTTTTACTATTGTATGACTTGAAAAGCGTGAGTCAGTGGTTCATTGAAACTTTGTTTTTGAAAGAGAGCTCTGACCCAATTTTGTTTCATTTAAAGACTCATAAATTGCCCTGGAAAAAGTGCATTGAATAAGTGCAGCTCTATATTTGTTTTATATAGATTGCTAAATTCATATGTCTTTGAAAGGTCAATATTTATTTTGGAGCATTTTTAATTTTTTAAAACAAAATTGTGTGTTTGTTTTAATCAATTTGCAATACATTTGTTTTTTGTAGTGCTATCAAATGAAAACCTCTTTTAGACCAGAATAAAAGCAAATAGAAATTGAAAAGCATAGTTAATATAAATATTTTGTACTGTCCCAAATGGAAAACTTGAATATACTTTCCTAAATTGTAAATAAATTTACAATAATATTTAAAGGGGATCATTTTTAATTTTGCACAATATTTTGTGGTATCAAACAAGTCTTGGAAAAAACTAAAAATATAGTTTCAGTTGCTAGATCTGATAAATTAATCCAGTGGCAAGAACCTATGAATCTGTCTTTAAGCAGAAAACAAAATAATAGTTTCCGTAAATCAACTTAGTTCTTTTAAGATGTGACTGGAGAACAGTGCAATTAGAAACATTACTGACTCCTTCTTTTTATAAAGTTGACTGAAATGCTAATCATATCTGGTATTTCAGTCCATTGACCATGCTAGATCAAGGCTAGAATACATCTGCTGTTTATAATGCAGTTAACCAGTCAATATAAAACAAACTGTTTCAATGCCATTTCTCTTCTCTCTACTCCCTCCAGAATTTGAATAATCTTTCCTCTCTGGTTCTTTTACTGAATTGTATATGACCTTGGTGCTGCATGATTTTGTTGACTTATAAGACTTTGATCTTTAAAGTTTGTTCAGCAGAAGTTATTGATTTACACAAATTCTAAAAGTCTCTAATGAACGTTGGACACTAAGATTCTAAGTCAATATCTTGTTGAAAGAAACACAAAAAGCCAATGCTCAGTGAAGTGAATACTAGTAGATGCTCTGTGTATGTGTGTATGCATGTGTGCTTACATGTCCTTTCGGCATTGTAGATAGGAAAATGTACTTTTTTTGTATTTAGTCATTTATTTTCAATTTTAGCACTAGTCATTTTTTTAAAACATTTAATTGGTCAAAAGAATGCAGTCAAGAATAGCTTATTTCTATTGCGTAATCTCTGAAGTAGCCAAAAAATGATGATAAATTAGTAACCGTGTAACTTTATACCTTTTTGGTAATCTTTTCCATTTTATTAATAATTTCTCCTGCAACTCTGTGCATGTTGTTTTTTCCACCTATGAATCCTCTGTGCTGGCACTTACAGGGTCTATTGAGGTAGTTTCACTGGGGTAGGTATCATTGTAGCCACCGGCTAAGTCCAGTAACAAATCTCTCTGTCTGATGTAGTTGAGCAGTAAAGAAATAATGATGCAGTGTGTCACTGCATGGTAATAATTTGATACAATGCAGAGAGTTTTTATGAATTTCAGGCAAGGTTTTTATATAAGAAGAATGGGGAAGGGGAGAATTACTAAAAAAAAAAAAAAAAAAAGTGCATGTATCAGAATCCTTCCTGCACAGTCAGTGTTGCTTAGAGCACAAAAAAATAATGTGGAGTAGGGCTGTCTAAGCACATGCCCTTTTGGCTGACAACTGAGAATGAGTTTTCACTAAAGAACTTCAATTATAATACAAAGTAACCTGGGCAATCTAGAATTACTGATTCTTATATGTGCTCTATCATTTGAGCAATGAAATTGAAAGTAACCTGTGCGTTGCTGACAGAACTGATATATTTGAAATGGTTCGTTGTTGAGTTTTAACTTCCAATATATATGTGTATATTTTGCCCATTTTTATGGTGAACTATTTAGGAATATTAAAGCAATTCCCTTAAAAATTACAAATGGGGGGTGATGGTGGTTGTTATGGGAAAGTCGGTATGAGTGTCAAATCTTAGTTGGCAACTAATTTTTAATTCCCTTCCTTTTATCTGTAGGTATGGCTTTCCCAACGAAAGGCTAAGAATTCAAGAACGGTCTTAACTGAACCCTCATCAGATCTGAATTTAACAAATGCTTAGTTTCAGCAGTCTTGAAAAAAAGTAGCCTAGCAGTCAGTGACTTACTTGCACTTTTTTTGCACATAGATATAAAATAAAATAGTGCTATTAATTTGGTTTAGTCTCTATTACAAAGTAGCTGTAATTTATGAGTGTATAGTAGTATACTGACTGCTAAGTGTTCTATTCTGTGTGCTTTACTAATCACCTAATTCATTGCAGTTCATACTTTATTGACTTAAAGTTTAAAACTACATCTGTAGGCATGAAGAATTGCTTTAAAACTTTTTTTAATGATAGAAACTGGAAGTGGTCTTAAGGTAGCAAATAATTGTCAGTATTAAAAATGGCATTATTTAAAGTAGTGCTGCTGCAAGAAAGGCACTTCAGTGAATATGTGACTAGTAAAGCTTAAATGTTCTTGGATCTAATTAGATTTCATGAAATACTGTAATGTTGGGATTGAAAATGAGTGGATTAAACAGGTTAAGGCCAGGATGTTTGAAATAAATGCAATATTAATCTGCACAGATATACTTCATATATTAAAGTTAAGATTTGAAACTACTGTGCCTTAACTTGTTGCTTTCTTAAAATGAATTTTGTAGTAAATGATCACTTAAATCCATTTTGCTAAACCTGCTGTTAATGTTTATCTTTGAATGTTTTCTAACTTTGTCTTGGTAATTGCAATTTAACTAGGTGCGGTGGCTACTAAAGTTCGAAGGCACGATATGCGTGTCCATCCTTACCAAAGGATTGTGACCGCAGACCGAGGTTAGTTTAGTTCTGCAGTTCTTTTTTATAAGAAATGCTTTGAGTGTACATGAAATTTGCAACACCACAGCTGGTTAACCAAATACCATATTTGACCCATTCATTAATATTTTTTTCTCAAAAATCTAAATAGTGACTATTTTAGAGCTTTGGAAACGCTTGCAATTTTAAAGACATTGTGTAAACTTCTTTAGCTTTCCCATCTATTAAAATATATAAATCATGTGATAAGTTTAAAATGCTATAACTGATTTCCTTTATAAGAACTATATAAGATTCAGCTTTATCAGGAAATAAGAGTTTAGTGCTACATTAATTAATTGGTTTTCCCTTCAAACTTGCTCTTTTAATTGGTGTGGAAATATCAGATTGGTGTTGCAAAAATAAAATGAATGGATGGGTGCTTAATGAGAAGGAAGTAAAGAAATAAATGCCCTCTGTCTGGAGAAAACTGAAGATTTAGATTCCTTTTTTCTAATAAACTATTTGAGCCACTGTACTGTATAACTCTAAAGAAGATTCATGTTCTCAGATATCTAACTTAATTCAACAAAATAAGGACTGTGAAGATAATACTTCAAAAGTTTGTTGGGTTTGAGTCAGTAAAGGCAATATTCTTTTATGTTCTTTTGCCAAAATGGATTTCTTGGTATTTGTCATTTGCTGCTAAAATACATTTTCTGAAGAAGAAGCAACTTTTGAAGTCCTGTTGGTGAGATGACATCCAGTATTTGGACATCTCTCTTAACTAACCAATGAATGGAAAATAAATCTTCATTTTTCTCCTGTTCATCAAATGTAACTTACCATCTGTGTATGCCCTTGGACCCTTGAATGAATTACTTAAGCTTATTGAGAAAAGTGATTTTTTCGGTTTATTGACATTGGGCTGTTGACTAGGAAGCAGTGCAGGTTGAGCACTGGAACACCCACCTCTTATCCCAGCTCTGCCACTGACTCCCTGTGTGAGTCGCTTAACCTTTCTGTGTGTTTTCCCATCTATAAAATAAGGATGATGATAATTCCCTACCTCATGGGGTGTTGTGGGGATTAATGTTTGTACAATGCTTTTGAAGATGCAAAGTGTTTTGAAATTGCTAAGTGTTGTTATTCTAAGGACCTATTCTCAGCAAAATAGGATATCCACAGGTTTCCTTGATTTGATATACTTAAGGCCAAATTCAGGTGACAGGCATGTCTACTCCTAATATAGAATTTAGCCTACACTCCACCTCTCTCATTCTGTTGATTCGTTAAGATCTGTGTCAGATTACCATATACAAGGAGGACACCATGGACACCAATATCGGAGAAAGGGGCTCTCTAAGTTATTTATTATATTTTATGTATTGCCTTTACCTTTTAATGCTTTATAAAAGGCAAAAGCTGATATATAAAAACTATACAGTTATCTGAAAAATTGCATTTCCCCTTATATCCCATCACAGTGGTTACAGTCTGCTAGGTGGTGGTTGTTCGTTGAAAGATGGGCAGCAGGGCATTTCTATACAAGGCCCATGTCTCTAGAATCTGCTCCTACTGATGGTCTCTCAGAGTCCAGATTTGGTGTCCTTCATGCCACAGTTGAAAAGCTTATTTGTTTAGGCAGATATTTCCGTGGAACAGCTGGTGACTAAATCATTGTAACAGGGCATGGAGTTTTTTTAATCTATTGGTTACTTTATTTCAATAGACCAATGTAGTATTTACTAATTTTGTTGTTTTTAATTCGTGTCAGCTGTTCAGCTGCCTTGGCAATGGTTGCAACTATAAATCATTGAACTGAAAATAATAAATATTGGAATCACCTCACCTTCTACTGAAACACAGCCACTTCTTTGATGGTAAATTGTCCATATGTATAGCTCTTCAAAATTAATTTGTATGTTTTAAAGAAGAATACACAGAGCTATTCTCTCATGGAGACCATACATGGTTCTGTGACCTGTATATTTTTTTATATTAAAACTATGCTGATAATTTCTGATGAATAGAGTTCTTAATTACCCTTAGCAACTTACATTACAAACCATAAGTTGCGCAAAGATATTTTTAAAGACTGTCCTTCATTTTATTTCAAATTTTAAAAAGCAGACTATCAGTGCACACTCTTTGAAGATTTAGAAGAGGGGTAGGTTTTGGAAAGAATACCTTTTGGCATACTACAAATATTTTACATAGAGGAGGTTAATGCAAGTTTTAAAAATTTGCTGTAAATTAAAATACCAGAAATTGATCAACACTTGCCATGTGCACCTTCTGTGCAATTCATGACACACATTTTGATTAATTTGCCATTATTGGTATTTAAAAAGCAATGTCAGCAAACCGAAATATTAATTTTTTCAACATGAAAGCATTTTAAACAGTTGTTAAATATCACTAAAATAAGTATGCATTCATTGGGTCTAAGATTACAAAAGACTTTTAAACTGGTTCTCATATTATATAGTACTACTGTGTTCGCTCTTTGAGTATGTTTTTCGTTTTTTACATGGTTTTTTAGATATAAGCACTGCATTTAAAACAAGAGCCCCCAAACATGTAAATGTGTTATTCTTATAACCAAGCATTTAGAATTGGTGAAGGGTTGACAAGTATAGTTAATTTCTACTAAGAATAAGATCCCGCTCTATAAATAATCCAAAACTGAATTTGATTCATATAATAGAGAGACTGACTGATTTAATTGTAATAAACTGTAAATGGTGTTGCACAGTTGACAAACCTGTGTGTACTGTAGAAGGCCAGGGACTTGGCAGAGGATGTATCACAGGTGTTCTGGTATCTTAAAAAGGTAGCTTACGTTGATTATATACTCCACAAGAAATGTTAATCCTGATAATTTTTCTGAATGTTTTTATCAAAACCAACTGTCACATAATTTATATATAAAATTTTAATACCATTTTAATCAAAATTGCAATCAGTATCAAAAATGCTTTAAGATTCTGTGGTTTTTTCGTATACCTGTAAAGTGGTGAGATGGTGCCACATTAAATATTTATTTTATTTTTTTTTTTGCTTATATTTGCAACAGCAGTTTTAATTTAAACAAAATCCCACTTAGCAGAATTTTGAAGAAGTTCAGGGAACATGTGGTCTCATTTAAGTTACAGTAGTAATTTTTTAGTGTTTATAAACTGTATCCTAAATGATAGGCCATAGAAACCATTTTTATTATGTGAAGGTAAATCAACCCATGATACAGATCATTAAAAATATGCTATCTGTGAACATTACACCTACTGGATTTCATTTTATGAAATGGCACAAATCTGACTTTGCACTGAATACCTTTCTCACTTTCATCTCCTCTGCCTTAGTCAGAATGGCAACAGTACAAAAACTCTATCAAACCTCAGAATTTATTAGATATGATTAAGCTGTTGAACAAGTCTTAAAAATTGTACTACTGTTAAGTGGACCAAGTTTGGTGAAGGAGAATGTGAAAGAGAATGATTAAAGAAGGAACAGCTCAAGAACATTGGGAATGATAACTTTCCACTTGAGAACTTTTTTATGTTTTACTGTAATTTTTTTGTTTTTGTTTGTGGTTTTTTTGTTTGTTTTTTGCAAAAGAAAATAGTATTTACAGGTGGCTTCTTTTAAAATATAAAAATATAAAGCAGGAATGTATATGAAATGTCAGATTTTATTGTATTTGCAGAGTATTAGCTTTGAAAATGAATAAAGAAAGCTGTCTGTAGTTTTAAAATGCCTTATTAGTGTCAATTAGATACTTTCTCTATTTTTTGATGTACTTAGAGCTTTTGAAGTATAGAATTTAAAATGGCAAGACTTTTACAGTGTTTACATGCAAGTGCATTTTAAAAGTGTCCTATGTGTAAAATAGTATTTTCAACAGGAAAATGCTGGCTAAAGTAATAGGCTTAGCCTTTACCTGGTTTCCATGATGATGCCTACACTGCTAGACCACAGTTTAGTATTGCTTTGTATCATGAGGCCAAGAAATTCCATGTTGTTTGTAAATAGAATAATTGAAAAGCAATAAAAATTTTATTGAACAAAAGAAACCTTGTTTGGCCCATAGTTTATGTTAACCCAAATTGTTTATGAAAATTCAGATTCCTTAGATTCATTTCTTTTAACAAACAGTTATTAATAATCACATCCATCATTAATAGTTGCTTTAATGCTTGCACCTGGGGAAATACTAATGCTTAATAGCAGTCAGATACTGATTCTTTGCGCTGACTGTTTCAAAATTCTTTTACCAAGTTCCAAAAACTGTTCATTGTTTTTGTTTTCCAGTTTCCTTCATCGACTGCTACTAACCATTAGTTGTTAGTTGTATTTAATTTCTATTTTTTCCTGTTAACCAGTTTTGTGGGAGTGGGCTTCTCCTTCACATGTTCAAATCATGATACAAGGCTGTCATGATTTTATTGCATTCTGTAGATGGTGTCAATCAGTGCGTCAGAATTAAACATGCTTGTTTTTTTATTAGTTGTGATTAGTTTTCATGTTGTCATTAAGCCGTCACTAGCTGAAACTAATCTCTTCTCTATCTTTTCTTTCTCTTTTTTGTTTTTTTATTTTGATTTTTTGTTTTTGTTTTTGTTTCTAACCACCCAGCCGCCACCGGCAACTAACCTATGACCTTCTGACCTCTGAACTCTTCACCCAATGATGACCTGACCATGCCTGCCTGCTGATCAGTTAACTGGTAATCGCCTTTGCTTGCCTGTCTTCAGTGCAGCGAGCTGAGGCACTTGTCCGTTCGTCTTACCATCTAACAAAAAAGACAAAGAAATTGTTGTCCTCCAACTCAGCTTTTTTTTCCTGTTTGGGTGAAAGTGGTTCTAGAACCTGCACTGAATAGTAGTAAAGCAATAAGGTCCAATTCATCCCTCAGCACTGATCATCCTTTAGTGTCCCACCCTAAACGAACGGTAAGAAGGCCTCACTTAAGTGATGGAGACAGATGTCCCTTAACTACCCGATGACAGAGGCAGTTACTGTGAGCGACTTCTAGGAATCTTTTTCTTCTATAATGAAGTCAAAGCTCTCTTTGAATGTACTGTGTGATGATGCATCATGCATGAACCTTTGGTCAGGGATGTCATTGGTGAAGGGAGTCCAAAAAGTATTCAAAATTTGACTTGCTGTTTAGTCACTACCAGTGCCCTCAAAGGGCAAAAGTTGCAGCCTTTTTTCTATTGCCTGCCAAATTGGATGTTTTAAAAGAACGTGTGCCATGAAAGATAGATTTCAATGAATTTTCAGAACTATGTTAATGCAAAGAACAAAACAGCAACACTATGACAGCAAAATCTGAGTTAAGATTACTTTAACCGTATTTAAACTTTCGTAAAAGATTACATGAGAACAAGGTACATGCATTATGTGTCACGTTACTGGGCAAACTGTTCAAATATTTTTTTTAAACCTCCCTGTATAGAAAAATTTCATTAAGGATGTAAAAGCCATGCTTGCCTATTTGCTGTATACATGTAATGAAATTGTAGATAAAAGTGTAGTCCATTGAAACAAAATGAACAAAAAAGTAGATACTTTTACTATACAAGGGTGCTGGTGCAGAAAAAATATATTTTTGGAAATGTAGCATTTTATACTTTCAAGTGTTATTAAAAAAGAAAAAAAGAACAAAGAAACAACCCTTTATTTCATTAAATGATTTTTTCTGGTGGTTGTCAAGAAACAAAAGACCAAAAGAGCCTTTTTGTCTTTCTTTTTTATTTTTTAAGTATTGGAATAAGTCTAAAGAAAAGGAAGTGCCTTATTTTCTTCATGGTCATTTAGTCAAATGTCTTGTATAATCAGCTCCTCCCTCAGACAACAAGTTAATGCATGCCACTTAGTCGCCCAGTATGTGAAAAGAAGCTGGGAAAGGAAGACAAATGAGTTGACCGTTTGAAATACCTGATTTTTGCCATATTAGCATGATGCAACTTTGCCAAATCTTATAATGTGAAATGTTGGATGATTTTTCTATCAAATGCTGGCCCCCATTAGTCTTGCAACATTTTCACCATCTCAAACCATAGTTAACACACATTTTGTTTCATGTACTTGCTCAATCTAAACCAAAGGGTTCTGACTCATTCTAAATCAGAGCATTAGTTGACAAATGTTTATAAGGCAGCAAGTGCTCCTTTTTGTTCAGGGGATGGCGTGGAGTTGTCTTGATTTGAAATATTGACAAGTATATCAGACCTTATACTTGTCCACAGAAAAAAGTTTGGTGGATAATGAAGTTGAACATGTTTAACTTTTTTTAAGTCTGACCTAAGCATGTCCCAGTATTTTGTAAGCAGCTCCCACGGTGTCAAATAGTGTATAAGATATTCATTTCTCATCAGCCCCTGCTTGATTAATATTGATTGTTTGTTGCTTTTTATTCAAAAGAAAAGCAGGAAAGACTCATCAACTATTTTTTTAAAAATTCATCTATAGTTCAGTATTATCTTTAAGCGCCACATGAAATTAATCTAGCTAGACCAGCATAACAGCTGAGAAGCTTTTTTGAAAGTGTTGAATTCTGAAAATATTGAGCAAGTATCAGTTTGCTAATGGCTCAGTATTAGACTTGGCAAATATCAGGTGATAATTTATTTTCCCTCTTGTCAACTTATTCTCCTCCTGCAAACCTTCATAGCTTCCAAATCAAAGGTCAATAGTAAGCTAAGAAAGAGGGCTTATGGTTTAAGCACCTGTATGGTGACCTCATCTAACATCTTGTCTCACCTGGAAACAATTATCAGTTTATTTACTATGCAATAGACATTCATCCTTTTGTATTCAGCTAGCTTTTGTTTATCGTGCCACCAGCTTTGTCTTCCTGTTACACATACAGTTGTTTTGACTTAATTTACAGTATATATGCTGTGCCATTTTGATTTGTTTGGTTGGTTGAATAAACCTGCGACACTCAAACATTTGAAAAGAGATTTGCTAAAACAATACCAGTATTTGATCCAGATTTCATCTCAACTATGATAAACCTGGACATTTTAGATGTTTATCAAATGGGGAAAGTTAAGTGTATGAAATAGAAGTGTGACATGTAATAGTAACGTTTGCTCTGAATGAACAAACTTTTGAAAACATAGTTGACAAAATTTTGGATCAACTTAAAAAAAAAGCATGACTTTTGAAATCTCTGAATGCCTTGGTTCTCAGTATTATAATTCTTTATTGAATTTTTCTTTATTAAAATATGTAGTTTTAAGACTTCTTTCTGACAGTATTATGTAATTTTTTTAGAGTGGGTAGATGGGAGTGTCGCTTGTATGTAACAGTACAGATGACATGTATTTGTCTATTCTTTATTATCTTAGTATTTTCATGCTGTGTATGTATCATAACCAACCTATTGCCTATGAGAAACATGTAAGATAATGTATTTACAGCCATTGTTACAAGTTTATAATGTATTTTTCTATCTTGTTTTATATGTATGTTATATAAAACATTCAGTTTTTTTCCTGATTGAGAAAAAAAGGATACAAAAATGCAAAACCCACAATTTTGATAACTGAAAATTGCCAATTGTTTTGCAGTACTTTATTATATTGGGAGTGTTGTCTTTCTTGGGCTTTTAGTTAGCTACTGGATGAATACATTAGACATATTTGGGTTTTAGTTGGGTTTTTACATAGCTTGCATTTTAATTCTTTGGTTCTTTGCTGTTTCTATTAACCCATAGCATTATTTTAATAAATGTTATAATATCAACCTACTAACTCTGGACTATGTCTGTTTATTAACCATTACGTGTTTAATTAAAATAAACAAACAAAGACAGAAGAATGTAAAGTCTTGAGTTACTGGACTAACCCTGAAAAACGTGACCACAGATAACACATGACTTGTATTTATGTTGTTTGTCGGCTGACATTCTGCACACTACTATTAAATTGGCTTTTGGTCATTCTGGCCTTTACCTTGGGGGTAGGTAGAGTAGAGATGGGAACAAAGTAGTATTATTTGAAGCATTCTTCTTGTAGTCTTGCCACTTGCCTTTTAGCATCTGCATTACTAATTCCACACGTTACTTTTTCTTTCTCTAAAATAATCACTGTCAGCTCACAGCAAAAGAGCAAAGATGCCAGTATATTGGTAAATCATGTGATGGTATACCCAGAGAAACCAGTTTGATTCTTTGTTGAACCATTTTGACGTCACAGTAAATCTCATTGAAATTTGCCATTCATTACTTAAAGCACCTGATTCGGTGTCACACATCTTGTGACTCTCTTCTATTTTGTATAAGCACACATTACTACTGGATTATATTGTTTGTGTATATGAAGCAAGGGACCGATTTTTTTCATCCGGCGTCACAAAGATTTTCTTTCAGATTGCTTTATTTCCTATTTGACATACTCTTTATGTAACTTTTTTTGTACTTCTGTAGTCTGTCATTATCACCTAGCTCAGGGGAGTACAACTTCTGAAAAGCCAAAGATCAAGCTGGATCATTTCCTAATGACTACAGAAAGTACAAAATAATAAAACCTGTTGTACTAGATTACTGAGAAATAGCCATTTCAAATACCAGGGCTCTTTACCTGTGATCTCGATCCCTGTGGATGATCGTAGCAACACGAATGCAGAGAATTAAATGGTGAAAACACAGTAGTAAATAAGTGTTGTTTCTGAGCTTTTATGCAAATGACTTTTACAGAGGAAACTTCATATTAAAATTTTCTACTATTTGAAGTCTTGTTTGTAGCCTGGTTAGGTCTCCCAGATTTGTGATCTTAAATATACAATAATTGCCAGCTATTGCCTTGGGAGACCCTTGATGCACATCACTTATTTCCCTGATATAGAGAGTTTACATTTCTGTGAACTAACAATCTACTTGCCTGGGAATAAAAATTCAGATGAGGAATCAGCATCTGTTCAAAACTGGGGGGGGGGGGGGGGTTTCCATTCGTTATAAGTTTTAATTTACATCTCTCAGAATCCTTGTAATAAAGTTTTTATTTTAAAAAGTGAAAAGTTCTCACAATTTTTTAAGAAGTTGGTTTTAATTTTATGTAGAAAAATTGGATGTAGCGCTACTTAGTAGTGTGTGCATTAATTTGCTGGGCATGTTGATATACAACTAGATTTTTTTTAATACCCATTTAAACGTCTAGTTTAACTTACAGAACTGTACAGATGCAACTAGAGAAAATTGATACATCTAGAACAAGTTACAAATGTACAAAAAAAGGTACTTTGGGGGGCCATTCACTGCTTATTCTACGAATGCATTGCTATCCAAAAATTCAATGAGACGGGGGGGGGGGGGTGACTCATAGTGGATAAAATCAGAAACTTATGATTCAAGTAATGTGACATCACATCTATGAATTTAGAGTTATATTGAAAATGCTCAAAATGTTTGAGACAGGACAAGTGTTTAAACTTTGAGAAGTCTACAAATTTTATTCAAACTTCCTGGGTGGGACTAGACTGGTTACAATTTTATGATAGCAAAATATCTTTGCTCCAGGGGCAATTAGTTGGATGTTTATGATACAGCTTCATGATCTTTTATTATCTATGAACTACTGTCATAGTTTGCCCACTGTGGGCATTTTCATCTCATTCTCAATTATACATAGTAATGAACATTTGCCCAGAAGAGAACTGGGGTTTTGGTTTTGGTTTTTTAAACTGAAGGAAAACAATAAGCCTTAAAAGCAAAATAACTCTTTTTACACAAATTAATGTGACTATTGAACATAAGTGCGGGTCTCGATGTACATAGCTAAGTGCTTAACTAAAAATATTGTCAACTATAAAAAGGCAGCAGTTTAAGATGAATTTCTGGCCCTTGAGCTTGATAACTTCAGTGTTGCTCTACTGTTAGTTTTTTGTGTGTTTAATTCTGGAGGGGCAAAATGTCTTTCAGATTTTAAAAAAGGAATATATTCAAGCAAAGCTACAGCACCAGTTCCTTCCAGCAAAATGGAGTCAATCTAAATAAGTGTATTTGTATTTACATTTAATTTACATTTTTATGCAAATATAAATAGAAGTACAAGAAAACCCTTTTAAATAAATACTGGATGAAGCAATATACTTTTAAAAAAACACTTCAGAAGATCGGCCTCTTGGAGAATAATCTTACTGTGCATCAGACCAAAATATGTTTCATAGAGAGTCCCCAAAGACACACTTAAAGTATCTTTTTTGTGCAGATATTTAACCAGTTTTAGATTACTAATCACTATTTACTAATATACTATTTGAACAGATCTTTTAACAAGTTAATGTGTAAAAATCCACTTATACATAATATAACAAGCTAAAATTGCTTCATTTCCAAATCACACCCTTTAATCTGTGGGGACCACTGGAAAGTTTTCTGCACTGCAAAATGCTGTAGGAAATGCACACTAAGGTATGTTGCTATCCAATAAAAAAGAATGCAGAAAAATACAACTGTATGAAACTTTCTTATGTATCTGGATAATTAACGGGCACTCTAAATGGCACATTACACAACGAAGTCCTTGTAACGCTTTTTACGAACATTCCTGAGGTGCAAGTGTGTAATTGTATTTGGAATGCCTAGTTTATTTGTAATAGATCTTTGATATAGAGATATGTTTTGTGAAATAATATATTAATGGTATACTGTTTTTCAATTAAGCATATGAACCATTACACTGACGTGGTAATCAATGTTGAATCAAACTGGTTAACAAAAGCACATTGGTCTCCTTCCTGTGTGCCTGCTCACTGATTGCAGGTGGTATAGTTCCACATTGGAGGTGGGTCTCATGCGCAGCAGATGGTTACTTGCTGTATTAGCTTCTTGGTGCCAGCAGTTTGGGTGTCCATGGTTGACAACAGACTGCACTGGGAGAAATTTGACTCCCAGGGCGAAAATTAAGTTGCATCTAAAAAACTATTAGAGAAGAGTGAATAGAATATATATCCTTTCTGACTTGTATTGTGGCAGTTTGTGTGAAACATTTACGGTTTTGTTTGTACAAAATAATGTATTTTGAGGGGGAAAATAGACATTGCCAAAACACATGTAAATAAAAACACCAAGTATGACTGTACATGATGATGTGCAATAAAATAACTGGAAAAAGTGCATGTACTTTATCCTCAAAAGCCAATTGGAAGCTACCGATGCTGCAACTATAGTTTTATTTTCTGAAAAGTCACATTTTATTCTGTATCTAAACAGCAGAATAAAGAATCTACATTTTTCACACTTCACTGTTCATTAATGCTGTTAGCAATGTTATGAGAGAGGTTGCTTTTTGAAGTGATTTAAAATTTTGTTGTGATCCGACTACCTGGATATCACCTTTTACTGAAGAATTGCTGTTGTATTGCTTTGGTTACAATTAGAGACCAGAAAAAGTTAATGAGTACATATGCACGCATACAGTATACAAACACCACCACTTCTGCATTTGGATTTGCAAGCACGCTAAAATTGAGCAACTTAGATTCTACCAAATTCTGAAAACATTATAGTTGCTTGAATATTATAATTACCAGACTGTTAGTCAACATAAAAGGAGACAGACCACTATTGTTTTAACTCAAGCCACTATAAAGTTCTAGCTCTTTACAACGGCCACATGCACATAAAGGAATGGTTTATCACTCTGGCATCCGCAAAGTGGATTTTTCACCAAAAAATGGTCTCTGTCTTAATATTTTTCACTGAATACATTTATGCAATTATCTCTGGATTTCGTATGACGTCATTTGAGTACTGTGTAAAATATGTACAATTGTGTAAAGGAAAAGCTGGTTCAGCACAACACACAGGACTTATCTACACTTAAAATGCTACAGCAGCACAGCTGCACCACACTGCTGCGCATCTGTCATGCTTCAATGTAGGCACTACCTATGCCAACAGGAGGGGTTCCCGCATCTGTGCAGGTAATCCACCTCCAAGAGAGGCGGTAGCTAGGTCGATAGAAGAATTCTTCCATTGACCTAGCCGTGTCTACAGTGAGGGTTAGGGCAGCTCAACTACTCCATTCGGGTGTAGATATTTCACACTCCTGAAGGATGTAATTAACTTTCTAGGGTAGACCAGGTCACAATGGGTGAAATTCTGTGCTGTCTCCCCCAAGAGGAGCAGCATGAACTCACAGCCAAGACAAGACATGGGGAGGACAAAGGTGCCCCCTCTGTGACCTGTGGATCCCAGGCTGTTCCAGGATCTGGAAAAGCCTGCCATAACTAAGACAGACCTGGGGTCATCTCTTAATTATTGTAGTCTCCCCATGCTATCTGGAATCCCTGCAATGCTGCAGCCTTGCCCCCTACCCTAAGCCTGTGAGGCAGCTTTGTGGTTGTCGTCTTTAGCTCCTGCACAGAAGGAGTCCATTAACAAAATCCATCATTGGGGGGGGGAGGGTAGACGGTCATGTTTGTGCTATGGATGCGGTAAAAAAAATACTTATAATACCAGCATTCTGTTGTTTTAGGCTGTCCAATAAAATTAGACATGGAAGCTGATGAGTGGAAAGTTACTACCAATACATTTTATTGTACTGCACTAGGAACAGTCCTGTATCATTAAACCTCTGTCTCCTTCATTAGTGTTTCGGTACCTATGCAGGGTGCTAAACATTCATTTTCTAGAGTACTCCCGAGTACTTTACTAAAAGAGTAAAGCTATTGTAACTATATTGTGGGCAAAAATAATACTCGATCATTTTCTGTATGAAAATAAAGTGAAGCATAATGCTCCCCCTTCTCAGTAATCATCACAGCTCATCAGAGATGACTGCCCTTTTTGCTGCTCTGGGCTACCAGAATGAAGCACAAAGAACCATTGTCCGTTGCCTTCTCTACATCTGCACCATGAGCTCAAATAGTCAAAGCATCTGTGCTGCTGTTCTCTATTGAGATGACTCTTCAGTATGACCAACCACAGCAGTTTAAAACTCATGAGTGCGCCCCCCCCCCCCGCCCATCATGCAGTTTCATTAAAAATCATGGTATTTTTAAAATAATATAGTTTGTGTTCTTTTTATTTGCTTTTTTGGGGGTCAGTAAGTTAAGGCCCCTTTTTTTAAAAAAAAAAAATGCAGCTAGAAAGCTGAACGAACACCTAACACAAGAACCCAGGGTCACCCAATGAAATTAACAGGCAGCAGGTTTAAAACAAACGTAAGGACGTATTTCTTCACACAACACACAGTCAATCTGTGGAACTCATTGCCCGGGGTTGTTGTGAAGGCCAGCAGTACAACTGGCTTGAAAAAACTTGATAAGTTCATGGAGGATAGGTCCATCAACTGCTATTGGCCAAGATGGTCAGGAATGCAAACCCTGACTCTGTGTCCTGAAACCTCTAGACTCCTAGAAGCTGGATAATGGGATGGATCACTCTAATTGCCCTGTTCTGGTTATTTCTTCTGAAGTATTTTGCACCGGCTACTGTCAGAGGGAGGGTACGGGGCTGGATGAACCATTGGTGTGACCAGGTATGGCTGTTCTTCTATTCTTAATAGCAATGGATTTTGCAACAGAGGCCATTTAGGAATATGTTTTGTTGGTTCCCAATCCTCTAATGGGACAGGAGCACCCTTCCAAAACAGCTGCTATCCTCCATGTTTACACATACATGACTCCAGTTCCTGTTACCAAGACAAATCCGTGGAGAACTGATTATCAGTGTTATGAATTCTGGTGAACAGACTGTTGAACCTATGGTATGAAAATGAAAGTCTAGATGGCTTGTGTCTGTAAATGTGTGTTGTATCATAAAAGGTATTTTGTTAACACAGGAGAGGATAGTTGGGGGAATATTAAAAATGCAGGATGAGTGGCAAGACCATTATTAGATATTTATATTACAGTTGGACCCCTATGCTCCAATCAGGATCTTGGAATCACTTTTAATCAGCAGGTGTCATCGTACTAGGTGCATTACAAACACGTAAGATGATTCAGTACCTGGCCCAAAAAGGTTACAGTTTAAATTCTTTAATCCTACCATTTGGTATGATCTGTTGCACCGGTGTAGTTTAGATTCTTTACAATAACATGGTTTGATGCATGTGAATAAGAAATGTGAATACAAAATGTTCTTGACCAACATATGCAATGTACATGTTAGAAAATTCAGGTTAGAGAAGCAGATTTAGCAAGCTCTGTTGGAAGACAGTCTTTTTAGAAGATCAAATTTATTTTGAAAATAGTAAAATTCCACTAAATCCTTCCACCAGATCCCTTCTTTTTCAGTGCTGGTTTCTCTTCCATTTCCTAGTCTTTCACAAAACTTTGAAAACTACCTCTAACTCTCAAGTCCACATTTTCAAGTCCTCATAAAGTGTATAGATTCAGGCTATCAGTTTTTATCTGATAGTTGCTTGTGCTGTGTGCCAACAACAGGTCCCAATGTTTTTATTGTTAAGAGTCCTACATCACCAGCTTCCCAACATCCCCTAAAATCCTGGTGTTTTTAGGCCTTGAACATTTTGTGCTTTTCTTAATTTAAAATAATTGTATCTGTAAAATAGTTGCTGTGTTGACAGCCTTGGAGATTGAAGTCTTCTATGTATTTGAAGAATACGCGCAACATTACAGAAACAGGAGAAGAAAAATCTTTTACATAATTTTATCCAGCGGCGTTCAACCTGACCCTATGTTGAAACAGAAAAAGTTTGTGACTCCATCCCATCAGCCATAAAGAAAGCAAATGTGGTCAGGCCCCACCTCCCAATTTGAGCTGTTCATGACACAGGTGAGAACCCCTGATCTAATCTAGCCCCCCTCGGAAATAATCCCAGTTCCCTCAGCCTCTTGTCATAAGTCATGTGCTCCAGTCCCCTAATCCTTTTTGTTGCCCTCCACGGGACTCTCTCCAACTTTTCCACATCCTCCTTGTAGTGTGGGGCCCAAAACTGGACACACTACTCCAGAGGAGGCCTCACCAATGTCAAATAGAGGGGAACGATCACGTCCCTCGATCTGCTGTCAATGCCCCTACATATACATCCCAAAATGCCATTGGCCTTCTTGGCAACAAGGGCACACTGTTGACTTATATCCAGCTTCTTGTCCACCGTAACCCCTAGGTCCTTTTCTGCAGAACTGCTGCCGAGCCATTCGGTCCCTAGTCTGTAGCGTTGCATGGGATTCTTCCATTCCAAGTGCAGGGCTCTGCACTTTGTCCTTGTTGAACCTCATCAGATTTCTTTTGGCCCAATCCTCTAATTTGTCTAGGTCCCTCTGTATCCTATCCCTATGCTCCAGCGTATCTACCTCTTCTCCCAGTTTAGTGTCCTCTGCAAACTTGCTGAGGGTGCAATCCACACCATCCTCCAGATTGTTAATGAAGATAATGAACAAAACCGGCTCCAGGACCAACCCTTGGGGCACTCCGCTTGATACTGGCTGCTAACTAGACATGGAGCCATTGATCACTACCCAGTGAGCCCGACAATCTAGCCAGCTTTCTATCCACCTTATAGTCTTTTCATCCAGCCCATACTACTTTAACTTGCTTGCAAGAATACCATGGGAGACCATGTCAAAAGCTTTGCTAAAGTCAAGGAATAACACGTCCACTGCTTTCCCCTCATCCACAGAGCCAGTTATCTCATCATAGAAGGCAATTGGGTTAGTCAGGCATGACTTGCCCTTGGTGAATCCAAGCGGACTGTTCCTGATCACTTTCCTCTAAGTGCTTCAGAATTGATGCCTTGATTTTTCCAGGGACTGAGGTGAGGCTGACTGGCCTGTAGTTCGCCAGATCGTCGTCCTTCCCTTTTTTAAAGATGGGCACTACATTAGCCTTTTTCCAGTCATCCAGGACCTCCCCCAATCGCCACAAGTTTTCCAAAGATAATGGCCAATGGCTCTGCAATCACATCAGCCAACTCCTTTACCCTCCTCGGATGCAGCACATTCGGCCCCATGGACTTGTTTTCATCCAGCTTTTCTAAATAGTCCCGAACCACTTCTTTCTCCACAGAGGGCTGGTCACCCCCTCCCCATGCTGTGCTGCCCAGTGCAGTAGTCTGGGAGCTGACCTTGTTCGTGAAGACAGAGGCAAAAAAAGCACTGAGTACATTAGCTTTTTCCATATCCTCTGCCACTAGGTTGCCTCCCTCATTCAATAAGGGGCCCGCACACTTTCCTTGACCACCTTCTTGTTGCTAACATACCTGAAGAACCCCTTCTTGTTACTCTTAACATCCCTTGCTAGCTGCAACTCCAAGTGTGATTTGGCCTTCTTGATTTTGCTCCTCCATGCCTGAGCAATTATTTTTATATTCCGCCCTAGTCATTTGTCCAAACTTCTACTTCTTGTAAGCTTGCACAACATATGCCTGAGTCCAGAGATTTTTAGTAAGTTTGTCAGTCTGCACGTGCACAGTTGTTCTCCTCATGCTCTGAACTAAGGACGTAAGGGACAGTGCCGAGTGGTGCCTCTCTGGTTCCTTCTTATCGCCACATGGCCAGAGTCAGAATCTTGTGTCCACAGCATCTTCCATCAACTGTAAATAGTTTTAGTGGTTTACTCTTTTAATTTTAATTACTAGTGTAGTTGGTTAGTTGTTTATCCCTGCCCCAGAGAAACTCTCCCTGGCAAACTTGGGTTATGCCTAGATTCCTGGGATTCAAGAATTGTGTTTTCTGCACCTGCTCCTTTTCAATGAGCAGCAACCCCCAAAGCTGTCTTCCCTGCTTAGGTGAGGCTCACATCTCAGCAAAGTGCATCATTCCCTCCCAGAACACATCAAGGTCAAGAGCTAAAGCTTAGAAAACATCTGATGGAGAAGACCATGAGACCTCAATCAAATCTGGGCTAGGGATATTGAGGTCAATGTACAGGGAAATCATCAGGCAGTGCCCCTCTGAATACAAGATCTGGAGATGAGGCTAAGAATTCAAAGCCTGGTTCAAGATTTTACAGACCTCCTAACACATCGTTTCTTAGTTGTCTCTTTTCCAAGATGAAAAGTCCCAGTCTTTTTAATCTCTCATCACGCAGAAGCTGTTCAATACCTTCTCATAATTTTGGTTACCCTTCTCTGCACCTTTTCCAATTCTAATGTATCTCTTTTGGGATAGGGTGATCAGGACTGCATACAAAGTGGTTAAATCCATCTTCAACAAAGTAGAAAGGATTCTACCAGGAGATACTATTCAGCTAAGTGGAAGTGTTTCTCCTCTTGGACACACCACCACCAGTTATCTCCAAAGTCTAGTGGGTTCCCTGTTCTAGAGTATCTATTTACTGGTAAGATCTCTCTATTAGTTTCCTATGGGTTCATTTAGCAGTACTCGATAACCACACCATTTTTACTCATCCCACAATGACTAAATTCCTGAAGAGGCTTCTTATCATCTTCCCATCACTGGTGAACCCAACACTTCAATGGGATCTCAACTTCATTCTTTCATCTCTCTCCATACCTCCATTTGAACCTTTATCCACATGCTCTAAGTCCCATCTCTCAATGAAAGTTGCCTTCCTAGTTGCTAACACATCAACTAGAAGAGTCAATGAGCTGGAAGCACTCATGGCAGACCCACCATATATACCGGAGTTGTCACAACACATTTTTGGTGGCCTCAAAGTGCAGCAACCAACTCTTGCTTGTGGCCTCACTGACAATTTTTCCTAAAATACTTAACTTTAGGAAAAACAAATAAATATGCATGTATACGCATCCAGATTGTTGTAATTTATTTATGTAGGAGTTTTTTTTTCAGACTTAATAAAAATAATGCTGTGAAGAGTGATATTTGTATGTTTGTTTAATATCACTTTTCACAGCAAGCCTTGACAAAATAAGTCCTGGATGCAGGGGTAGAGGGTGAGGCAGCAGGGGCCAGGGAGGATGGATGGATGGGAGGCAGCACAGGCAAGGGGCGATGTATGGAGGGCCCTGCTACGGTGTGATCAGAGGTGTGGGTTGGCGCCTGGGGCTGAGTTGGTGCTTGCAGTTGCGTGGCCAGGGCCGAAGATCAGCACCCACTGCCATGCAGCTGGGGGTTGGTACCCAGAGCTGGCACCTGCTTTTGTGTGACCAGGGCCAGAGGTCAGTGCTTGGGATCCATGCCTGCTGCTGCACATACGGGGCTAGAAGTCATTGTCCTGGGCCAGCACCTGCTGGAGTCTGCAATTGGCACCCGTTGCGTGACCAGGGCTGGGGATCAGCGCCCATGGCCAGCACCTGCTGGAACCCAGGGTCGACATCGCGGAGCAGTGCTCGGGGTCAGTGGCCAGGGTTGGGGGTCGGAGTGTGCAGCTGGGGTTTGACTGCCACCAGGGTTTGATGCTGGCACTTGGGGTCTGCACCTGCTGCCACACAGCAACGTCTAGGGTTTGGCATCCAGAGGCAGTAGCCACTGGAGCCCAGGGCCGGCAGCTGCTAGAGCTCATGGTCATTGATGAGGGCTGGGATTGGAGCACACAGATGTGGGTCAGTGCCTGGGGCTAGCTGCTGCTAGCAGGATTGGGGGTCAGCACCACATGGCCAGACCCTGCAATCGGAGCCTGCCGCCGCATGACCAGGGTTTGGAGTTTGAAGCCCAGTGGCTGGAGCCCTAGTCTGCAGCCAGGCTCCCTAAGTCTCCGCCGCACAACCACCCCAGGCCTGAAGTCTGAGCCCAGCTAAGCCCCTGTCCCCCCTCCCAGGTAGAGAACTCACCTTGCTCCTTCAGCATTGTGCCCCACCTTTCTCCGGAGATGTACAGAGTGGCGCATCCAGGAGCAACAGGGAGGAAGGAGGAGGGGGCTGATGCTTTGCCACCCCCTGCCATCACCGCCCAAGAAAGTGTCATGGCCACAGGGAAAACCCCTGGTGGCCGCATTTGAGTAACTGTGATATATACTACCTTTCATAAAGAAAAAGTCTCTTTGATCCTACTCAAAATTCATCCCTAAAACAATTTCAGAGTTTTACAAGTTAAGCCATCCACTTACTGATATTTTCCCCCAAACTGCATGCCTCTGATGAAGAGAGAAGTCTTCATTCTCTAAATCAGTGGTTTTCAACTTTTTTTCATTTGTGGACCCCTAAAAATTTTCAAATGGAGTTGCAGACCCCTTTAGAAATCCTAGACCTAGTCTGCAGACTCCAGATTGAAAACCACTGCTCTGGATATCTGAAGAGCAGTGGTCTTTTACCTACAAAGAACAGAAGTAATCATAAAGACACCTTGACTTTTTGTTACCATAGCAGAGAGATCAAGGGATCAAGCTAAATCTGCACAAGGCTTTCTAAATGGATGTCTGGCTGTATTTTGCACGGTTACCAACTAGCTCAGATTCCCTCTCCCCAGTGGTGGTGAGGGCCTATTTTATTAGAGTGCAAGCAACTTCTGCTGCATCTTTGTGAGATGTACCCTTACTAGAGATATGTAGAGCAGGGACCTATAGCCCCTTACACACCTTCACAAGACATTCAGCTTTGGTCCAGTCTTTCACTACAGAAGGAGCTGTGGGAACAGCAGTATTACAGTCAGCCAGCAGGTCTGTGTCCTCGCATCCACCTCCTGTTTACTGTTTGCGAATCTTCCATGTGTGGAATACACATAAGGACTATCACTCAAAGAATAAATGGAAGGTATTTACCTATAACTGGAGGTTCTTCAAGCTGTGTGGTCCCGACCTGTATTCCACTAACCATCCTCTATGCTCTCGGCCACAGATCATACTGGATTTGCGGTAGGAGAAGGAACTGAAGAGGCACCCCTTATACTCTTGGTTCAGAGTACAAGGAAAACAACTGCGCGTGTGCAGACCAATGGGCACCACTTACTAAAGTCTCTGGACTCTGGCACATGGTGTGCCTACATACCCAGATGCGGAAACAGATAGGGCCAGCACTTCTCAAAGAACCTCCAGTTACAGGTGAGTAACCACTTTCTTTCACTATATATTTGCTAAAATTTAGTAAAATCCTAGTGTGGCAGTTTGTAGCTGTCCCACATATTCACAAGTTGGAGTAAACTGTTCACCTCAATCTATGAAAATGTGAGACAACTACAAACTGTGTTGGCCACCCTAGGATTTTACCACCTGTTTAATGTTGTAAAAAAATCACCTTTTTTATAGCGTGCATATACGTCAGGGGTCTGCATGTGCATCCTGACCTGGTGCCTCATTGCAGCGTTCTGTAGAGCTGAACTTCTGGAGAATGGAACACTGACAAAATTGATCCAGGAGACACAGAGGACAGGGGGAAACAATAGGAGATATAGCATGGTGGGGTAGGGCCATGCAGAGCGCTGGATGGGACACTGTGTTGTGGGAGATGCAGAGGGGCGCAGATCTCTCTGGAGTTTGAATCCCAATTGCTAAGGGTAAAGGAAATCAAAGGCATCCAAACAACTTTTCCCATAAACTTAACCAAACAAAAGAAAAACTAATAATTGAATAGAATATCACTATCAGGCAACGACTTTATATTAAATATAAACACATCCATCAAATAATAGAACACACAAGTTCAACTGTTATACATTTTTGTCTACATTTAAATGTCTAGACTAGGATTTATAAGTGGGCTTTTAATTTGACCAGCAAGCACGTTAGAAATATACATTGCCTCATCTATACTAGAGTTTTAGAACAAGAGCAGCGGTTCTCAAACTATGGGTTGGAACCCCATTTTAAAGGGGTCAGCAGGGCTGATGTTAGACTTGCTGGGGCCCAGGGCCAAAGCCCAAGCCCCACCACCCAGGGTTGAAGCTGTGGACGGCAGGGCTTAAGTTATAGGCCACAGCCTGGGGCTGATGCCCTTTGGCTTTGGCCCTCCCACCCAGTCCAACAGTGCTTGGGTGGGCTCAGGCTTCGGTTCCCCATTCTAGGGTAGTGTAGTAATTTTTGTTGTCAGAGGGGGTCGCTGTGCAATGAAGTTTGAGAACCGCTAAACTAGAGGGCAAGGATGGTTCTGCTGTTAGGGCATCAGCCTAGGACTTGAGAGACCAGGATTCAAGTCACTGCTTTGCCACAGGCTTAATGTGTGACTTTGGGCAAGTCACTTAGGCCCACATCCACAAAGGTACTAAAGCACCTAAGCCCCAGAGTTAGGTGCCTAAATCCCAGTATTACATTCTGTGATCCACAAAACACGCGCCTAACCCTGGTAGGCCTCTGTAAGCACTCACACCTATGTTTTCAAGGTAAAAGTTCCCTCAGTGCCTGTGTTCCTGCCTCTGGGCGTGCACACTAGGGCCTCATTCACGGCTAGCCTTAGGGAAAATGGCACCCTGGACAAAATTGGATTTTGGTGCCCCTGACCCTCGCTGCCCCCCCTGCCCCTCCACTGCCCATGGCCCTCACTGTTTCCCCTTCCCCCCACACCATTACCCTTGGCCCTCGCTTCCTCCCTGGGCTCCCCCCCGAATGCCCCCCATCCTTGCTGTCTTCCCCCCATTGCTGTGGAAGGAACCTCCTCATCCTACCTCATCGTGCAGCTTTCCTCGGTTCCCATGCCCTCTTGGCCAGCGTCCCTTGTTCTTGTGTGACAGCCCCCTACTCCCGCCCTTTGGGAACCCCGGGGGTAGGAGCAGGAAGGCGAGTTGAGGAAGGGTGGGAAGAAGGGGCAGAAAGGAGGAGGGGGTGGGAGTGGAAGGGAGAGGTGGCTGGATGGGGGAAGGAGGCGGGAGGGAAGAGGAGGATAGCACTTTGCTGGCAGTGCCTGGCTTTTAATGATCCCCCTCTGGTGGGAGGGGCTCTAGCGAGAGCACAAAAGCATCATCCCTGTGTGTGCCATGCAGTTGGAGGTTGTGCTGCAGAAGGGCCAGCAGCTGGTGCCGGCCTGGGTCAGGGGAAGCGCCCTCCCCCTTCCCAGAATGCCCCCAGCTCTGCTTTGGCAATAGTGGTCCTGCTTGGTGTCCCATCTGTGTTGTGGGGCCTCTGGTGTTGTCCAACTGAAGCACGGTGAAGGGCAGGTCTGGGGGCGGAGTGGGAGGCCAGGTCTGTAGCCGGCTTTTGCCTCTTGACCACAGTGCCCCCACCACCATGGCGCCCTGGCTGGTTGCCCAGGTCACCCACCCCTAAGGCCAGCCCTGGCCTCACTGTAGATGGCCAAACACTTATCTCCCACCTAAGCCTCAGTATGATTCACAATCCAGAGGAAGATAGATAGGCAGATGTCTATCTAAAGTGGGGCCTGATCAGGTAGGTGTGCTCAGAGACCACCTACTGATCCAAATGGAGGAAGAGGACCCTCTGGTCATGATCCTTATAACTTCTAGTCCCGTGGTTAGAGCACTTATTGGGATTAGATGACCCAGCTTCAATTGCCCCCGCTGTCTGAGGGAGAGAGAGGATTTGAACAGGGGTCTCCCACTTCCCAGATGAGTCCCCTAAGCACAGAGCTATGGGATTTCTGTTGTGGCGCTCCCTCTGTGTCTCCTGTTAAAGCTGTTACACTCTGTTTAAATGATAAGTCATTGGAGCAGGGGAACTGAACCCTGGGTCTCCCAGGGGGGTACCCTAAATGTCAGGCAACTGAGTCATTCTCTTGCTCTCTTTCTGGCCCATTGACTCTTAAGTATTTAGCTAAAGTGAAATGGCTTCAACAGGAGAGACTGAGGCGGGGGGAGGTCCCACAGCAGATTACCCCATAGCTCAGTGGTTTTGGCAGCCTGCTGGGAGGTGAGAAGACCCTTGTTGAAATCTTGTCTCTCCTTCAAGCAGAGTGGGGAATTGAACCTGGATCTCCCCGGGAGTGCTCTAACTACTGGACTAAAGGTTATAAGTTATGTGGTGATGGTGGACACACCACTTCTTGTGGAAGGAGCCTCACTCATTCTTGCAAGAAATGAGTAAGCCACCTGACCCCAGGGGAGGAATTCCCAGTTGTGGATGGCTAACAGAGATAGAGGTCTCTCTGAGATAAGGGAGGGGCTTTGTCATCATCTCATATTGTCTAACTTAGGTAGTTCCCTGTCTAGCCTACTGCCTTTTGTAGATCCCATTCTTAGGCACCTATCTGTCACCATTCATTGTATGGGGAGCCTAAATACCTAATGCAGGCTTTGTGGATCACTGTTGTTCCTGTGATTTTCTAAGTGCCTAAAAGTTAGGCATTGCAACACTCAGCCTTATGAAAGCAGTGTCAGGATGAGCTCCACCCTGACATCTGGTGGTGAGGTGTGGCAAGTTGTGGAAAAGAACTTCAGGGGCTGATCTCATTTGCATAGGCACACCCACCCTGCCTAGAATGAGGCCATAGCTGCCCAAATAGTCACTTTGGCTGCTGTGGGATCCCCAGTGTCTCTGTTATTGGGGCAGGAAGAATAAATTGTTATTACCCTGATTATGGGAATCAAAGACAGTGGAACTGTACTTGGCCTTTTGTTATGATGGAGGGACTCACCATCAACAAAGTAGCACTCGCTAGGCAAGGGTCATGGGTTCCAAAACTCTGTGAATTGAGAGAGGTTGGGGACAAGTATTAATACTTGGTGGCATGGGCCCCTTGGTGAGGGCCTTACATGCTAATTGTACTTCCTCCTCTCTCCACTGTGGAATATCAGAGCTAATTTTGATTTCATTAGGAGTCTAGTTACAGGCTGCTGAGCTCGCTTTGGGCTAATGGTGCACCAGCACTGAGGCTCCCCTACTACAAGCTGAATTCACCAAAGAGCTGAGCTGACTAAGAGCTGAAATCACTGAGCGTTGTGTTAAGTAATGGGGGAGCCTGAAGATATATTGTGGAGAAGTTTGCAGGACGGCTGGAGTGCCTTGTGGACAGGCTGGTGGAGCAGTTCGTGGGACGCGGAGCAGTTCGTGGGACGGCGGGAGCTGCTTGTGGGCCGCGGAGTCGAGTGAAGCAGTTCGTGGGGTGGCTGGTGGAGTGGAGTAGAGCGGAATGGAGTGAAGGCCTATGGAGCTGTGGGGCGGTCAGCTTCAGATCATGTAAGGTGCCTTTTACCTCCGCCCCCATCTCCACCCAGGTTGGGAGGTAAAGCTCTGCAGATAAACTTTTGAACTTTGGGGCTGCCCTGACCAGGGACAGAGACTTTTGGGTCATTGGACTTTTGGGACTTTGGGTGATTTGGGGTTGCTGGACTCAAGAACCAAAGGGAAACGGCATGCCCCAATTTGCTTGGGGTGGGTTTTTTGCTCATGGGTTGTGTTATGAATCCTGTTGGTGGTGTTTCCCCAACATAGTGCCACATTGTTTCTCTCTGTTATTAAAAGGCTTTTTGCTACACTCAGACTAGGTGCTTGCGAGAGGGGAAGTATTGCCTCTTGGAGGCGCCCAGCGGGGGTGGTATATATTTGTCCCAGGTCACTGGGTGGGGGCTCGAGCCGGTTTGCATTGTGTTATTGGAATGGATCCCCTAGATATTGAACCCGGCCCTTGTTGCTGCCAACTCTGATGGGCAGAAGGGTTACACTTACAAGGCCTAAGTCGCTTTGTGGGCAGGGGCATTAGTCTCTCTGTGCTTCAGTTCCCCATCTGTAAAAGGGGGGGTAACAGAACTTCCCTACTTGACAGTGGTGTTGTGAGGATAAATGCAACAATGATCCTGAGGTGCTCAAATACCGTGGTGACAGGGGCCATATAAATACCTTAGATACTGTTAGCTAGCACAATCTACATCACCTTTAAATCTTAGTATAGGCAAAGCCAAGGTGTAAGAAGGTCATACAGTCTTCATGACTAGTCAAGGCCTGGTCTCAGCTCAAGTTGCCACAATAGTGTCAATTAGTACCAGAGCTGGCTCTGTTCCTATCTCTGCTCTTACCTCTACTGGTTTAGTGTGAACTGTTTTCTAGCTTTTCACAGAAACCATGTCTCTGAACGTATAAAGGGAAAGATGAGAAGCAGCCTGCAGGGAACAGAAGGTGTCTGGGTTTTTTGTTTTTGGCTAGGGAGAAGGCAGAGACAAGCTCTGGAAAGAGCAGCGCATGTCAGCTGCATTCATCAGAGCCTTCCGGAATAGACAAACTGGATTTATGACAAAGGCTGCTACTGGATCTCAGGATTTCCCAGCGCTGAGTGAATGACAGCCATGGCAGTGCTAAGGTAGCTAATGCAATGCTTTTCCCTGTGGAGCAATCACAATCAAACAGCAAAACAACAAGACCAATCATATTTGCCACTGATTTTCAGGGAAATAGATGGCTGTTCTGAATACCTGTTTGCGCCATTAGTTTACAGAGCACATTGAAAGTCCCAGATATTTTTGTCTGCTGAAATTGTAGAGCTTTGGGATGGAGAAAAGCAAGGGACTAAAACTCCCATAACTTCTGCTTCCCCTTCCCCTTCTGCTCTGCCCTTTCCCCAGGCCCCGTAAGGGGAAAGGTCTTGACCCAGGCAGCAGCCAGGCTGTATTTGGGAGTTGGAGCTGCATGGTGGCAAGGTGCTGGAGAGAAGCCCTAGGCAGTGTGGGAAGAGCTTCAGGTAGAATAGGCTGTTACAGCTGGGTGCAGGTCTGTGTGGGACTTATAGGGAAGCAGCAGTGGTTGGGCAGGGAGCCAGTGCAGAGGGGCCCCAATGAAAGACACTAATTGAGTGTAGCTTGGAAACAAGCAAATGCTTATTTGCTTAAACTAGGATTGCCAACCTGCAGGATTGTCCTGGAGTCGCAAGGAATTAAAGGTGAATCATTAATTAAAGATAATGTCACGTGATGAAACCTCCAGGAATTCATCCAACCAAAGTTGGCAACTCTAAAAGAGACTGGACTGAAGAGGGCATCCCAGGCCCTAAGCCTGAAGAGCCCTTTCTCTTGACTGGGCTTCCCCAGGGACCCAACCCAGAACCACTGTTTTTCACTTGGAACTGTAACTGTTTAAGCCTCTGTACCCAGGGTACCTGCAACCTTTCCCTCTCCTGCCACCCTAGTGACATGTCTTTTCACTTAGTCACATGTCTGCGTGGTTATTGGGACCCACCTGGCCTTGCTGCTGAGGCCCCTGCAGTGCTTGCCTCTGACTTGCAGTACACCTGCCATGCTACTGACCCCCTAAGGGTTTGGGGTACTGGGCAGTCCCAATAATTATCGCTTTTGACTAACTACATTTTCACTAGAGTTACCTTAATGCAAAGTGCTCTATAGGTGTGCTACAGCAGTGGGTCTCAACCTTAGGTCCAACCCCCCCTGGGAGGCCACTAGCAGGTTTCAGGGGGGCGCCAAGCATGGCTGGCATCAGACTTGGTAGGGCCCAGGGCAAAAACCCAAAGCCCCGCCGCACGGGACTGCAGCTGGGGTCTCTGAGCCCCACCAACAGGGCTGAAGCTGAAGCCTGAGCAGCTTAGCTTTGTGGTGCCCCCTGTAGCATGGGGCCCTAGCCAACTGCCCTCCTTGCTACCCCCTAACAGCGGCCCAGGTTTTTATATGCAGAAAACAGTTGTTGTGGCACAGGTGGGCTGTGGAGTTTTTATATCCTCTTTGGGGGGAGCTCAGAAAGATAAAGGTTGAGAACCCCGATGCTACAGCACATGGTAAAAGCAAGGGACAGAAAAAAATCAACACTGAGTGAGCCAAGGTCCGCCGCTACAGTATAACAGAAGGATACAACTGCAGCATGACTGGGTGGTGGTGAAGGGAGGAGAGAATCCGATGTCTATGTTAAATATATCTTTCCCCTCAAGGCTGGAAATTGAAGATCAGGCTTACAGGTGTTTTTTAAACAAGTATCCTGTAGCTGGATTACCTTTGTCCACCGAGCTGTCTCTTCCTTTTGTCGTGGCTCTGTGCGTGAGAGTGAACGGGAGTATCAAAACTAGCCCTGCCATACAGCCACGTGATGCTCTTCTGCCTCAGCTATCAATTTTTAAAACCGATCTGCCTTTAAAATGATTAATTTTTAGGCAAAAACAGCAGCACTTTTAGCCTAAGGCTTGTGCCCATGCAGAATGTTATGGCACATTTTTTGTGAGTTTTTGTGGCAGCCTTTTGTATTCATGGGTTACCTTTACTTGATAAGGGCATATTGAAGTTTTCAAACTAGAGCATCTATTAGCAGACATGTGGAAAACAGAAGAAAAATGACAATAATACCACAGACCCCAGGTCGTATGTCAAACCCCACTCTTTGAGGCTCTGTCCTAGTTCACATGTCTCTGCAAATAAGGCATCCGAAAGCTCCTTTTTTTCTGGCCAGCAGCAGCAAAGTGAAAACTGACTGGAGAGCTGGGCTTTTATTTGCTCACTCCGGTCTGTCTGTCTTTAAGAGTTGCATCTTTGATAGTAAACACCTACTTTCAATTAGTCGCCATAAACTCCACAGTCACAACAGCACAAGAACAAGTCTGATCCATACTCCCAGCCACCTCCACATGGCTTCATCGGAGCCTTGAAATTAACTATTTCCGTGAAATTAACTATTTTGGTGCTGGCAGGGAAATGGCTTTTTTAAAAAAGAGGGAGAAACACACCAATGAATAAAATAAAGTGAATCATTGGATTTTTTTAGTAAATAATACTCTCCCTGGAGCAGTTTCTCCCTTCTCATTCTTTTCCTCCTCGCATTTGCTGCTGTTACTCATTATGAGCCTGATTGTGCAACCCTTACTCATGTTAGTGAGCCCTTAGAAGAGTACTTCTGTTGAAGTCACTAGCACAGGTTCTGCAATTGGATCCTCTGTTATCAGACTTATTTAGAGGGTATGTTCTTCTGGGCAGGGACCTTGTTTAAATTGTTTTCTTGTCTGTGGAGTTCCATGCGCATCCAGGGTGCTACGCTGTTCTCTCTCCCTTTCTACACACCCTCTTCCAACCATTGAAGGAATGAGGGTAGCTGCCACTTTGCTGGCCAGCACAAATACCAGTGCCTTGCTCCTTTCAAGGGCTAGTTTGGTCCATTAACAATGTTGTTTTGGTTCTGAGGTGCCTCTTGCAGCCAGGCATCCCATCAAACATCAGTGGGGTTGGGAGGGGGAGGCACACATGCAAAGAAGAATAAAAGGATACATCCGTGTGGCTGATCAGCAATGAAAGCGGAGTTAAGGTCCTTGTGAGGCAGATGTTTCATTTACCTAGTCTAGTCAAACAAAAGCATGGTAAATCCCTAGCTTGATTTGATTTTAAGAGGTGTTCAGGGAAAGGCCTTCCTATGCTGTCACAGTTTCCTTATGAGTAAACTGTGTTTGTTTAAAATAAATTTTTCAGTCATAATTGTGAAAACTCTGGGACAAAACCCTTGTGTTTTATCCCTGAGATTTCTCTACGTTGTCACTGCTGCTGAGATATTTCATCTACAAAAATTTTAAAATGTAATCACGCCAACTGCAATGTGTCTGTAATGTGGAGAAAATACCGTGCCTCCTTTCTGTATTGCTACCTATACAGTTGCATATAAATAGCACATTTGTTTCACATTGTGAAATCATGGCTAAAAAGTCATTCCAATAATGCTGTAACTCTTTTCCCCATCAGATCTAATACACCTGCAGTAAATAAGAGATCACTTATGCTCCACCTTTAGGGTGAAATTAATCTCTGTGCAGAGATCCAGCACAAGGTGTAGGCACCACTTCAATCCAGTTTAAGCCCTTATACAGATACCCCAGTGATGGATTTAAGAATCTAGATAGATATGTATTCTGTTCATAAGCAAATAACTAACATCTTTATGAATCAGATAGGTATGATATAGTCTTAAAATGAGTGATCTGAAGACAATTTTACATTGTTATGCATGTACTTTTGCTGAGCCACATGGCTGGTGAAGCCATGAAATATTAATGGCCATGCAAATTTCTTTGCTGTGACTCAAGCTTTGCTATGTTCCTGACCCTTGACTTCCGTTAATCATCTCCTGGGTGTGTGGTCTGCTACTCTTCTGAGATATCTTGTGAACTGAGACAAAGTAATTACTTGATCCCTGGCTGCTGCAATAATATTTCTGACTGCAAAAAATGGAGCGGGACACTTCCTCCCTGGATTGAAACAAAGCCAATCTGGCTGCTCCAGAAGGTTTCTGGTGACCTGAATGCAGATCCACCATTTACTTAACTGTGGGTTTAAAGCCAGCATTATTTGACTCTCTTAAACCACCCATTTCTCCCTAAATTAAACATGAATGATTTCTAATCCATTGTTTTCTTCTCCCGCTAGCTTTGTTACAGGCTTCCTTGTAAACAAGACTTTCCAGTTCTCCCCTGTGAGCCAAAAAATAGTTGTATCTTTGGTCTCCTCTCTATAATTTCCTTGCATTAATAATCCAGGCTCCTCTAAATATTTGGAAATGTAATCAATGTATCATAGTTAATCGACACAAACCAAGCCTTGTCCTGAACAAAGCAATGACATAGGAATAGCCATACACAGGGTCCATCTAGCCCAGTAGCAGCCGGTACCAGGAGCTTCTTCAGAAGAAGTTTCAAGGATCCTTCACTAGGCAGCTGTGGGATACTCTGTCCCTATGAAGGTCTCATCCTGAGCCTTAATAACTAGAGACTGGTTTAAACTCTGAAACATGAGATTTTTCCCTCCTAATCCTCATTTTGTTAGCATTAATTATTATAACTCTGGATAGCCATATAAATGTCCAGTCCCTTTTTGAATTGTGCTATGGTCTTTGCCTCAGTGGCCTGTTGACACATTGACTCTGCCCACATCTGGATTAGAACCATGCTAGCCACAAGAATAAATTATTAATTAATAACACTGGGTGTCAGCTGCAGTTTTAAAGAATTTGATGCCCCCCACCCCCGTTTCCCATGAGATGCATGGCTTTATGGCATGAGATTCATAATTTGTACATATGTAGTGATTCAGCCAGCTATCATGCAGCAGGGTGAAAACTTTAGAGTGTGGTGTTTTACCCACTTTTACTTGCATTTTCTGGGACTTGATCCTGTAAATGTCCCTCTACACAGAACTACGATTGAAGTGAATGGATGGGCCACATGTGAAATGGTGGGATGATTGGATCGTAGTTATCAAAAGATTCTCAAGCTCTGTAGTTGAACCCTATTTTCATAACCATTTAACTATCTGTCATGTTATGGAGTACATGAAATTGGAAAAATCTCCATTAGGACAAAAAGTCCCATAACCACGAACTTTTGACAGTGTTGCTCTGCACTTTTTTCATATTGGTCCCAATTTTGGAAGATACTCAAGCACATGCTTAGGTTTGAGTGCTTTCCTAAATAGGGCTGCTTTGTTGAATCAGAACTATTATACTTAAGATGTGAGCCTCTCTTTGGGTTACAGTTAGCTTGATAAATGCATGACAAATTCTGAAAAAACCTATTTTGGTGTTTGAGTTTTAGCCATTAAAATGACTGTTGGCAGGCCAGAGCCACCACCTAATAAAAATTAGTGTTTACATGTGTTGTGTTAAAGCTACATAGTTTTTCGCTTTTTAAAAAGAAACTGACTTAGTGCCCATGCAGAGAGACATTTTCCAGTACCTACTACATTCATAGACATGTTTTTAGTACTAGGACGTCCTGTGACCAAGGGCTACATTCGAGTGCCTGTGCTAAATACACGTCTGCATTTGAGCACACAGACTAAAATGTGTTTGCTAATAAATATTTTGTTCCTCAGGGTCTTTCTCTGATCAAATCCAAGCTACAGTCATTTCCCTCTCCCATACCTTTGACAGCTCCTCTCATCCCTTTTTGACGCCAGTGTTTGATTAATTCCTGGCTTTTACCAAATCAGATTCAAGCTCCTTGGCTCAGAGCCTCAGAGGTATTTTAGGCGTCCATTGAAATCAATGGCTATTAGGAACCTAAATAGCCTTCAGGATCTGGGCCCTTGTCCTTACCTTCAGTTGTGTACATAATTTTGTCCCACCTCTGCCTCTGATGTAATTTCTTCTTACTCCTCCTCATGTGTCTATGCTCCTTCCAGTCCTTTCTCCTCTCTGCTCTTTCATTCCCTCCCAATCTTAGCTTTCTGCCAGCTTTGTTACCTCTCCTTGGCACAGTCACTCTGTTCTTACCAGCCAAGCACCCTCCTGTACATCCTTCAAATTCCTTCCTCATTTTCCTCTGAAATTCTCTCTCCACACCCTACTTTAGCTAAACTGTTGTCCCATGTCCTGCGTTGGGCCCCAGTCCTACACAAACCCCTATGCCTATGCAGAACTCTGTTGCGGGGGTCTGCCCATGTAGATCCATTTGCAGATTTGGAACCTTTGTTTGTCTCTTAGAAAAGGGCAGTGAATCTGTCTTATTCTGTGCTGTGTACATTCGTGGCCTCTTGTAAATGATTAGTAATAACCTGTGCGTTAAAAAAAAATGCCAGGAAATGCTCCCACACAAACAACTATGTCAAAGTGTTGATATTGTAAATGTAAACAATAATAGCAGAAAATTCCCAGGCCATATATATATTCAGGCACCTCAGCACAATTTCACCTTTGTTTAATTATTTCCTTAGCTTGATCATTGTGCTGAGGTGTTAGAAGAACATGTGAAATTGGAAATTGCTAACTGGAAATTGCTTTGAGCTTACTCTGTTTTTTTTCCTCCCAAGCGTACCTAATTTTTTATAAGACAGTTTTCTCTAGATGCAAATATGTAAATAACTCCTAATCCCTCCAATAGACACAGGAGGTTGGTGCTGTGGTGACATAAGGGTCTTGCCAATTCTGATGTATCCTGTCCACCTGATGAACAGTGAAGATGCAGTAGTACATGAGCTATTAATACAGGGAGAGAAGCATCCATTGCAGAGAGTTCCCCATACGGGAGCTAATTTAGTGAGTCACTATGAATGAGGTATAGAGTTGGTACACATTTCTCAAAAGCTGAGGCTATAGTGATTACCCAGTGTTTTAAGACAAGAACATTAAATCTTGACCTGCAACAGTTACATGATATCAGCAGAAGACATGCACAGTTACGGACGTTAGCCATACATCACTTGGACAAACACTTCTTAAAAAGACAAATGCCATATGTGGCGTCATACTGATTAACAAAGAGGAGCCCATTCATTGTCAAAGCAGATAGAGACGATTGGGAACTTGTACGCTCAGCCTGAGAAACCTTGGGCCCGACTAAGGGCTTGACTACACTTGCAGATGTAGAGCACTGGGAGTTAAACCAGCCTTTGGAGACCGCAGCAGGGAAAACGCTGCCATGTGTTTACACCGTCAGCTGCAAGCGCACTGGTGTGACCACATTAGCAGCTCTTGCAACGCCACAAAGAGCAGTGCATTGTGGTAGCTATCCCAGTGTGCAAGTGGCTGCAGCATGCTTTTCAAATGGGGGGGGGGGGAGAAGTGTGACAGGGAGTGTGTTGTGTGTATGTGGGGGGAGAGACAGTGTGTTTTGGGGGGCAGTGTGTCAGCATGCTGTCTTGTAAGTTCAGACAGCAGCAGACCCCCCTCCCCCCCACACCTCTCTCTCTCACACACACTCACAACATTCCACACTAATGGTTTGCTTAGTCCCGGAGCAGATGAGCAGCTCATCTGTCAGAAACGGAGCTTTGACAGGGGCTATCCGCAAGCTGGCAGCCGATTTCAAAACAATGAGAAGAGTGGCCACTTGACTTCAGGGGATTATGGGATGTTTCCGGAGGCCAGTCACAGCGCAGTAATGCAACACCTTGTCCACACTGACACCTGGGCGTTTCAGCCGGGGCGCAGCAAGCTCTATGCTTTTCATGGAGATGGATTCTCAGGAGCGCTCCAGCTGCAGAGTCCAGGAGCTCTCCGTGCCTTGCCAGTGTGGACACCTCAGGAGTTAGGGCACCCGGGGCTGATTTAATGCGCTCTAACTTGCAAGTGTAGCCAAGCTCTTACAGAAGTACTGAGCACCTACCCCAGTGGCGTAGCTAGGGGTGGAAATTTGGGTGGGCCCCGACTTTCCGGTGGACGCACAATGACAGACTGTGCTAGCTCAGCTTCTCCCCCAATGCCACGCCCTCTTCCAAGCCCTGGTGCCCCCAGACACAGGGCTTCACCTGCCGAGCTGGGCAAGTGCATGCCTCACCGTGGGCAATCACCGCCAGCAGCTCCTTCTCCACCGGGCTCAGCTCACCTCTCCTGGGGGGAGCCTGGGCGCCTCCTCCTCGACCTGCGCTTGCAGGGGCCGGACCCGCTGCTGCACATTGTTGAATGCGGCAGGGCACCCCCCACATGCCCGCTATCCCCCTCCCCTCAGAGCAGCTGCCAGTGGAGGCCCAACCATTTCCCCTCCAGTGGCCGAGGGGGAGACGCAGTGGCCACCCCTCACCGCACATGGGGTGGATTTCCTAGCACAAACGGCCCATGCTGCGTTCTGCATGGGGAAGGGCCCAGGCCCCGTGCTCTGTGTGTGAGGTGGTGGTTCCCATCGCCTCCTTTCCAATCCCGCCACCCCCCCATTAGTGGCCTGATGGTACGGCCAGGTGGAAGGGGGCAGGGTGCCAGAATAGCTGGGGTGCTAATGTGTCTCTGCAGTGCTGTCCTTCGCTGCTTCATTGTGTGTGTGGCTGCTGCATATCCCTGTTAAATTTGGGCGGGCCTGGATGCTAAGTGGATGGGCTGCAGCCCACTGATACCCAGCCGTGGGTATGCCCCTGACCTGCCCCCCATTGCCTTCAGTTAGTCATTAGTGCGCTACACGTCTGAAAATCGGGCCAAGGTGTCTAAAGCTGCCTTCCTCCCCCCTCAAAATGGGGCATCCAAGAAATCAGTGACCTCTTCTCTGGCTTTTGGCCCCATTCTTCTTTCCCCAACCTCTGCCCTGCTCCTCTCTCCTGTGCCCATCATCTCCCCACTTCCTTCCTTTCCTTCATCATTTCCTTTCTCTTGAGATCCCATTCTACTTTCTCTGTTTTTCTTGGAAGTTTTTCCTTATTTAAAAATCCTGTCAGTGTTGCTGCTGCTCCCTCTACTGAGATGAGCTCAGTGGCCTCCCCACCTCCAATTTTGCCTTGTCAGTTTTTCTGAAAGCCAAGGGGGAAAGGGTTGAAATAAATACCTGGGTAGGAGTGAGGCTTAATGATTACGAAGGTAAACAATAAACAGGCCCCTGGCTCTGGGAATCTGCTCTTGGTTCTGCTGTGCCCTAAATGAAATTAGTGGCCTCCATGCAGTGTATAATGACTAGTCAGCCAATGTATGAATTTGTGGCCTCTCATTCAGCACAATGTGACCTAATCTAAGTTATGTGATCTGTAGAGACTACAGACTGGAAGAATCCTCACAAAAAGCCCGGTGACGTCCTCTCTTCCTTGCCTCAAGGGGGTGGCAGGTGCTCATGAGGGTCGTTGTGCTCTGTCTCCTCTCTCTGGCTGCTTTTGTCATTACAAATCCTTTCCCAAATTTTTGCGTGTGTATGTCTGGACTGAGTTCGCGAGTCCAGTTCCCAGCACCGCCCTTCACTTCACTTGCAAAGGGGGAAATGATTAACTCAAATTTTGAAAAGAGGGAAGATCCAAAAGGCAGAACCAAGCAGTGACTAATCCTCCTCCCAAGAGGCTTTGTAACTTTGATCTGGGAGTCAGTTCTAATAAGCAAGATGTCTTCTGCTCCCAGAAAAGGTGACCTGCCCACCTCACTTATCATTCACATGGAGACGCTGAATTAACTCTTTTCCCAGGGAAAGCCTTTACATCACTTGCTACAAAGCCCTTTGCATAGGAACAATTGGGACAGCCTTTTTGCTTCCTGCAGAACACACTAATAGAGTAGGTTTCTTTTTAATGTATGAGAACACACAAATGTACAGCAAAAGCAGAGGGAGAAGCCTAGATGATCTCTTTGGTGTTTCCCTTGGTATCTCTTCAGTGCTCCCTATCAAAGCAACAAAGTTAGAATAAATTCAAATAAATCCCCCTCATCCCTGTATCCCTTCACTAAAGCACTTTCATTGCAAATTACTGTCTTGGGAAATTAGTGCTTTGGGCTTTTTTTTAACAGCAGTGCTAGCGTACAGCCTTGAGAGAAGTCGTCTATTGAGATATGCACTGGATGATTTGTGGAAGACCTGATAGGTTAATTTCCCTGTTTTATTGAGGGAGAGCGTGACATAAAGAACCCCACGCGTGCCACTGCAGTCAGCCTACTTTGCGTGTGTGGTGCTCGTTCCCCTAGCCCCCTTCTATGTGTCCCTCCCTCTCTTCCGAACGTTGCTTCCCGTGCTGGATTTTAAGGCCAGCTTGTGTTGCTGGCTACAGTAATTATGAAAGCTATCTTGTTTTGGGTTGAAGGAAAGGCACTCGTTTGGGGCTGGCTATATGCAGAGAATTGCATTGTTGTATTGTATATCTTCAGATGCTTCCCCCGTGTGCATGGCATGCTGTCAAGGCATGGCTGTTTAAAGCAAAAACACTAGGCTTTGGAGGTTAGGAGGACAACGCTGAAGGCCATTAATGGATGTTTATGAATGCAGCATGCATTTTAGTACTTCATGTCTTTAGCATTGTCCTTCATTTTCTCTCCTATCACTCCTTCTCCCTCTCTTTTAATTCACTTTCTCCCACTGTAAAGCACTTAGTGCTGTTGAGAGAAATTGGAGTGGCTGAATCTAATTAGTTTAGTGTCAGTGTCTATGTGTATAGCATGGGCTTTCCCAAGCCACTGCTTTAACCCTGCAAATGAAATGATCCATGAGGTCTACACACTAAACCCTGCCCCTGGGGATGGGGAGGGAAGATGGACGGACTGCATAACCTCAAGGACTCATCTTACAGTAATACTTTGCCCATCTATAGCACTTTGTAAATATTAAGAAATCAGCCTTCTCCACACCTTGTGAGGCAAGTAACTATCATCCCTCTTTACAAAGGGGGAGAGCATACAGAGGTGAGGTGACTTGCCCAGTGTCGCATATGAGGCCCTTGGTACACCAGGATTAGAACCCAGAGCTCTTGTCTCCCAGTCCTGAACTTTAGCCACAAGATAAGATCATCCTTCCCCTCATATCTCAGCACCTTCTCTGCCACGCTGTTGGCGCTGCTTTCAAATACATGAGCCCATCAATAAAATGCATGGCCAGGGGTGCACCCAGGAAGTTAACAGATTTCCACCCAAAACTTTTGGGACCAATTTGTTTATTTAATGCTTAAACACTCTCCCCCTCCCATCCTGTACATGATCTCTCCATTGCCCTCCTGGGCCCTCCCTCTTTGCAAGCAGCAGAGATAGCTCCTCTAACCTGAAATTTACATCACCAAATCAGTTGCTCAGAGGTGGTAGGGGGAGAATAATACCACAGATTCTGCAAATGAACATCTACTAGTGGAATTATTTCAGGAAATCTGTGTATTTTATGTATTTATAATTTATTACTAGGGTATTCCATTCACTAACAGCCCAAGAGGGAGAAAATAATTCATTAATCAGTAAGGTATTTGTAAGTCAAGCACTTATTATGATCCAGTCTCAAGGAAACATATGAGGCTTCAGAAATTTTTTAAGTTTATCTACGCCAGTTAAGTTGTTTTACATAAGAGAGAGACATTTAATCCTACTGATCTGTCTCTAACAGCTCAAGAGGAAACCAATTCAGATCCACTGTAATCTGAGTAATAGATTCAAGGCTAGGTCCCTCTTATCAGTGGGAAAGGAGGCATTTCATCTCACAGTTTGTGCTGTCTTCCCTATGGTTATCTATTCCCTGGTGGCCAGATATGAGCACTGGCCAATTAGTGGCGTCCCCCTTTCAATAGCTGAACTCATCATGTATGCATCCTGCCTCTGCTGACTGTAGCTGAGACTTGAACCAGGATCTCCCAGTCTGGCAGTACACTTGCTCCGCCTCCGCCAGGGGATCCAGAAGGAGCAGTAGCCTCTTGCTGCCTCAGTTCCCCAGCTGTGAAATGCTTCACCTCTCAGGGGTGTTGGGAGGATAAACACACTGAAGACTATGAAGCACTTTGAGATCTACTGATGAAAAGCGCTCTGTAAGCGTAGGCTTGGCAGAATTTGTTTTTTGTTTTTTTATGAGTTCAAAGGATAATTTCAGGTCATTTTAAAGCATTTTTTCAATTTAAATTTTCACATTTGTGCAAAATTATGGGCAAAGCAGGATTGGGCTTAATGAGTCTTATGAAAGCAGCCCCTGCGAACTACAGGTGAGGCCAGATCCTGGGAGATGCTGGTACTAATGCAGGACTACACAGACTCTGGAAGCCCATAGGGCTATGTCACCCTCAGTAGACCACCAGGGCTGTGTCGGAGTTGTGAAGGGCCTGGAATAATAGCAAGGCATTTAGTGGGCCTGTGACCTTGTAGGGTCACCATCTTGCACTGTCAATGTCTTTAGTGAGAATTTTAAGCAGATGGGAAGTTTTGCAAAAATAATGCCCACAAAGGGTTCATGTGGCGACCCTTCCCCTCCTCCCCTAAAACAGGGAATTTCTAGCAGGTTTGTCAGGTTCTTTGGTTCCCAATGCTGGCCCTGTCTTCACCCAAACTTGAGGAAGGGATTTCTAGAGAAAAGGTTTCAAGATCTGTACAGTTTCATTAATGCAGTTCTGCCTACCTTCCCCAGTCAGCACTGTTAGAGAAGTAGTGGGTACACAGTTGGCATTCATCTGTTAAACAGTCCCTTTGGGAACTGTCTCTCCAAAATCAGACATCTGGCCCGCTCTCCTCAGCCACTTAACTTTGTCTTCTTTTTGTGTAAAGCTGAAGCTCAGTGCATATCCTGTCTCTGCACCTGGACTAAAGCTTTGGTTTTAAACTCTATTGTCTCCTGTGTGTTTGCTTGTTCTGTGCAAGGCTGATCCCACTGGGAGCTGAGCCGCGAGCTGTGAACTCATTTTAAAGATGTTCCTTGGATAAAGGAGTAAAGTATTTAAAGGGAAATTCTTGGCAAGGTGGAAACCCAGGTAAAAAAAGATGTTCTCTTTCTCTCTCTTTCATATGAATGGTGAACTTCCACCTTTCGAGGCATGCACTTCATAGCCAAGATAGCAGTGAATCATTAGAGGAGTCTTTATGTTAAGTTAAACCCTCACCATGCGAGCTTTTCTTTAGATCCCATGAGGAGCTGATGTGTGCCGTGTTAGTATCTTTTCCTTCCACTTATCTAGGTTACCCTCTCAACTTCTGTATTTTCCACAGTATGCATCCGATGAAGTGAGCTGTAGCTCACGAAAGCTTATGCTCAAATAAATTGGTTAGTCTCTAAGGTGCCACAAGTACTCCTTTTCTTTTTGCGAATACAGACTAACACGGCTGTTACTCTGAAGTCTGTATTTGGTTTTAGTCATCATGTAACCCAGGGCTTATCAAACTACAGGAAGACCTGCTAGAGGTAGATTTGTGAGACTCATTCTCTAAGGCTTAGATACTCCCATCCAATGCAGAACCTGATCAACAGGCTGTGCACCAGGAATTGCCAGAAAGGTGGCCAGGGAAGGCTTCCTCCCCTAGGCCAAGGAGTGGCTGATGTTGCAGTAGCAATCTGGCCTTAACATGATCACTCTGAGGTGCTAGGGGAGGGAAGATGGAAGGATCTATTTGGCAGCAGATCTGTACCAACTATTGCTACCTCTCACTTCACACACACACACCTGAGAATCCAGGTGCAGCGATGGATACAATATGACCCACTGCTCCTTCCTCTCAGACTGCAAAATAAGTTGGCAAAGATCAGACACACGCTCCCACCTTTGCTCGTTTCCCCAGAAGATTGCGGTCAGCATCACTTATTTTATGATGATTGAGCTTCAGCCAATTCAGATTTACTTCTCTTACTTCTCACAGGCCGTGGGAAAGCACAGAAAGCACTGTGTCCAAGTCTGATGCAGAGCGGAATGTTATCTGCATATGAACAGGGCAAGCTGTACTGTCTCGCTCTCTCCCCAAGCAGCCATGACCAAGAGGGAGGACAAGATGGAATCTTGCAGAACACCACACAGGGGAATTCCTTTAGAAGAAGTGAAGTTTTAGCTGGGGGGCGGGGGGATCTCCCTGACAGGACGGTGTATGGTTATTGAAGGGCCTTCCCATCCACATCCACAAAGATCTGCAGGTGAGTCAGCAAAAAGGTATGGGATGTGAAAGGCTGCTGATAGAGCTAACTAAATCATCAAGGGCACCTCATTGTGTCCATCGCCGGAACGAGTTAATCACCATGGGTGACAGCTCTGTCTCTCTTCTAGACGCTTGCCTGAAACCCAGACTTGCCGACGTCTAAACCTGAAAACAAGCTCTATCAAAGTAACATAAATTTCCCTCAGTTTCCACGCATACACATTGATTGGCATACATCTGCATTGTCTGTCCCTAACCCAGAGTGACATGACCCCCTGAGAAGGAGTGATAGGAGAAAAAATGAAGGACAATGCTAAAGACCTGAAGTACTAAAATGCGAGCTGCATTCATAATATACATTATTGGCCTTCAGCATTGTCTTCCTAACCTCCAAATGTAGGTGGATGCTGCCCCATGTGCTCCCTCATATATCCCTGCCCCTGTTCTCTATCCCCTCCCTCGCTTGCTGTCCCCATTCCGGTAACGTGCTACTGCCCCGGATTCCCCACTACGCTGCCCCCTGCCCGCATTTACTGCCTCCTACTCTATTGTACTGCTGCTTTTTGCTTCCCACCTGTTGCTCCTTCCCAGAGTGCTGCTGTCTCCCTCACCCCCATACCTAAACTCAGGTCCTGGCTACCTTTACACTGGGGCCTTCTTGCTCCTCTTGCTGGTTTGGGGGAGTGGAGAGGGGATGGTGGCTGGAGGAACGGGTCCGGGGCCTGCTGGGTGAATTATCTTCCCCCTGGAGATCCTACCACCCTCTCTCTGGGATGAGGGTGGAAGGGACCCGCTCTTGGCAGCCCACAAACACTGGAAAAGGGGGGAAGCCAGCCATCACCTTCTGCAGCCAGCATGAGGGGCAAGAAGACCGCTGTGGAGGGGGAGCTAGGGTTAGGGGTGGAGACAGCATCACACTGGGTGGGGAGGCAAGGCAGCAGCCACCTTTTTGGGTTGGGAGTGGGGAGTCCTGGGAGCCTGAACCAGGGAGGAGGGAAATGCTAGCGCCTTCACCCCACACCTTGGCCTTGAGGCAAGGGGAGCAGGAAGGGCCAGAGCTGACTGGGAGATCAGGTCTTTGTTTATTCAGTTGCTAGGCTTTCCTCCAGCACAGCTATCAGCCCTGCATGGCTGCTTTTCCCCAGGAGGTGGGGGAACAGGGAAGAGCCACCAGTCAGGTGAAAACCCATAGAGTTGGCAGGTCCAGGAACCAGAGTGGCAAGGGTTAAGGATACCCATGAGATCAAGCATCTGTGCCACTTTTTTCTCTGTACCTGTCCCTAACAATGGTAGGCTAGAGACTGGGAGAAATTTGTGATATTGTAAATGTCAAGAGCTGGTTTCCTAGGCAGCAATTACACCCCTGCCTTTTAAAGGACAGCTGACATTCTGCCATCACAAAGGGAACAATCCTTATCACCGTTGGCCCAAAACTTCCCCTCTGGCCTTGATCAGTCATGAGGTGCACAGGTCCAGCTCACAGACAGTTGGCCTTTATTTGCCAGTTCTTCTGGAAAGAAATGGATTAAGCTCCGTACTTTGGAAGAAGCTTGTATCCAGATCTGGGTCCAACTATCTTGGAACAGGTCTGTTTCTGAAATGGGATGAGCCTAACCACCATGGCAATCACTGTGAGGAAGTTTGGATCTGGGTCTTTGTGAGTGAGGCCTTTGTCTATTCTGCAGCAGTTTGAGAACAGCCCTCTCATCCCTGCCTTTGGACTTTTTTGCCAAAACAAGACAGATGCATTCCAGTGGCAAACGTGAGTATTGCGTGTGTGTGTGAGAGAGAGAGCGTGAACATAAACACCTAACAATGGCTTTCTCTCTCTTCATCCTTCCCTGTATTCATTCTTTCTCATTCAATTTCCAGTTTTGCTTCATTTTCTCTGCTGCTTTGTGTCATTCTGTGTCTATATCTCCAGTTCATGTCTCTTGTTTTCTCTTGCATGCTTCCTGTCTCTAGCTATGGCTTTCCTTTCTGACAGTTAACTAGCTGGTTTTAAAGAACAGAGAAATATCAAGCTACTTTTGGTGTAATGCATGTTTGCAATCTTCCGCTGAGAGAGCAAAGCTTATGCTTTCTGCAAGAGCATTGCTGAAAAGTAAATTCCACTTGCTGTGATTTGGGTGTGATTTTTACCATGTGATTGGCATGAAATTTACAGAGAGTGACTGCTTGCTGGGATGAGCTCAGCACTGTCACTGTGGGATGGGTTAGGCCCAAGCTGCTTTTTAGGTCACTTAGTTGAGCTGCTACTTTTGAACAAAAATCTGGTTAGAGATAGTGTAATAAACATAGAGGAAACTGAGGAGGAGTAAGGGCTGTTTGAGGACAATAACGATTACCCATTTATGAGCACTACAGAAGTCATCACCAGAAAGATTGGTGTTAGGAATGGAGTTATGTAGTGGACTAGGGTCAGGAGCAAATTAAAAAGGATGTGAGTCATGTGGGGAACAAGCTACAAGGTCTTTGCATAACTTCTTGGGAATGCTAGCTGAAAACGGACACCAAAGATTGTGTTATGCAAATAAACATGACTGATTAAAACTGATTATCTCTGAAGAGATCCTAAATTCTAAGCACAACCCCAAGGGTGGATTTGCAATGAGTTCCTGAGATCAGGGTCTACTTTTGCATAGTAGAGATGCATGGTCTGGCGGTAAGCCAAAGAGCATACAGAGCATAGAATCATAGAATATCAGGCTTGGAAGGGACCTCAGGAGGTCATCTAGTCCAACCCCCTACTCAAAGCAGAACCAATCCCCAACTAAATCATCCCAGCCAGGGCTTTGACAAGCCTGACCTTAAAAACTTCTAAGGAAGGAGATTCCACCACCTCCCTAGGTAACGCATTCCAGTGCTTCACCACCCTCCAAGTGAAAAAGTTTTTCCTAATATCCAACCTAAACCTCCCCCACTGCAACTTGAGACCATTACTCCTCGTTCTGTCATCTGCTACCACTGAGAAAAGTCTAGATCCATCCTCTTTGGAACCCCCTTTCAGGTAGTTGAAAGCAGCTGTCAAATCCCCCCTATTTCTTCTCTTCCGCAGACTAAACAATCCCAGGTCCCTCAGCCTCTCCTCATAAATCATGTGTTCCAGACCCCTAATCATTTTTGTTGCCCTTCGCTGGACTTTTTCCAATTTTTTCACAACATTCTTGTAGTGTGGGGCCCAAAACTGGACACATTACTCCAGATGAGGCCTCACCAATGTCGAATAGAGGGGAATGGTCACCTCCCTTGATCTGCTGGCAATGCTCCTACTTATACAGCCCAAAATGCTGTTAGCCTTCTTGGCAACAAGGGCACACTGTTGACTCATATCCAGCTTCTCGTCCACTGTAACCCCTAGGTCCTTTTCTGCAGAACTGCTGCCTAGCCATTCGGTCCCTAGTCTGTAGCGGTGCATGGGAAACTTCCGTCCTAAGTGTAGGACTCTGCCCTTGTCCTTGTTGAATCTCATCAGATTTCTTTTGGCCCAATCCTCTAATTTGTCTAGGTCCCTCTGTATCCTATCCCTACGCTCCAGCGTATCTACCTCTCCTCCCAGTTTAGTGTCCTCTGCAAACTTGCTGCGGGTGCAATCCATGCCATCCTCCAGATCATTAATGAAGATATTGAACAAAACCGGCCGCAGGACCGACCCTTGGGGCACTCCACTTGATACCGGCTGCCAACTAGACATGGAGCCATTGATTACTACCTGTTGAGCCTGACAATCTAGCCAGCTTTCTATCCACCTTATAGTGCATTCATCCAGCCCATACTTCTTTAACTTGCTGGCAAGAATACTGTGGGAGACCGTGTCAAAAGCTTTGCTAAAGTCAAGGAATAACACATCCACTACTTTCCCCTCATTCACAGAGCCAGTTGTCTCGTCATAGAAGGCAATTAGGTTAGTCAGGCATGACTTGCCCTTGGTGAATCCATGCTGACTGTTCCTGATCACTTTCCTCTCCTCTAAGTGCTTCAGAATTGATTCCTTGAGGAACTGCTCCATGATTTTTCCAGGGACTGAGGTGAGGCTGACTGGCCTGTAGTTGCATGAGAGAGTAGTAGCAGGCTGTGCGCCTCATGTGAGAGAGAGAGTATGGTAAGTAACACCCAGGATTGGTTCAAGAAGTAACTGGAGTTGAGCCACTAAGCACTGGTCTACGCAGTTTTTGTATTGCTATAAATACAGCAGTTTAGAAACAGACACAGACCAGTATAAAGGTGCTTACATTGGCATTGTTGTGTATTTGCTTGTCGTAGTAATAGAATCTTGTTGTTGCTATGGCAACTGAGTTAGATTATTAGGGGATAGCCCAGCTGGTTTTGGCTGGTTGTTGATTAGGTCAGTGTGGCAATAAATGGCTGCTTTTCAAGGTCTACAGCTCTCTGCATCTCAACTGATTTCTTCCTAAAATTGCTGCCCCCAAGGATACAACAACGTGGCAACGAGGGTGGGATCCCTGTGCTGCCCCAGCAACAGAAGAAGGTAGAAGTCAAGGTTTTTAAAAAAAACAAACACCTTTTTGCTGTTGGAAGTGGGTGTGAACTTGCTTGTTTGCACTGATGGTGCAAACTTAAACTAAAACCGTGGCCGCTGGAACCTTTTGAGGAGACTAGAGTGGAATGGCATGTATATACTGAGCGTTTTGAGTTTTTGTTATTGCAAATGACATTGCAGAAGAGAAGAAGGTGCCAATATTCTTAAGTGTTGTAGGGGCTAAAACCTACTCCCTGCTACGCAGCTTACTATACCCTGTTAAGCCAGAGACCAAATCTTACAGTGATATTGTGGAAATCCCAGGGTCCCATTTTTTTCCAAAACCACTGGCTATTGCTGAAGGATATAGGTTCCACAGAAGAGACCAAAAAGAAGATGAAACAGTTGTACAATTTGAAGCAACTTTGAAGAAGCTTGCGGAACACTGAATTTAAGGAGATGTTAAATGACGCCCTACGTGACAGGTTAGTGGGTGGTCTGTACGGTGAAGCTACATGGAAGCGCCTATTGACAGAGGCTCAGCTTACCTTACAAAAGGCTGCTGATATTGCGGTCTCCATGGAACTGGCTACAAAGGAGGTGCAATATATCGGTGCATCCCCTAGGGTGCATAAAGTGTCACAAGAACCTACCCACAAAACTGTGCAGAGTCAGGAATGTTACCGCTGTGGTAAGCCGGGTCACCAGGCATCAGAATGCTGGGGTAAGGATCTGGTGTGTCGACACTGTGGCAAAAAGGGACACATTGAGTGTGCCTGTAAACAAAAGAAAAAGAGGCCTGCGGTCTGGCGGACCAAAAAGGAAAATCTGCATACCCTAGAGCAGACCCAGGATGGTCAAGGTGACACCTCGTCAGATGAAGCAGTACCACTCCATGTTTTGTCTTTGGCAGTGGGCTCACACGAATACTGGGTAACCTCATTGTTGGATGGCAAACCCGTATGCATGGAGCTGGACACTGGTGCAGCCGACTCGCTGGTCTCTGAGACTGTGTTTCAAGAAAAGTTATAGCATCTTCCGCTTAAGGCAACGAAAACTGTTCTGAAGACATACACGGGAGAAGCTATGCCCATGTTGGGCACTACTGATGCTAAGGTGGAGCTCAATGGACAGGCTGCTAAATTGCCGCTGTTTGTGGTGAGAGGTAATTACCCAGCCTTAATGGGTAGGCCTTGGTTGAGGAAGATTCAGCTGAACTGGGCAGAGGTGCACCGAATAACTAAAGAAGAAGCCGGTCTGACTGCTATACTAAGGAAACATGCTGCTGTTTTTGGAGAGGATCTGGGAAGTATGAAAGGAATCACCGTGACATTGAATATTAAACCTGGCAGTCAACCAAAATATCTGAAAGCTAGAACTGTGCCATATGCCCTCAGGCCAAAGATTGAAGCAGACGTGGAGCACCTGGTCACAAATTGAGTCCTAATACCAGTTACCCATAGCCCATGGGCAACTCCAGTCATTCCAATAGTGAAGGAAGATGGCTCCCTGCAGATTTGCGGAGATTTTAAAGTCACAGTTCACCCAGTGTTGTGTGCAGAGTAATACCCGCTTTCCTGAATTGATGACCTCTTCATGGGCCTGGCTGGGGGACAAAAGTTCAGTAAGATTGATCTGAGTCAAGCATATTTACAGATGCACGTCGATGAAAAGTCCCAAGAGCTGTTGACTATTGTGACGCATAAAGGGCTTTATCGATACTGTCGCCTCCCCTCGCAATAACGTCTGCGCCCACCTTGTTCAGAGGGCTATGGACCAGATCTTGTGTGTTTTCCCAGGAGTCTAGTGCTATCTGGACGACATCCTGGTCACTGGAAGGAATGAGGAGGATCACGTAAAGAATTTAGAGGCTACGCTACAAAGACTGGAAGAATATGGCGTACGAGTCCAAAAAGACAAGTGTGAATTCTTCCAGCCCTCTGTTGAATATTTGGGACACATCATTGATGCTACAGGTCTTCGTAAGGCTCCTGCAAAAGTTAAGGCTATTGTGGAGGTTCCCCCTCCTCAAAATGTTAACCAGCTTCGCTTGTTTCTAGGAATATTGAACTATTCTGGAAAGTTCATCTCACAGTTAGCCACACTGTTAAAACCACTTCACAAACTCCTGGGGCAGAACAAGGCCTGGAAGTGGACTGAAGCCTGTGATGTTGCATTTAACAAAACTAAGGCTGCATTGCTAAATTCAGGAGTTCTGACGCACTCTCATCCATCCTTACCTCTACAGTTGGCCTGTGATGCCTCCCCTTATGGAGTGGGAGTGGTCGTGTTACACATTATGCCTTTGGGAGAAGAGAGACATATTGCTTTTGCTTCATGCACCCTAAGCAAAGCAGAAACTAACTATGCCCAAATTGACCGTGAGGCATTGGGAATCGTTTTTGGACTTCAGAAGTTTCATCAGTACCTGTTCAGACCTCTGACTTCAATTTTTGGACCATGCACAGGCATTCCCCCATTAGCTGCTAGTCGTATGCAACAATGGGCATTGTTGCTTTCCGCGCACACACATGAAATCCAGTATCGGAAATCCACTCTGCACAGCAATGCAGATGGTCTCTCAAGGCTGCCTTTGTCAGTCAAGCTTCAAGATATTGCCCAGAAGGAAATCTTTTACTTTGAACAGGTAGAGAACACACCCATCACCGCTACTCAGGTAAAGAAGGCAACTTGTGATGCATGGAACATCTCGACGAACCTCTCCGGTCTCACCCGACCTTCCGCTTAAGGCAACTGGGATACACCACATCACTTCAGCACCATATCATCCATCCACCAATGGATTAGCTGAAAGATTTGTGCAGACAATGAAACAAGCTTTGAAATCAGCAAGGGGACAATTATCCATTCAAAAGAGTCTGGACACCTTCTTACTATCCTACAGAAACACACCTCATGCTACGACCAAGGCATTCCCGGCCTTTCTAATGATGGGATGACAGCTTCACACTTGCTTTGATCTCCTGAAACCTTCTGAACCCCGACAAATATTGCAACATCAGCAGCAAGATCAAGTCATCGGGCGTGCACCCAGAGCAAAAGACCGAACCTTTAGTCCGGGACAGCTGGTTTTGGCTTGGAATTATGCTTCTGGAGCTAAATGGTCCCTGCCACTGTCACCGCTCAAACAGGACCTGTTTCCTACATTGTCTGGACTGCCGAGGATCTCACGTGATGGCGACATGCAGATCAGCTATTGCCTGATCATACTAGTCCCCAGGACACATCTTCAGTTGAGTTGCCTGACTTCACCACTTCGGGCGAGACACCGAATCAAGAGTCACCTATTCCTGATTTTTCCCCTCCATTACTGCCTGCGGTGGAGATACACTCCTTCCCTGAACGAGCCGATACCGCATCCTCACCTGTTCGCGCTGCGAACCCTGTGCCCATTGTCAGGCCTGTGCCCAAGATACTTTTTGGTGCACCAACACCAGAAGTCCTCCGTAATCCACCTAGAGACAGAAGCCCTCCTCAATGGCTGGATCTTTAGCTTGGGCGAGCCCACGGTTACGGGGCAAATAATCCCCAAGGTCTAGCCGGGAATGGAGGCAGTCTACCCTCCTTCTCTAGTTTAGTGTTTGTTTTATTTAGGGGATGTTCTCTTTAAGGCGGGAGGAATATGTTGTGTATTTGGTTGTTGTAGTAACAGAATCTTGTTGTTGCTATGGCAACTGAGTTAGATTATTAGGGGATAGCCCAGCTGGTTTTGGCTGGTTGTTGGTTAGTTTAGTGTGTGGCAATAAATGGCTGCTTTTCAGCTCTCTGCGTCTCAAGTGATTTCTTCCTAAAACTGCTGCCCCCAAGGATACAACAGGTATAACTTGTTCCTGAAAAATGTACTAAATAATAATGTCCAAAGTATCAGATTCCACATCTTGGTGGCAGGCTTCTGACCAAAATCTAGCACTATGGCACTAAACTTTAAAAAGCAGAATTTAAAAAAGATTCAGCATGGATGCTGTTTGGTCCTAATAGTCACAGATGGGTCTCCCCTCTGAGAGAGTCCTTTTTGTAGCTCAGAGCTGCGTCTGCTTCAAGGCCCAAAGGTCTGTGTGTCGCAAGCAGGCAGGCTCTCAAAGTCTGTGGTATGGAAAACCCTGTAGAAAAAGATTGAATTAAATTGTATCTGAAAAAATGGAGCATTTGCCAAGCCCAGTACACCATAATGCGGTGACATCCTCATTCTTGCATTGTCACAGTAATACAATTAGAGTGGGAGTTTCCAAACACTCAGCATTTGGCCTAACTCTGCTCCCACTGAAGTCAGTGGTAAAACCGCCATTGACTTCCCCAGGAGCAGAGATAGACCGATGCTGAGTGCTTCTGAAAATCCCAGCCATAGGCTTAGTCTGCAGTAGACAAGGTTTGTTGGTCTAGCTATACTGCCAAACCCTCTTAGTGGAGGGTTTATACCAGCAAAAGAGTCCTTTTGCTGGGGTAGTTTGTATCTGTTGCCCGAATGAAATAAACTATACTGCAAAAGGACTTTTATGCAGTATAACTACATGTACACTAGGGCTTTCGCCAACACAGAAATGTCACAAAAAATCACACCTCTCGGTGATGTTACTCTATCGGCAAAAATTCTAGTATAAACCTATCCTTAGTTTCGTCCTGTTACACAACTAGTTTGATTAGTCTGACTTTTATACAAAACTGATTTCATTTGCTTATATTGATTGAGGATGAATTCTCTTCTCTTTTCCTATTTTAATGTTTACATGGATACCGGTGCATTTATTATCTACACTACCACTTACTTTGGTATAACTTAAGTCACTCAGGAGAGTGAATAACCCCCCTCCCACTCCTCGAGAGACATAAGTACACTGACCTAAGCGCCGGTGTGGACAGCACTATGTCGGCAGGAGAGCTTCTCCTGCTGATATAGCTACCGCCTCTTGCAGAGGTGGATTTATTATGCCGATGAGAGAGCTCTTTTCCGTCGGCATAGAGCGTCTTTGCCAGACACGCTATGTAGCTGCGCCGATATAGCGCTTCTAGTGTTGACTAGCCATAAGTTGTACCTTCACTTCTACCTATCTTTTTATCTCTGTCTCTTTAGCTTATCGTCTCTGTCTAGGTTCTTATACTGCACCCATTAGTATTGTCTCTGATTGCCTCTTCCAATGAATGTTTCTGTAGGTCTATGCAGTGCACAGTGGTTCCAAGTGGTCTTGAGCCGTTCCCATAAAGTGTGTTTAGCTCTGCTTATGTCCTACAACACCTTTTTGTGAGTGTTTCATTGGCAACCACTCAAACCGCGGGTATTTTCTTTTGCAGGCAGCCCACTTGTAATGCAACATAACCATGGAACATTAAGCAATCAGTGGGTCCACTCGTGTGAATCTGTGTTCCCCAACTTGAGTGTGGGTTGCCAAATCTGTCCCTCAATATTATAACCAGAACTGGCTGGAGAATGCCACTTCCATTGTGTGACAGCACCCAAGGCTTCAGTATTTGTTTTCACGCCATATTAGAACAAACCCCAAACTTTGTAAATGTTTTCTCTCTCTCTGGAAGTGACTGGAGAGTCTGCCCTAGATCCTAGAAACTTTCTATTGACAATATTGTTGAAATTGATGCGTTTTCACAGAACGTTTTGGTTTTGATGAAACAGCATATTTCCATGGAAAAACATGCCAACGAGCTCTAATTAGACCCAATGAGAGTGTCAAGCCTGCCTGGTGTGACTTGTATGTACCTGTCATGATTGTAAAGATGGGCCTGAGTCACCAAACTTGGATCTAGATCAGGATTTCAAAACCCCTGCAAAACTGGGTGGTGATCAGCTCTAGGGTTGGTTTTGCACTGTTACAAAAATACGCACGTAATATGGAACTATATAATTACATAATGAATAGACATCATTTTTGTTGCACAAAGTTCCGTGCATGCATGCCTGTTTGTACGCAGAAAAATCAGTGTGGGTGTAATTAGAATTCACATCGCCGATGTCGTTTACAAAGGTCATTTCAGACTGGGGAGAGATGGGAAGTGTCGCTGTTAATCGAAGATAGGCTATTTAACAAGTCTTTCTGACAATAAACAGAGCACAATAACATTACGGCTGCTGTCACCTCCTTCCCCTCTTGCCAGCCCAAAAGCACTTTTAGTATATCTCTTGTTTTGCTTAATATAAATATAATGAATTCACTGTCCTCTCCAGCTGTGGTTGAGTCGTGTAATGGCCAGTAGTGTTATAGTGCAAATTCCCACCAGCTGCTGGGATCATGACACTGGTCTAACTCTTTTTTCACTCATAAGTCTTGTTGACAAAACTAGCTGAAATTGTGATGTATATTTTGTGAGTGTGTGTGTGTGTGTTTTGAGTAAGCTTAAATTACCAGGAATTTCCAGGCATTTCTTCTTTCCTGCTGCCCTGTAGAATGAACAAACCTTCCCAGCCCCACTTCTCTTATCTGAGTGCTCAAAAGACCCAAGAAAGTATCACTTCTGGTGGGATTTCAAAACTCAGCTTGACGCAGAGGTGCCAGATTCCAGTGAAACAGCTGCTGTGTACTGTCAGATCTACCCACTTCAATGATCTGTACTGCCCATGGCTGCACCAGCTACAGACATTTGTTTAAAAAATAAAGAGACAGATAAATCCAACTCTTACATTTCTCCTAGCAAGCTCCTGTTATCCATGAGCCTCTTTTAAAAAATGGCGTGCTGGAGAATGCATTAGAGCTAAATGATCATTTATGTTTGTCACAGGGGTTGCTAATGTGTAATGAGATTTTAGAGTTAATGTTTTGTACAAAGCACTTAGCGGCGCCGGAATGAAATTGGTTCAGGATTCTGAAGTGGTGTTTTAATTAAAGATAGTTTCCAATCAGGGCCGAGCAAACGACTTGTCAGAAGATTTTATACCCATCAGCCCATATACCGAGGTAATCCTGGTCTTGCTTTCTGCTTTGGGGTACCATTGAGGGAATTAGGTGAGGGAGCCGCTTTGAAATGAACACACTGCTGCCTTGCTCAGCTGGACGCCCCTTAAAGGAGACGGACCATTTATTTGAGGCTGTGAAATGTCCACCTGGACGGTGAGGATTTGATTCACTGCTGGGTTATTCCACTTATGCTAGTGTAACTCCATTGCACTGTAACTACAGTACACTGCACTGAAAGCAGGTGGGAGCCAGAGACTATGATTCTAGGGCTGACCCTGGACCCTTCACAGTATGGGTCTGACCTCCGATTTCTAATTGCAGTTCTCTCCCCTGCTCTTCTACCAGGGAGAGAAAACAGAGACAAAAAGGGAAATAAGGGTGTGTGCGGGGGAGGGGATTCCGAGTAACCGTAGTTGAATCTGCAGTAGGAGGAGGGGGCAGCAGCACGGGCATCTCAGACAAACTTCATACAAGTTATTAATTTTGCATTTGGTTCCTAGATGCTATGGTGATGGGTGGTTAGGCATGGCTAAACTCTAGAATGCCTGTCTAGTCATCTTTCGTATAACTAATCATTGTAAAAATCAAATGCATCTGAACAGAGCTATTCCTTTGATTACAGGATTACAAGGGTTTCATTGCATCTAATGTCCAATACAGTGCTCGAACAGTTTGTATTCAAGGCAGAGTACTGAAGCATGTGTGGAATTTCATCCAGTGTCATGTACTAATCGGGGCTACAAAATAATCATATTTTTAAAAAAAATTGTCAAACCGTGCCATCACCTAATACATGTATGGAGCTCCCTAGGCCAGTGGGATTGTGTGCTAGATGTAGATCAGACATCAGTAGATGTCACATCATAAGATGGTACATCCTGGATTATTGCAGCAGAGGGGAAGCCCTGAAAAAGCAAACAAACACAGCGCCACAAAAAATCATATTTATTCTTGCAGGTTTTCCATTCTAAACTTTTTATATCTGAATAATTGCCAACCATCCAGCTATGTGGTTTACATTCCATTTGGTAGGGAACTTAATTGAATCCTTTTTAGTATATGCATTAGTCTTTTTATTAGGTGTTTGCCTTTAAGGGAGAGAAAAAAAAATCATTTTATATGCAGTCTTGCCGTTATTGTTTTCTTTAAGATTCACCTCCTTGTATGTTTTTCTTTCTTTTACAGGTTTCTTAATTTAAATGTCTCATGTGCAGTTTGGAGGCTGAGGTGCAGTAAGCAGACTATTTTCACAGGATTATTTCTAACATTAGCTATTCCTGTGGTGAGCTCAGTAGTTCCGTAGAGGAATTCACCTGAGCTGCGTGAAGGGACTCTGGGGACTAGAGTGAAGAGACGAGGGTGAATTACTCAGAAATAAATTTGGTATACGGATATTCTGGATAGAGTAACATTTACTCTTCTTTTATCCATAAACTTTGACAGTGATCATAGGAACTCAAGAAATTACAGGGATGGAAAGAGGCCAAGAAATTTATTCAGGTCAGCCCCTCTGTGAAATAGCATCACATACTGTAAATATAGCTATGTCTACGCTATGAGCTAGGGCTGTGATTACCTTACTTATGTACATATACTCACATGAGTGTAAATAGCAGTGTACCCATGACAGCATGGGTATTGGCAATGGAGGCGTGGCTGAGCCATGCCAAGTACTTACCCCCTGGTTTCAGGCAGGTTTGTACTTGCACAGCTCAATCATGCCTCTGCTGCCTCTGCTAGTGCTACCGTGGCTACACTGCTATTCGTACTTGCACTAGCTCGATGTGCAGGGGAATCGGATCCCGAGCTTGTAGTGTGGACATAGCCTACAGTACGTACAATAACTATATAGCATCTCTTTTGTCAGGCTGCATTTGGCAAACCGCTTAATGTGTGGTGGTTACATTTTTTGGGGTGGAGAGGTATTGCTAGATCCAGTAGTGCCAACCCCAGGTGTTCAAAAATTAGGAGTCAGGCCCCTCAAAATCATGAGATTGCCTTAAAATTATGAGTTTTTTTTAAAATGATGAATTTGGGGTTCTTTTGATTTGCCTTCTGGTTTCTGGGCCTTTTAGAGTGCACTCGGGTCACATTTTGAAGTATTTCTTCACACCCATGAGGACTAGAAACTTACGTTGAATCACAGGACTCCAGGAGCTGAGGCTTTATGAAAAGCATCAAATGTCATGAGGCTATACAAGTGAGAGTTGGCAATGCTTGAGGGCCAGGCTGACACCTCTCCTTGCTGCTAGCACGCATCTCTGTGGCCGTGTCACTACAAAGATGCTAGCATGTCTCCTCCATATTAGATTCCGTGTATGGGAGCTGATCCGTGAGTGCTAGGGGATGCTGTGTGCTCTCTAGTAAGGACAGAGCTATAACTTGTGGGTTCCTCCTTGCTGACATCAGGATTCTTTAACAAATGAATGTTTTTTTTCCTGGGGGGGGGAGTCTCTCCCTGTCCCCCCTCCAGCTCAAAGCTCCATGAACTGGGGACTTGGAGCTGGTGGGGGCCCACTGATATTTTGTATCCGAAGAGGGATTTAGAAGCCTAACTTTAGGCACCTATGTTTAAAGATTTGTCACACGTAGCTAGCACTGACAAGTAAGATCATGGGCCCAGATCCACAAAGGTTTAGGTGCCCAGCTTTAGGGTACACTGTGATCCACAAAACTCCTTCCGAATGCTGTAGGTGCCTAAACATACTCTGTGCCTGAATTTTCAGGGTAAGAGTTCCCTTGGTGCCTAAGTGTCTGTCCCTGGGCATGCACATGGCTGACTCGGATTGTTTATCCACAGTGGAGCAGCTTCAAGAGGAGAGACTGAGGGAGCCTTACATTGGAATGTCCCATAGCTCAGGGCATGCACCTGAGAGCTCAGATCCTTTCTCCCGCTCAGGCAGAAGGGGCCATTGAACCTGGGTCACCCACGTCCCAGGTGAGTGCTCCATCCTCTGGGCTAAAAGTTATAAGTTTTGAACCTTATAACCTTGCACCTGGATCGAAGCAGGTGCCTGACTCATTCCTGCAAGGAACGACTGAGAGGCGTCTAAGCCACCTGACTCCAGGAGAGGGGTTCCCATGGGTGGCTTGCTAGCAGAGTCTGGGCTGCAGGGAGGCACCTTAGATGCTGATCTCTGTGGGAGGGGTGGGGCTTAGGACACTCCCCTCTCATCAGCATCTCCCATTGGCTAGCGTAAGTGGTTCCCTGGCTAGTGTGCTGGCTTTTGCGGATCGCATTCTTAGGCGCCTGTCTCTCTCCATCCATTGCACAGGGAGCCTATGTGCCTCACTCAGGCCTTATGGATCGCAGTTGTTCCTGTGATTTTCTAGGTGTCTGAAAGTTAGGCATTGCACTGCTCAGCCTCACACCACCTTTGTGGATCTCGGCCTAGAGGTCTAAATACCTCTGAGGTTCTGGGGCATGGTCTGGGATAACAAATGTAGCCATTAGTTAAATGATTTAAAATCTCTTGTATAGAGCTCCAAACACCTTGATGGGTAAATATTATTTATTAGCTGACTGGTTTCATGCCAGTAACCCCCTTTCACTCTTACAGCCTAACTCTATACCAGATGCAGATAGAGAAAGGACAGCTCTTTTCCCCCCACAAGGGCACATTCTGCTCCCCAGGCATGTTTGAAACTGCCATTAGCATTAATGAGAGTTAGCCAGGTGCAAGGAGTGCAGGACGAACCTGTAAGTAACCAGACCCATGGAGGGTGTATGGCTGTGTGCTGCGTAAAGGAGCCAGGCAGAACAGATAGGCGCACAAACTACTCGTGGCGAACGGAGGAAGTCACGGATGACTGGAAAAAGGCTAATGTAGTGCCAATCTTTAAAAAAGGGAAGGAGGATCCTGGGAACTACAGGCCAGTCAGCCTCACCTCAGTCCCCGGAAAAATCATGGAGCAGGTCCTCAAAGAATCAATCCTGAAGCACTTACATGAGAGGAAAGTGATCAGGAACAGTCAGCATGGATTCACCAAGGGAAGGTCATGCCTGACTAATCTAATCGCCTTCTATGATGAGATTACTGGTTCTGTGGATGAAGGGAAAGCAGTGGATGTATTGTTTCTTGACTTTAGCAAAGCTTTTGACACGGTCTCCCACAGTATTCTTGTCAGCAAGTTAAAGAAGTATGGGCTGGATGAATGCACTATAAGGTGGGTAGAAAGTTGGCTAGATTGTCGGGCTCAACGGGTAGTGATCAATGGCTCCATGTCTAAAGTTGGCAGCCGGTGTCAAGTGGAGTGCCCCAGGGGTCGGTCCTGGGGCCGGTTTTGTTCAATATCTTCATAAATGATCTGGAGGATGGTGTGGATTGCACTCTCAGCAAATTTGCGGATGATACTAAACTAGGAGGAGTGGTAGATACGCTGGAGGGCAGGGATAGGATACAGAGGGACCTAGACAAATTGGAGGATTGGGCCAAAAGAAATCTGATGAGGTTCAATAAGTGCAGGGTCCTGCACTTAGGACGGAAGAATACAATACACCGCTACAGACTAGGGACCAAATGGCTAGGCAGCAGTTCTGCGGAAAAGGACCTAGGGGTGACAGTGGACGAGAAGCTGGATATGAGTCAGCAGTGTGCCCTTGTTGCCAAGAAGGCCAATGGCATTTTGGGATGTATAAGTAGGGGCATAGCGAGCAGATCGAGGGACGTGATCGTTCCCCTCTATTTGACATTGGTGAGGCCTCATCTGGAGAACTGTGTCCAGTTTTGGGCCCCACACTACAAGAACGATGTGGAAAAATTGGAGAGAGTCCAGCGAAGGGCAACAAAAATGATTAGGGGTCTGGAACACATGACTTATGAAGAGAGGCTGAGGGAACTGGGATTGTTTAGTCTGAGGAAGAGAAGAATGAGGGGGGATTTGATAGCTGCTTTCAACTACCTGAGAGGTGGTTCCAGAGAGGATGGTTCTAGACTATTCTCAGTGGTAGAAGAGGACAGGACAAGGAGTAATGGTCTCAAGTTGCAGTGGGGGAGATTTAGGTTGGATATTAGGAAAAACTTTTTCACCAAGAGGGTGGTGAAACACTGGAATGTATTACCTAGGGAGGTGGTAGAATCTCCTTCCTTAGAAGTTTTTAAGGTCAGGCTTGACAAAGCCCTGGCTGGGATGATTTAATTGGGGATTGGTCCTGCTTTGAGCAGGGGGTTGGACTAGATGACCTCCTGAGGTCCCTTCCAACCCTGATATTCTATGATTCTATGATACTGAGCCAGCCTGAGCTCAATTGTATAATGGATTTTTGTGATATCAGAGCAGCAAAAGTTAAGAGAGATGTAAGAAGGGGTGGGATGCTGTGTACAGGGAGAATGTTTTCCTGAGTTCTAGCTTGACACATTGTGCATGTCTTTAAACCCCTTGAGCAGCTCTTCAGCGAAGGGGAGGTTTTTGAGATTCTCCATTTCTGATCAGGGCCTAAAGGTTGCAGACACGATTTGGTCCAGTCTCCTGCTGTTGTCTTGAGGCCAGAGGAGAATGAGCTCTGATTGCTGTTCATGTTCCAGGGAAGATGCTCCTGACAGAGAAGACTGACCTCTTGTGAGCAATACATTCATGGAGGATTTACATTACAAACCAAAGCAAAAGGGCTGCAGTTTGTTTTGATGAAGTAGGACAAGTGAATCCCCCTCCAGGAGTCGGCTAGGTCTGGAGACAGCAGACGCATCAGCATTGTCATTTTCCCTTCCAGAGTACAGTGCTAGCCTCTGATTTGGCAAATTCTGAGCACTCTGTGGCTGTGTCTACACTTCAAACACTACAGCAGCACAGTGGTTCTTTGTTGTGAGGCTTCAGCGCTTTTGCTCCAAAAGTCCTTTGCTCCAGCATCTTTTGGCCTTTTGGCATCTCTGGGTTGCTGATGTTTTGCCTTGTTCCAGCCCCAGACTGATGGGCAGAGAGTGCCAATGGGACATTCTGGGTGCAGCAGCAGCTGACTGCACACACATCCGGAGCTCCCAGCAGAAACTTGCAGTGGAAGACCCCACACTGCACACGGTCCACTGGTTAATGCATCTGAGGCTTGCAGCAGAAAGCACTGCTGGGGGAAAAAGCTACAGCTTCTGATACCTTGCTATCCTGTGTTTCATTTTATTTACAATTTCTCAAGGAGGAAATGCTACCGTATTTCCAAATCCTGTGTTACCGTATTTCCAAATCCTGCATCCCTCTGGAATTGGGGCTTAGTTGCCCCTCCTATAGAGGCCCATTCTAGCAGCTGTGACTATTGTTGGACAGATAGGTTTGCTGCCTATTATTTCAGCTCAGAATTAGGGGATATGTACCCTCCTTCGAGCTCGGTGGTGCACTCACTGATCAGCAACCGAACTGATCATAGCACAATTATTTCATTTTCCTCCTGCTGCTAGTCCCAGTTGTGTGAAAACTTCATGCTGCTCTCCTGTTTAAAGCTGATAAAGACATCTGTTGATGTCAGTATCCAACAGTTGTGCCTCCTGTCCCTCTGCCATTTTTCTTTTGTTGTTTTACACAGACTTTTACAAGTGGCTACCTCTCAAATTTCCTCTGAACTGCATAATTTCAATGGAGCTGGGAAATCTTTTCCCCTCTGAGTGGAAAGGAAAAATGGATCGTCACCGTAACACTGGCTTGGGAAGCTGAATTGAATGCTATTGCAGTTCGACTGGAAAAATTGCAGTGACTTCCCCTGATTCCTCCTCCCTGTCTCCAGAGAAGACTTTCTGCACAGAGCTAATTTTGATTTTCCTTGACACCTCTTGGATTAGATTTTCCTGACTGTTCAATAGTTTTAAGCCCATAAAAGGGAAATGACCTCCAGTCACACTGACGGGCACACTCATCTCTCTAGTCCAGGGGTGGGCAAACTTTTTGGCCTGACGGCCACATCGGAAAATAGAAATTGTATGGCGGGCCATGAATGCTCACAAAATTGGGGTTGGGGTGCAGGAGGGGGTGCGGACTCTGGGGTGGGGCTGGGGATGAGAGGTTTATGGTGCAGGAGGGTGCTCTGGGCTGGGATCGAAGGGTTTGAAGAGCAGGAGGGGGATCAGGGCTGGGGCAGGGGGTTGGGGTGAGGCTCAGGGGTGCAGGCTCTGAGCGGCGCTTACCTCAAGCGGCTCCCGGAAGCAGTGGCATGTTCCTTCTCCGGCTCCTACACTTCGGGGTGGCCAGGTGGCTCTGCGCACTGCCCCGTCTGCAGGCACTGCCCCTGCAGTGTGGTGTGGCTCCGACCCAGCACCCCAGCTGGAGCAGGGCCGAGTCGCGTGGTGTGGCTCCGACCCAGTGCTCTCGCCGGAGTGGGGCCGAGCCGCATGGTGCGGCTTGCGGGCCGGCTTCAAACGGCTAGCAGGCTGGATATGGCCCGCAGGCCATAGTTTACCCACCCCTGCTCTAATCCATCGTTAGGTCAGGCTCTCACTCCCTTTTTTTCTTCCTGGGTCCTTTTCACTGTCCCCACCCATTCTCATATGCCCTCGCGTGGCATTGATGACCTGCCAAAAAGGAGTCACAATTAACAGCTCTCCCAGACAGTGGTCCAGTTTAGAATGATACTTCCCATTTTAATTTTGCCTTGAGCAAAACATTCTATTGAATATTGCTTTAAAAGGGCTCCTGTGATATGAATAACACTACCCTCTCCATAAGTAAACACTAATAAAAACATGGCCTCTTTCTTTCATGGCCTCTGTCTGCACCTGTGTTCAGTTAAGTCTGCAGGCAGAACTGCTGAGCAGAAGAATGTTTCTGAACTCTTCGTGTGTGCTCTCTGGAAGCTGATTAAATTACTATTTTGATCTCTATCACTCCTCAGAAACCTTTTTTTATTTAATGGAAATTAAGCAGTTTTTAAGTAATCCAGTGGTGTTTTATGAGTCTTTCATACACAACAAAAGCCAAGTTATTTTCCTTTTTTTCGTCTTTGTTATATGTACCCTGTTTTCAGAATTCAGTATACTGACTATCACAATGAACTGTAACAATCTCCTGGTCTCCATTCCTCTCCAGCTGCTCAGTGCACTTGCAATGGAATGACTTGTTGTTACAGGAGATTTTTTTCTCCTTTGTGCAGGGCACCTTCTTTTCAAAATGTGTAAGCTCCTGACTGCTCACATTCTAGAGCGATCACATTGGCTGAGCCTAAGTGTTTTATTATGAGAAATGTTCTGTCTCTTTCTGCAGGCTCATTGCAACATAAAGGTATTGTCTGTGGAACAGTGCTGGACAAAGGAATGGTGGGAGTCAGGGAGAGTTTAGCTCTGAGTGGGAGGGTGAAGACATGGAGGGTGGAGGGCAGGGGAAGGGCGGGTTTTAAAACAAGAGAAGAATTTAATAACTGTTGTTTCCCTGTTTGAAAAAGCAGATGAAATTGGCTCTTTTTACGTGGGCCAGATTCCGGAAGTTCTTTCCCATGCTAATGACTTCCCTGTATCAACTTCGGGACCCAGGAAGTACCCCTTTACCATTTCCGCCCCTCTGGGTATTAGGGACAACATTGTTTTGTCCCCATTTGTTCTTCAGGCATCAAATCACAACCAGAACAGCAACTTTTTGAGACTTTAAGTAAGAAAAATATCAGCCAACAAATTCAAACCTCAGTAGGTGAGGACGACTTCAGAGGTGATTTCAAGCTCTGCATATTTGTCTCCGACTTGCAAGCTGCATTGCTCTGACCCCTAATCTTCCTCACTTGCTCATGTTGTGCATGCACAGGCAGGGAGAGATAATAATGGACCTTGTGATTGTACTTGGTGTTCCAATAACAAACGGCAGGACCCGAACCTAAATTGTTTGCACACGTAACACTGCCCTTATTTCTTAACGAGAAGGGCTCAGGAACTGCCCTTTACCAAAATGAAAGAAACAAACCAAGCGTTCTCTCTCTTTCTGCTTTGGTTTAAAAAAAAAAAAAAGTCCCCACAACAAAAAGGCATTATGATGATCCTTAAAGGTATAGGAAACCTTTCCAGTAGAGATTTTCCAGGCACAAAGTCCAGCTCTGTTTCAGACTTCTGTCTCTCTAATAAGCCCACATGGTTCAAGTTTTCTGAAGCAGCTTGACCTCCTGTATGAGACTGAATAAATACTTTCTGGGCCAACCGGAATCCCAATTTCAGATTTGGGAGGAATCAGCGTTCCTGGGGGAAGTAATTCTTTGGATGCTTTTTCTAATGCAAAGAGTTCTAGAACTTGTCTCCTTCATAAATTATAAATCTGCACTCAGTATTTACAGGGGTTTCTTGTTTATTGTGAAATATTTATTGCCAGGCTCTGCATCTGTTGTTCAGGCCAGTGATGTTGTCTATTGTTTACTCCGAGGAAACAAAATTCTAAAATAACCTTTTGGTAACATGGCACACCCCTTCTTATGTGACCAGTCTTGGGTGCAATAAAATATGTGCACTATCACTATGAGACAAGATACCTAGCATGGTGCCTCTTGCCTGGACCAATGTAGGCAGTATATTTTAATTTGAACGCTTTCAAGCTGTAAAGAAACCCCATTTATCATAGATTGGCTAAGTTTACTTTGAGGGGGGATGTGGGGAGGTGCAGTTGGTTTAAAAAGCTAGGTTGAGCTCCATTTTTAAACCCTCTTCAGGAAAATGGCATTATAATGGTCTTCAGCAGAGATAAGTCTGTTATAACAACTGTAAAGTTGCTTCATTATTGTCATAGAATGGAAACCCACTCACTTATTGCCAGTTTCATAATCTCTGGAAATGAGAGCTTGGTAATGTAACCTGTTTGACCCTGCCTGCTTCCTCCTGATCCTCCCACGTGCACACATAGGTTAACAGGCACTCATTAGCTTTCTCACTGTCAGCTGCTATTAGTGCATCTGCTGTTACTCCCAGCTGTGAGACAGATGAATGGGCTCCTCCAGATGCAATGTTAATGCTGCTCTTAGCTTAGCCAGAGAAGACATATGAACCCCAGGCCCAAGATAGCGACACTGGAACCCCACGCTCCAACAGCCTGTGTGTTCAATGGGTGTGGACGGGTGTGCAGTTCTGCAACAAAGCCATTTCCCCTCTGCACAGTCTCTGCTTTCCACCGCTTCGATTTACAATTTCAGTAACACCACTTTACGCTTATTGGGTATGTACTGAAATCACTTCACAATGGTAAATAAGCATTAGTCTCCTTCTGCAGATGGGGTAATTTAACCCCTTTGTGCCTAAGTGACTCACCCTATGTCTCACAGGAAGCCAGTGGCAGAAATGTTAACTGACCCCAGGTTGAATGACTTGCTGTCCTGGGTTCAATGCACTAGAGCACAGCTGCCCCCAATTAGAAATCAGCTAGATGTAGCCTGAGCATGGGCAGGACTTGAAAATGAGTAGAGGAGATAGTTGGGGAGGAAGAAGCCTGCCAAAGCAGAAGTAAGTAGTAGGAGCGAGGCTGTGAGTTCCTGTTGGGGTGAGGTGTTCATGACTTTCAACTGAATGGCTGTTAATATAAGGGACTTCCTATAACAATGCACTCATTATCAAATATTTGGTTCTGCTAAGGCTCAGTGATGTGTCTCTGGGTAGCACTCCAGGACCGGAGGAAGAAGTTCGATTGCTGTACGTTGTATGGGAACTGAGTGAGTTTGCAGCCATGACCTACTTAGACTTTTGGGTGGGAGGGATGAGAGTCAACAGACAATATGGGAGCATCTCAGACAGGCCAGCAAGGAATCATCGTTGGTGGCCATTGAAGCAGCAGTCTGACCTCATTCTGGATGGACCACAAAATCTGCCTGCAGAGAGAGAAAGTGCAAGCCAGGGTAAATTAGAGGATGGGACAGATGCTGAACTACACATAGCTAAAACATGAAGGGCTGTATTCCACCTTCTGTAGCATGGATTTTCAAATCATTTGAATGAAAACCTCTTAGTATGTGACTCTCTTGTTCGACTTTGGAGAAATGCAAAGGACTGTGTACTTGTCGTCTCATCTCCAGATTCCTGGGTCATAAAACAGACAGACGTGCTTATTCTCATTCTTGAAGGGGGATTAAAATAGATTTTCTTCAGATTCAGGATGTGTTCTTTGTACCTGCTGCAAAACTGTCTGTTACAAAGGATGCAGTTGTGGGTATCTGCAGTGGCAGACGCAGCATAAGCAGACACTGTTAAAGCAAATTCTTCCACCCAGTTCCACGAATCTAGCCAGTCCCTGTGCATCAACCAGAGATGAAAGCTGCCTCCTTTGGGCTGAATGCTCTTGAAAAATATAAATTGCTTCTATTTGCACTGGCTGCATGGCTGCCACGTTGTAGGGTCAACACATGAGTCTTACTGACGAGGTCTTACACCAAAATCTGAATATGTCATTGGCCAACACATAGCTGGGGGGGTGCACACAGCTTAACAGTATATTTTAGATGGTAAGGAGAGGGGAATGCTGCAGCCCTGAACCAGGGCTGCCTGGCAGTGCCCCTAGTCACTGTTCTGGAAGAGGGTGGGAAGAGGTCAAATGTGGCTGTAAGCCACTTTAGAGACAGGATCCTGGAGCCACCCAGGGCCCAGGTTAGCCCCTAACATACATTAGAGCAGTCTCAGAGCTATTCTGATTTATGCCAGGCACCTCATGCCCCATGGGCCTATTTCTGCAGCCAGGGATTGCTGAGGCATATAGCTATCCTAGCTATGGATCTCTTCTCCTGGACATTCAGTGGGGACCAAACAGAGGGAATTTGCCACTGATTGGTAAGCCAGCATTACAGCTTTGCAAAGCAGCCCTAGTGGGGTTGAGGATCTGGCTCAGTTTGCCCTTTGCTGGGAGGCTGCACGGGTGCTGTTATGTTGTCCACACACTAGGAGTCAAATGTGCTTTTAGATTGGATAATTTTTTATGAGATTAAATAAAGAGTCTTACTCACTCTACAGCAGCTCGCTTGAATTGACTCATGGCACTCCCCTCTCTGTGACTTGCAGTTAGGAGTAGACATGCTTGAAACAACATCTCCTCTTCATTTACAGAGGAACAGCCCTGAGATGGGGCCTATGCCCCACACTGGCAAGTATAGGGTTAAGAGGGAGCCTGAGGGCCCAATTAGTCCAGTCTGTGGCAGCAGGAGGGGAGATGCTAATTGACAATTAGACCCAGCTGGAGAGAACCAGAGGGAGTGGTTCTGGTAAAGGAAGGGCTGCAGGGCCCAGGAGGAGACCTGAGAAAGCAGAGCTGTAGTAGGGAGCTTGTACCCTGGGCCTGAAAGGAGACGGCAGCGGGGCAAAGTGTCTCTAGGCAGCTGCCAGAGAAGCTTGGGGATACCCTGAGAAAGCTCCTTAGCAACAGGCTGAGAAAAGCTGCACGGAGACAAGACTGGAGGGCGCAGCTCCAGGATAGATGCTTTCAAGCAGGTAATGGTCGGAAGCAGCTGGGGAACCAGTGAGGGATCATGAGAAACAGACTCTTGCTGCTTATCATAAGGGCTCTGGGCAGGAGCCTGGAGCAGAGAGCAGGCCTGGGGTCCCTACCAGGCACTCACAGGAAGGGCAGTGTAAGTCTCAGGAGTAAAGGGGTAAGGACTGTTAAGCCCAGATCAGGACTGAAGGCCTGCTACGTGGGCACTAAGCCTTTGGGTGTTTGGTTGGACTTTGTGGTTACCATGGAAAGGGACTGAACTGAAAGGTGTCTTGGCTGATGAGTTAGGTCACAGAAACTGCCGCAGAATGAGAACGGAGGGAAGTGGGGGTGCTAGAGGCAAAGGACCTCGTTGATTAGGATTGCCAATTTTGGTTGGATGTATTCCTGGAGATTTCACCACATGACAATCTTTTATTAAAGATTTATCTTTAATTCCTGGAGACTCCAGGCCAATTCTGGAGGGTTGGCAATCCTTGATAGCCTGACCTGATGCCCTGGGTGGTACTGCAGTGGGACAATCGCTTACAAGCCCCTGACTCTAAATGACTCCAGGTAGGGGAGTGTCAGGGCTGAAAAAGTATTCTTGGGCTTTGCAATGACTGTCAAGTGTTGGGGCTGTATTTCCATGAGAGCTATTTTGACTGTATTCTATTCTATATATGTTCTTACACCATGCTCCACCCCGTAGTACCTGAGTGTCTTCCAGCAGTACACTCATCCTGTGTATTCTCTCATCATCTTCCTGGGGAGAGAAGTGTGTAGAGTGTCTTGTTTTGGATTTTTAAAAAAACTGTATGAGTTCTGAAGCGGTTTGTGATGGCCTTTAGTTCCTGAGGTCGTTCATTCCACAGTCCTGGCCTGTCCCCAGAGAAAGCTCTCTAGTCTATTTTCATGAAGAATTTTCCACTGAAGGCATGCCGGGCGAGTGTGAGGACAAGCAGCCTGGGGCCTAGATTTATTTTGTTTGCATGGCAAACTTTGTGGGAAGAGGAAAGTCAGTCATTCCTAGAGCAGGAATGCAATATGCTCACTTATGTCCTCTGACACAGCTGCACCTGCATGTCCCACCCGCAGCTGCTGCATCTTCGCTTTGCCTCAAAACAGTCTTGTGTTGGATGCAGGGGCTCTGCTCTGATGGAGATCCTCTCCAGCTATCCATGGCTGTATTACATCTGCTTCATGTTGCCTTTTTAATCCTTTGCCTCTTCCCTAATCTAAAGTTAAACTATCAAATCCGAGCCATGCCACTCTAGAGGGCCACGCCCTGAGCTGGCATAAATCAGCATTGCTCCACTGAAGTCACTAGAGCTATGCCAGTGTACACCAGCTAAGGATTTGGTCCAGGTGTGTCCGTTTTGTCCCACAGAAAATCAGTGGAAAAGATATGATTGTATCAGTAACATGCAGAGGAAAAAAATGCCAGAAAAGACTCTTAAAAATCTGACATATTGTCATCAGAAGAGCATTTCCATGCAGGAATTTTTCCAGTAAATAAATTTTACAGACATTTAAGGGATAGCTTTTAGATTACTGGAAATATTACTTGAATTAAAATTCAACCCATTAAGCCATCAATTATATTGTCATTGCAACATCATGTGCTTAATGTTAATGACACACACAAATAAAAAAGAAATGACACAAGAAAGCTATTTGTGTTACTGTTCTCGGTGGTATGAGCCAAAAGCCTAATAAGATTTACTCTTGAAAGCCAAACTGAAGCCAGAGATGTGACAAGGGAGGATGAACAGAGAGACTGTTCAGATGAATTTGGTGAAGGTAGGAGGCATTGCCCTATGTGCAAAAACACTGAAACCCCCTCCCCCCCAACCCAATCTCCAACTGCATTTTGGACCTATTCTTACAAGGAGCTGAGTCTCCTCAGTTCTCACAGACCTCAGGAGGAGTTGAGGGAGCTCTCTGCAATATGTGGGCAATAGATCCCTGCCTCATGACTGCAAGGAATATGGGTTTGGTTTAAGAGTGGGGGGACCCTCACAGGGTTCCGTCTGGAAAAGCACCACCAAATTCAAAAATTTGTCTGAACCTCTTGGGCAGGGCCAGCTCTAGGTTTTTTGCCGCCCCAAGCAAAAAAATCTGCCACTCCGAGAGCGCAACTGCCCAAGCAAAAAAAAAAAAAAAAAAGGTGGCCGGAATGCCGCCCCTGGAATCGTGCCGCCCCAGCCACGTGCTTGCTTTGCTGGTGCCTGGAGCCAGTCCTGCTCCTGGGTCAGCACTGCTAGGTTAGAGATCTGCCCAGACCAGATTTCCTGTCAATGCTAGCGTCAGTACTTTCTGCTTCCAGTCAGGCTGGAAACACCTGGAGAGCAGCCTTTCTCGTGGTATTTTTGACATTTCTACTTCTGACCCTGGCTGGGACATTGACACGCAGAGATGAGTGATAATGAAAAATAATCACCCTGAGCTTTGCAATCTCCTAACAAGGTTCAGGCTGAGTTTTTGGGTGAAGATTCTGGTTGTTTTTGTCTAAGCTGGGTCACTCATTACTGGTTTGCTCAGCTCATATTTGGATGAGGGAGTGGGCCTGAATCAATCTGAACCTGACCACCTCAGTGGGTTGTTTTCTTGTTTAGCCAGGCCACATCAACTCCACTGTGTGTCTTCTGGTGCTAATCCATCCCCCGTCTTGGGGTGTACTCCTTGGGGCAGCGCTTCTTTAGGCAGAGTCCTTGCTGAGAAATGGGTGGGTTAGTGGCCTGTATGAAAATGACACTTGGGCCCTAACCAGTGCCCCCAGCTAGGCCTGATTTAAAGCACCACCAAATTTGTGTGTTAAGGGAAACCTCTAAGTGAGAGCCTGAGTTAACTTGTTTGGTGAAGACATGCCGTTGGTGACTCTGCTCTGGTGCTAATGTACAGAATGATTGGGGCAGATTGTTCTCCAAAGCCAACAAATCACGAAGGATGAAAGACGAGAGGAATCCTTTCCGTTATATTTTCCATGTTCGAGGGTCCCCTCAGCACCCAGTTAGCTCAGCGGGTGATAACTAGATTTATAGTCCATTGCCATCCCCTCCCCCAGGCGCCTGCTGCTGTTGCCATGGCCACACAAGTTGCACAGGCTGTCGAGCTGTGCTGGTGGTCCCGGAAGTATTTTCAGAGCCTTGTAAGTCTTGGCAGAGTTTGCCTGAAACACCCTACCCTGTTACCACACTTTGAGGCCGCTTAAAAAGAAATAAATGGGATTTAATGACTCACTGAGGCAGGTGCCTCCATTATCCCACTCAGATTTAAGGGTGGTGAGAGGGAACGTCTAGGCTGTGGGCTGGGCAGTATGATGGTAAGTGCAGCCAAGCCTGGGGAGAAGGTTTGAGCTAAACTTTGTGCTTTTCTTCTTGAGTTCTTGGTTAGTAAAACAAAATCCCAGGAACAGGGTGAGTTTCTGTGTTGTGTGCACTGTGTTTCTAGAGTAGGTTGAGAAGGGTGCCTGCTCACAGCCCGACATGGCTCTCAGCACACAGGAACTGAATTAGGTCCCTGCCAAACCTTGGGCTCGAGATGTCCCCTGTTCCCGGCTTTGTTTTGGAGGAAGGCATTTTACTCAGTCAAGCTGCAAGTACATTCCAGGCCAAGGTCAAGCCACCCATCTGGTCTTCTCCAGCTATATGACTGAAGTAGCTTCAGCAGGAATATGAAGCAGTGCAAATACATCATTGTTAGAGCTTGCTCTCAGAGAAGCTTCAGGAGCCCTGAACATGCTGTTACTTGTAATGAGGCACAGTTCCCACTCATTTCATTGCAATTGCTATTTAGACTCAATTACCACAGTGGCTGCTCATTATCCCTTAGTTAACAGGTTATTACTACATTTCTGGAGAATAATTATTTTTTTCCCCAGCTGGTACAGGATGCATTTCTCTCACGCTCCCTCACAGGTGTTCAGAGTAGGAAAGCTTCACAGAGTCCCTGACTGCCGGATGGTGTCCCTGGACACTTTTCGTGGCATGATTCATCAGCTTCTTGCTGGGTGGAAGGGCTGTTACTCGGACACCCAGGTTCAAATCCAGCGATCGCTGCTCCTTTTTGCGTGCATAAATATTTCTTCCAGATCCTGCCCTTCGCTGAATAGGCTCTATGTTATCCCCATTCCTTCCCCAAAGTCCCTGGGCTCTATCCCAGATGCCAGGGGTGCAAACTGCACAACCACTGCAACCAATGGGAAATTTGGCCCTGGGGCCATCAGGTGGGATTTACAATATCATCCTCTCACAGGGTTTCAGGTAGGGGAAGGTGGCTTTAAATCACTATCAGGGCTCCACAAGACCCCTCTCTGATGGAGGCAGGCCTGGGACACCTGGCATATCTTCAATCACCCTGGCCATAAGCCCTCCCTGGTAAGTGCTGTGTCCACTCCCCCCAGCTCTTCTCTGGCTGATTTACTGCCACTTGGGGCCCTGTATCCTGGGTTGCATTTGTGGAAGCTGGTGTAGTCCACGGGCGAGTTATGCCCTTGTCTTTTTAATCTGATCTTGTCTTCACATAACCCCACTTTTGGCCTCCCTGGGCAGCTTTTGCAATGAATAAAGACTCGTAGACTTTAAGGTGAATAGGGACGATCATGATCATCTAGTCTGACCTCCTGCACATTACAGGCCACAAAATCTCACCCACCCACTCCTGTAAGAAACCCCTAACCTCCGGCTGAGTTACTGAAGTCCTCAAAAAGAGATTTTTTTTTTCCTGTGTGGCTTTGAAACAAATGCTGGAGGCTTCATGGATAGTGGAGCAGCATTTTAGATTATTTCCAATTGAGCAGGTGGCTTTCCCATCCTCTGTAAAACACCACCTACGTATGCTTGTAGATAGAGCCTGGCAAATCTACAGATATCCACTTTATATCTGCGGACCCTGTTTGCGGATCGGATGCGGATACAAATTTTGTATTTATGCAGCCTTCTAGCTATAGAGGGCCAAAAACTTGGAGATGGGTTCCTCCCTAAGGACTACTCTGCTCACAGTCTGGGCCTTCTCTCTCCAGAGAACCCGTTTATCTTCCTGACATAAAGGATGGAGTTAACAAGCCCCAGCAACACTAACTTAGCATTTCTCTGCAAGATCAATACCTACTAATAAAGGTTCACAGAAGACTGCCACTCTGTTACATATTCCAACTTTCCATTCACTCTGCTACTCCTAGGTATAGTTCCAATGCTAAGCTAAAGGTATTTTATCATTCTCGAGTAAATGTAAACTTTCTCAGCACAGGTTTCAATGGTATTAAAATGTAACTGGCTTTTTAACACAATTTTTATTTTATTGATCTCCTTTGAAGGCTGGAAGGAGACATTGCAAAAAAAAATTCCTTGTGTTGGGGATGAGTGGTTTACTCCCTAACTTCAGGCTGGATCATATGTTCTAGATGAAGCTGGAAGCAGCAGAGATCTGGAAACTGGTCTAGTAGTTAAAGCAGAGGTCTGGGAACTAGGATTCCTGTGTTCTGTCTAGTTCTGGATCTTCCACTGTTTGGCTTTATCACTCTCTGATTTAATCTCTCTGTGCCTCAGTTTACTCCTCTGTAAAATGGGGATAAGAATACTCCCCTATTTCACAGGGGTGTTGCCGAGTCTAATTTAAGAGTGAGGCAGTGTATCCTAGTGGTTAGGGTGCTATCTGGGGACTCAGGTTCAATTCCCTGCTCCTCTACAGACTTCCTATGTGACCTTGGGCAAGTCACTTGGCCTCTCTATGTCTCAGTTCCCCATCTCTAAAATGGGACTGTTAGAACTTTGCGGGGTGTTTTGAGAATGACTACATTAAAGATTGTGAGGTGCTCAGATTCTACAATAAGGAGGCCATATGAGTACAAAATATGGACAGACTAATGTGTGCAAAACCCTTTGAAATCATGGTTGGCATTTGCTTTAGGAATGCTGTGTGAGGTAACAAATCCCCTGTAAGAAGTGCTGTGCATCATGGCCACGCTGAACTCTACGATGATAGAATCATAGAATATCAGGGTTGGAAGGGACCTCAGGAGGTCATCTAGTCCAACCCCCTGCTCAAAGCAGGACCAATCCCCAATTAAATCATCCCAGCCAGGGCTTTGTCAAGCCTGACCTTAAAAACTTCTAAGGAAGGAGATTCTACCACCTCCCTAGGTAACGCATTCCAGTGTTTCACCACCCTCCTAGTGAAAAAGTTTTTCCTAATATCCAGCCTAAATCTCCCGCACTGCAACTTGAGACCATTACTCCTTGTCCTGTCCTCTTCTACCACTGAGAATTGTCTAGAACCATCCTCTCTGGAACCACCTCTCAGGTAGTTGAAAGCAGCTATCAAATCCCCCCTCATTCTTCTCTTCTGCAGACTAAACAATCCCAGTTCCCTCAGCCTCTCCTCATAAATCATGTGTTCCAGACCCCTAATCATTTTTGTTGCCCTTCGCTGGACTCTCTCCAATTTATCCACATCGTTCTTGTAGTGTGGGGCCCAAAACTGGACACAGTACTCCAGATGAGGTCTCACCAATGTCGAATAGAGGGGAACGATCACGTCCCTCGATCTGCTGGCAATGCCCCTACTTATACATCCCAAAATGCCATTGGCCTTCTTGGCAACAAGGGCACACTGCTGACTCATATCCAGCTTCTCGTCCACTGTCACCCCTAGGTCCTTTTCCGCAGAACTGCTGCCTAGCCATTCGGTCCGTAGTCTGTAGCGGTGCATTGGGTTCTTCCGTCCTAAGTGCAGGACCCTGCACTTATCCTTATTGAACCTCATCAGATTTCTTTTGGCCCAATCCTCCAATTTGTCTAGGTCCCTCTGTATCCTATCCCTGCCCTCCAGCGTATCTACCACTCCTCCTAGTTTAGTATCATCCGCAAATTTGCTGAGAGTGCAATCCACACCATCCTCCAGATCATTAATGAAGATATTGAACAAAACCGGCCCCAGGACCGACCCCTGGGGCACTCCACTTGACACCGGCTGCCAACTAGACATGGAGCCATTGATCACTACCCGTTGAGCCCGACAATCTAGCCAACCTTCTACCCACCTTATAGTGCATTCATCCAGCCCATACTTCTTTAACTTGCTGTCAAGAATACTGTGGGAGACCGTGTCAAAAGCTTTGCTAAAGTCAAGAAACAATACATCCACTGCTTTCCCTTCATCCACAGAGCCAGTTGTCTCGTCATAGAAGGCAATTAGGTTAGTCAGGCATGACTTGCCCTTGGTGAATCCATGCTGACTGTTCCTGATCACTTTCCTCTCATGTAAGTGCTTCAGGATTGATTCTCTGAGGACCTGCTCCATGATTTTTCCGGGGACTGAGGTGAGGCTGACTGGCCTGTAGTTCCCAGGATCCTCCTTCTTCAGTTTTTTAAAGATTGGCACTACATTAGCCTTTTTCCAGTCATCTGGGACTTCCCCCGTTCGCCACGAGTTTTCAAAGATAATGGCCAATGGCTCTGCAATCACAGCCGCCAATTCCTTTAGCACTCTCGGATGCAACTCGTCCGGCCCCATGGACTTCTGCATGTCCAGCTTTTCTAAATAGTCCCTAACCACCTCTTTCTCCACAGAGGGCTGGCCATCTACTCCCCATGCTGTGATGCCCAGCGCAGCAGTCTGGGAGCTGACCTTGTTAGTGAAGACAGAGGCAAAAAAAGCATTGAGTACATTAGCTTTTTCCACATCCTCTGTCACTAGGTTGCCTCCCTCATTCAGTAAGGGGCCCACACTTTCCTTGGCTTTCTTCTTGTTGCCAACATACCTGAAGAAACCCTTCTTGTTACTCTTGACATCTCTTGCTAGCTGCAGCTCCAGGTGCGATTTGGCCCTCCTGATTTCATTCCTACATGCCCGAGCAATATTTTTATACTCTTCCCTGGTCATATGTCCAACCTTCCACTTCTTGTAAGCTTCTTTTTTATGTTTAAGATCCGCTAGGATTTCACCATTAAGCCAAGCTGGTCGCCTGCCATATTTACTATTCTTTCGACACATCGGGATGGTTTGTCCCTGTAACCTCAACAGGGATTCCTTGAAATACAGCCAGCTCTCCTGGACTCCTTTCCTCTTCATGTTAGTCCCCCAGGGGACCCTACCCATCCGTTCCCTGAGGGAGTCGAAGTCTGCTTTCCTGAAGTCCAGGGTCCGTATCCTGCTGCTTACCTTTCTTCCCTGTGTCAGGATCCTGAACTCAACCAACTCATGGTCACTGCCTCCCAAATTCCCATCCACTTTTGCTTCCCCCACTAATTCTTCCCGGTTTGTGAGCAGCAGGTCAAGAAAAGCTCCCCCCTAGTTGGCTCGTCTAGCACTTGCACCAGGAAATTGTCCCCTACGTTTTCCAAAAACTTCCTGGATTGTCTATGCACCGCTGTATTGCTCTCCCAGCAGGAAAATTAAAGTCACCCATGAGAACCAGGGTGTGCGATCTAGTAGCTTCTGCGAGTTGCAGGAAGAAAGCCTCATCCACCTCATCCCCCTGGTCCGGTGGTCTATAGCAGACTCCCACCACTACATCACTCTTGTTGCTCACACTTCTAAACTTAATCCAGAGACACTCAGGTTTTTCTGCAGTTTCGTACCGGAGCTCTGAGCAGTCATACTGCTCCCTTACATACAGTGCTACTCCCCCGCCTTTTCTGCCCTGCCTGTCCTTCCTGAACAGTTTATAACCATCCATGACAGTACTCCAGTCATGTGAGTTATCCCACCAAGTCTCTGTTATTCCAATCACGTCATAATTCCTTGACATCACCAGGACCTCCAGTTCTCCCTGCTTGTTTCCAAGGCTTTGTGCATTTGTATATAAGTACTTGAGATAACCTGCTGATCGCCCCTCATTCTCAGTATGAGGCAGGAGCCCTCCCCTCACAGACGTTCCTGCCTGTGCTTCCTCCCGGTATCCCGCTTTCCCACTTACCTCAGGGCTTTGGTTTCCTTCCCCCGGTGAACCTACTTTAAAGCCCTCCTCACTAGGTTAGCCAGCCTGCTCGCAGGGATAGCAGGGATAGAACTTGCATTCTCTGGCTTCAAAAGCACAGGCCCTTTACCTTTCAGCTAAAGAAAAATGTCTATTGGCTGTAAGCGCTAGTGGACCTTGGACATGCTGCTGAGCAGTTCTGAGTCCATCTGGTGGTAAACGTACAACATCAGTCTCTTAATCAAACAAGTGTAATAAATAGATATTGACTTCTACATAGATTTATTGACCTGAGAGTATATTATTGGCTGAGACAAAGCCAAGGACAATAGGGACTGCAATGGATCCTGATGTTTATTGAAACATGAGGTTAGTGTATATAGGGTTACACGTATTGTGAATGTTTTCATCAGAGATATCTGGAAAGCTCTCCGTTACAGACATTATTTGCAAGCGTGTAATAGGTTTTTCTTTTAAACTAATATTCTAAATGGGAGATGAAATTAAAGGTCCATTAAAAAACTACTTCTTTCCTCCAGGGAGAAGGTGAATAACAGCGTTCAGTTATTCTGTGCAGCCAGTCATTATGCACTTATTTGCATATGTAAACTGATTTGTTGGCATTACTTCAAACTTAGTGTTGTTTACTTCTGAGGAAGTGAAGTAAACCCTGCAAACAGGTAGGTACATGTTTAACTTTCAACTAATAGGTTAGTTCCACTGGGTAAACTCCTAGCTCCACTGAAGTCAATGGGAAAACTTCCATTACTTGAGTGGGGCTGGGATTTCACCCATTGACTTCAGTGGAGCTATTTGCACACTTAAAGTTAAACACATGTGTAAATATTTGCAGGATTAGAGGCTTACTGACTTGTAACATGCCTTGTAAACTAGGACTTCCCCCATATGTAACAACAATCCCTATGTCACTACTGTGTTGTGAGGTATAAGACAACATGATGAGTTTAAACAATCTCAATTGTCTAAAAAATGTGTAGCTACTTTGCAAATTACTATAACCCAATGTGATCTGAGGAAAAAGCACTTTATTTCACATTTGACAACTTTGATGTTTCCCCTCTGTTGTCAGACAACTTTTGATAGTATGGGTCTTTCTCACAGCAATAGAGAGGAAAACGTTATAAACATGGGAAAGCGTGATTGTAAATCTGCAAAAGTTGGCAAGGGAAATTTCTCTAACATTATTTTTTAAAATGCAATCATATATTACGTTCCCAAAAATTATGGCAAAAGGATGTTAAGGTTGCCAAGTCAAGCACTCAAAAGCTAGGAAAATGGATGGATGATGCTCACTAAATGGGTAGCTATTCAGTATTTATTTTATCCTCATAATTCAACATGTGGCCACATTTACTGCACACCATCCAAACCCTGCACTGAATACAGAAGTATTAACTACCTCACAGGCTGTCTTATGGTGCTCTAATCAGAGTGTCTTAGTTATTTACAAACAATGAATTTATCTTCATAACAACCCTGTGAGGTTAAGTGGTATTATATTACTATTTTACGCAAGGGGAACTGAGGCACAGAGATTAAAGCCAAAATTAAGTGTCCGCTAATTTTGGGTGCCTGATTTGAGGAACCTAGGACCTGATTTTTCAGAGTACTCGGCATTATATAGCATTTCATATGTTCAGAGCAGAGTTCCCACTGACCCCCAGGTGAGTGCTCAGCACTTCTGCAAATCAGACTCCAGATGTCTCCAATTGGGTACCCAGAAAATGAGGAAGGTACAGTAGCAATCTGTGAAAATGTTGGTTTAACTGAGTGGAACAGCTTTGTATGGGAGCTCTGTGGCAGAGGCTGGGATAGAATCCAGTTCTCCAGGGAAGCATTCCACTGCCTGACCCTGAGACCTTTCTTTCTCTTTCTGCATTCCCCTGTTTCATTGACCACACACCTTCCAGCTACCGCAACAAATGATGCAGCGGTCCTACAGACAACAGTCTCCTTCTTTACAAAGTCCTGATTCATCCCCAGAGCAGGTGCATTCTGTGCACCGAATGAAGGAGGATGTGGAAAACATAGTATGTGACCATGTAATTAAAGACTCCATCATAATGCATGCACATGAGGGACAAGTTATGGTTGCACAGGCCAGCTTAATACAGTCATTTCCTAACTTCTGAGTGCTTGACTATGCAACCTGATCACTTTTAAATGTAACTTTGCGTGCAATAACATAGAGGTTAGTTTACACTTCTGTAGCACCTTCCATGAGAACCTCCAAATGCTTTTCAAACACTATTGGCATATGCCTCACAAAACTTCCCTCTTGCAAAGGATAGTTATCATGCGCATTTTATAGGTGGGGGAACAGGCAGAGAGGGTCTGATTCTGCTCTCACTTACACCAATGTAAATCAGGATAAACTCATTGAAGTTGGCAGAGTTAAATGATTACACTGATGTGAGAAGCGAAACAACTCAGCGGGTTACATGCCTTGCCCAAGATCCTACAGGACATCTGCAATAGAGTCAGGAACTGAAACCAGAACTCCTAATGTCCCAAAGGTGAAACTAGGTGGTTTGTTTGGATTGCTAATCTCTTCCAGTTGGAAAATGTATCAAACTGCACGTCTACACTTACTGGGGATCGACGCTGTGGCGATCAATGCACCAAAGACCCGCTAAATCGACCACAGATTGCTCTCCCATCAACTCATTCCACCCGAACGAGACGCTTAAGGTAAGTTGATGAGAGAGTGTCTCCCATCGATCCAGCATAGTGTCGACACCGCACTAAGTTGACATAAGCTACGTTGACTCCAGCTACGTTATTCATGTAGCTGGAGTTGTGTGACTTAGGTCGACTTACCCCCATAGTGTAGACAAGGCCTATGGTTACAGCACTTCCACTGTCCCTTTACTGGGGGTGTTCAGGATAGCCTTGGGATTGCCCAAAGAAGTTCTCTTGTCCCGCTATCTTCACTGTGGTCCATATGAAGGGCACTGTGGATAATAATCACCCATTCCTGGGGTGATTGTCAGAGAACATTCCCTTTTGCTTGTAGAGCAAAGATGGCAATTTACAGGCCACACAAAGTTTGACCAAGCCAAAGTTACAGCAGGGCCAATGGTAGAACTTTATAATGGAGCTGCTTTCAACCTTAAATGCAGAAAGGTTTCCACCTGTCCATAGTCACTGGAGCAGATCCTCAGCTGGTGTAAATTGTCATCGCTCTATTGTCTTCAAGGGGAGCTGGGTAGCACAAGGTACTCGAGCTGAGGATCTGACCCAATGTATGAAATGGTATCTTCTACCATTTTATTTCTTTTCAGTTTGGGAATTAAAATGTGGTGAGTGCTGAATCTTTCATATGGAAAATGTTCTTTTAAAATATTTAAAGTGGGTAGAGTAGCAGTCAGCGCAGAGTGAATTTTGGTTCATGTTTAGAAGCAGGCCCACAAATGCAGGTGAATTACAGACCTCATGATTTGAATCAAAAATAATTTTTCTCCTTGTGCGTTTTGAGGAGACTTCATGGTGCCTTAATGCATTTGTGGACATAAATATGAAATTATATTTTAAAAGTTAGAAATGAAAAATATGGGTGTTTTATGCAAAATGTTTTTAAACAAGAATCTGGTGCCTTTTAATGCTCTTTAAAGTCTGAGATTGATAGTGCTGACTAGAGCCAGACCTAATGTGGGCATGCCCTTTGCAAGCTTTCCTACACACCTCTGCCAATGCACCTCATTGCTGGCATGGTTATTCTAGTCTTCAGCCTTTTCAGCACCAGACCTGGTCAGTTGTTGTGCAGAATTGTGCCATAGTGTGTGTGGTACAATCCTTTTGTGCTGTGGAATCATAATCACCAAGGTCCAGATCCTCAAAAATATTTAAGCACCTAACTCCCATGGGTTTCAAGGGGATTTATGTGCCCAAATACCTTTGAGGATCTGGCCCTGAGTCACTGAGGACCCTCACCTCACACTAGTTTCACTTGTAAATCTATATTTAAATGTAGCTTATTATGTCGAGCAACCTGATCTTTTGCTTATGGATATCTCTGAATGTCACTGGTAAATATTTGCAAAAGCCAGAGCTATGTGGATAGCCTGGATGATCCAACTTAACATGTATGGATGAACTTTTTGCTCTGTGGCTGGGTATTTTTTTTCCCTCCCATCCTGAATCTACTATCCTGGTAACATTTCAGACTTGTAAATAAATAATAACCAATAGCTTTGCCTTCAAGATTGCAAATTACAATAGACCATGGACTGTTCCATACTCCTGACAAATGTTTGCTCCAATAACAGTTGTTCAGAAAAGTCATGAATTATTTAACTTGTTAGGATTTTGTTTTGTTCAAATGTCAGTTTGTTTGTAATATTTCTCCTCCCTCTTCCCCCACTCCAGTTTGGTAGTGTCTTACAATGACCCTTGAAAGAAAGGGTGGCTAAGGAGAGGAGGTGAAGTTAACGGAAGTTGCGAGATCATTTGGAATCTCTTCAGGGCCTGCTTAACAGGAACAGATAGAGAAATACAGGCAATTTCACTTGCCAATATACGCTCCTACTCAGATGTCTCTTTAGCTGGACAGAAACCACGGGCAGAATGAACACCAGGTCCATCTCCTACTGAAGTCAATGGAAAAACACCCATTCCTTGCAGTGGCAGCAGGATTGATTCCAGACAGCTGAATTTTGGAAGCTGGCCACTGATTTTTTTTGGTGCTTCAGTTTATGGCTGCTCAGGTAGAGATGCCTGGGCCCTGATTTTCAGAAATGCTGTGGACCAGCAGCTGCATCCAAGGTCAATGGGAGCTGTGAATGCTCAGCACCACTGAAAATCCAGCACAAGGTGTTTCAAGTGAGGAGTCACTGGCCAGTTCTGAAAATGTTGGCACAGTGACATTAACTCACCCCAAAAGAAATAAAGAAAATGGATCAAAGCTACTGTACAAATGTGGGATTGTTAGTGGTGGAACACTTCAGTCAATGACCAACATCTATAATCGCTTGAGTCGAAACTCTGATCTTTAATCTATGGAAAGCAAATTGAAGACCCAGATGTGACTTCTCTGTAAAACAGTAGGTAGCCAAAATGCTCTTCTGTGAATAAAGAGTCATTGTTGCGAACAGTAGCCTGTAAATATGATGCTCTGCTCCTGCATGTTCTCAGCTGACCTAGATACAGGTCATAGTTTTAACTTCTTTTAATACTGTAATATCCACTACTGTAATCATAATATTTATACAGTTTTTCAAGACGCATGTTGATTGTGAAAACCAGTTCCCTTTTTTTTCCCTTTCATGGAAGTAGGCTGAAGGTCAGATTTACAAGATTTAGGGCCATTTTCTGTGCTCATTTATACCATTGTAATCTTGAGGAATGATATGGAAAATAGCGGAGTTGCTCCAGATTTATATGCATATAACTGAGAACAGAGTTTGACTCTTGGTTAGCAAAGCTTGAATAAAAAAGCAGTTGCGAGGCTAAAACTCAGTGCTATGAAGTAGCTTGTGTATATTCTGTGTTTGGAGGGAACACAAGAGCCCAAAGATTTATTAGTAGTGTTTCAGAGCATTATTGAAATTAGACTTAATTATCTGTGTAATGTGCAGGATCTAGCATTTTTGATCAAGCATATTCCATTTAAAAAAAGAGATGTGCTAAACTGCTTCCAGAAAAAGAGCCCATATTTCCAAACTGCCTACTTCAAAAAACTTTAGGGTTTTTTTTTTCTGCTAGCAAATAAATGCTCATTTAGTCCCATTTTTTGTGTTCGTGTCCAAATGCAGAACCTTTCAGATGGATAAATCCAAATGCAGAATCATTCAATGAGAGCCAGAGTGGAACCAAGCCTTATCCTTGCATGGATTTTAGATTCTAAGGGTGCATACCTGGGTTCGCCAGAGGGAAAAGAAGATGCAAAGAGCTCCTCCTCTTCTACTTACACTTGCAGACCCCAAACTTAATTATTAGAACTGGTTGGGAATTTTTAACAGAAAAAGCCCGGTCCACAAAATCAAAATTTTCTGAGGGAAAACTTCAATTTTTGCCAAAAAATAATTACTTTCTATTGGGGAAAAGTGGAAATGACAGCTCCCTGTCTGTCCACCTGCAAGGCTCTTGTCAATTTCACTTGAAAATGCAATTGAAAAGAGGCTTCCAGGTAGACAGCAGACAAGCTAAAAAATTCAATTTCAGTTCTCCCAAAATCCAGAAAGAAAAGGAGTACTTGTGGCACCTTAGAGACTAACCAATTTATTTGAGCATAAACTTTCATGAGCTACAGCTCACTTCATCGGATGCATTCAGTGGAAAATACAGTGAGGAGATTTATATACAAACAGAACATGAAACAATGGGTGTTACCATACACACAGTAAGGAGAGTGATCACTTAAGATGAGCTATTACCAGCAGGAGAGGTGGGGGAAACCTTTTGTAGTGATAATCAAGGTGGGCCATTTTCAGCAGTTAACAGGAATGTCTGAGGAACAGTGGGGGGTGGGTGGAATAAACATGGGGAAATAGTTTTACTTTGTGTAATGACCCATGCACTCCCAGTCTCTATTCAAGCCTAAGTTAATTGTATCCAGTTTGCAAATTAATTCCAATTCAGCAGTCTCTCGTTGGAGTCTGTTTTTGAAGTCTTTTTGTTGTAATATTGCGACTTTTAGGTCTGTAATCAAGTGACCAGAGAAATTGAAGTGTTCTCCGACTGGTTTTTGAATGTTATAATTCTTGACGTCTGATTTGTGTCCATTTATTCTTTTACGTAGAGACTGTCCAGTTTGACCAATGTACATGGCAGAGGGGCATTGCTGGCACATGATGGCATATATCACATTGGTAGATGTGCAGGTGAATGAGCCTCTGATAGTGTGGTTGATGTGATTAGGCCCTATGATGGTGTCCCCTGAATAGATATGTGGACACAGTTGGCAACGGGCTTTGTTGCAAGGATAGGTTCCTGGGTTAGTGATTCTGTTGTGTGATGTGTGGTTGCTGGTGAGTATTTGCTTCACGTTGGGGGGCTGTCTGTAGGCAAGGACTGGCCTGTCTCCCAAGATTTGTGAGAGTGATGGGTCGTCCTTCAGGATAGGTTGTAGATCCTTGATGATGCATTGGAGAGGTTTTATTTGGGGGCTGAAGGTGATGGCTAGTGGCGTTCTGTTATTTATTTTGTTGGGCCTGTCCTGTAGTAGGTGACTTCTGGGTACTCTTCTGGCTCTGTCAATTTGTTTCCTCACTTCAGCAGGTGGGTATTGTAGTTGTAAGACTGCTTGATAGAGATCTTGTAGGTGTTTGTCTCTGTCTGAGGGGTTGGAGCAAATGCGGTTGTATCGTAGAGCTTGGCTGCAGACGATGGATCGTGTGGTGTGGTCTGGGTGAAAGCTGTAGGCATGTAGGTAGGAATAGCGGTCAGTAGGTTTCTGGTATAGGGTGGTGTTTATGTGACCATCGCTTATTAGCACCGTAGTGTCCAGGAAGTGGATCTCTTGTGTGGACTGGTCCAGGCTGAGGATGATGGTGGGATGGAAATTGTTGAAATCATGGTGGAATTCCTCAAGGGCTTCTTTTCCATGGGTCCAGATGATGAAGATCGAGACTGGGAGTGGATGGGTCATTACACAAAGTAAAACTATTTCCCCATGTTTATTTCTCCCCCCACTGTTCCTCAGATGTTCCTGTTAACTGCTAGAAATGGCCCACCTTGATTATCACTACAAAAGGTTTTCTTCACCCCACCATCCCCCCCCACCCCCCGCTCTCCTGCTGGTAATAGCTCATCTTAAGTGATCACTCTCTTTACAGTATGTATGATAACACCCATTTTTTCATGTTCTGTGTGTATATAAATCTCCTCACTGTATTTTCCACTGAATGCATCCGATGAAGTGAGCTGTAGCTCACGAAAGCTTATGCTCAAATAAATTGGTTAGTCTCTAAGGTGCCACAGGTACTCCTTTTCTTTTTGCGAATACAGACTAACACGGCTGCTACTCTGAAACCTAACAAAATCCAGAAAATAAGTCTAAACTCGATGCTGGGAAGAGTTTTCTTTTTTTCTTTTTTCTTTTCTTTTACTTTTTGGCCCAGTTCAGGATGGAAAAAATTCCAAAACCTCAACATTTTTCACCAAAATAGATTTGCATTTTCCTGCCAGCTCCAGTGATTCCACTGCAGGTGAAGAGGAATGTTTGGGTGCAGGGACCAGGATACTAGCAGCTCTAGAGGGTGTGTCTGGCTAGGATGGTGCCATTGCCCCACCCCTACACAGGTGTTGTGAGGTGAGTGCTCACTGCCTGGTGCAGCAAGGGGCTCGTTTATCTGCTCTCCCCAGTGCTACAAGGGGCAACATGCCTTCCAGGAGGGTCTTATGGTTAAGACACTGCACTAACCTGTAGGTGACATTAGTTCTGTTCCTAGCTATACCACTGATTTCCTGTGTGACCCTAGGTAAGCCATTTAACCCTCCTGTTCCTCATTTATACAACAGTCATACTTTTCTACTGCCCCAGGGGATAAATTCGCTAATATTTACAAGGTGCTCAGAGACTACGTGATGAGGGCTAGATGAGTGCCTAATTAGGTAGGCTAATAGCTAGATGTACCCTGTTATTTTGTCAGTTCCCTTCCCATCAAATAGTTGTTTCTTAGGAGGCATACCTGGTTGTCACAACGTGGTGCTAAAATATCCGTCTTATGGAACAATGGGTTGTCCTTCATGCTTTCACTGCTATTCTTGCTTGGATTCTCTCTTCTCCTCCTCTCCCCCGTCCCCTCCCTCTGGACTATATTGTACTCATGAATTTGTCTTAGGGTTGCAGGGAAACCAAAGCTGTAACTGTCACAATTGTCATTTTGGAAATATTGTGTGGACAATAAAAATGAATTGTTCCATGCTCTGGGTTGAATAATCCAACTTGGATTTCCACAGTAAATGATTAACTTTTCTTCGAACACAGAAGGAAGACTGCAAGGGACTCAATTAATCAAAGCAGCAGTCTCACTTGTTTAGAAGTCCGCACGCTTCTCACTAACAGCTTCCAAAGCTGTCTTGCTGCACAGAGCTGATTCCAGGATAACTAATTAAACACAGGTGCAGGCTAGAACACTTGTTGAATTAATGTACAGTATCTTCTTGTCTCTGCTCCCAGGCACTTGTACCCAATAACATCCGGTGTCTGCTGTATTTTTATAATTAACCCATGTGCACTAGAGATAATTAACCCCCCCCTTTTTTTTTGCTGGTTTAACATTCTGTAAAAGCATGTCTTTATTTAGTCTCTGATGCGATTGGTTGCCACTGATATTGTTACACACCTAATGGAAAAACTGCATCTTGTAGAGGAAGGAACAATGAGTTAGTGAAACACTGAAGTATATTAATGGATCTCCTGGCATTAGCAGCTGTTAATACAGATGCTTCGTATCTTTAGAGGGTATTTATCTGCAAAGTTGTCTTAACTTAAATTTTTGGCAAGGCCATCTGGTCTTGTGGTTAAAGCTGGCGATTGGAAGTCAGGACTCTTGGATTATATTCCTGGCTCTGCCTCTGACTGACTTTGGGCAAGCCATTTAGGTCCAAATTATCAAAAGTGCCCACTAATTTTTAGGGACCTAATGCCCAGCTAGAGACACTTAAGGATTTGCAGAGGTAGTGAGCAGTCACTACACCACATGGGTATTCATAAGAGGTGCAGATAACTTGGCATCACTAAAATTCACTCCCCTCCCCCCCCAAAGGCTTAGCTCCTCGAAGATATTTAGATGAAATCAGTGGGAGTGAGGCACCTACATACTTTTGAGTATCTGGGTCTAAATGTCTCAAATTAGGCACTGAAAAATTAGTGCACACATTTGAAAACATTGGCCTTTTTTTGTCATGGTTCTTCTACTTTACCTATGGGACAGAGGTGTTTGTAAGTCTTAATGAAGATAATGGATCTCTCTTACAGTGATGTGTGTTGTTGTTGGTGTGTGTGTGTGTGGTTTTTTTTTTTTTTTTAAACCTCACCATAAGCACAGTTTCACTCGAAGAGGTGAGGAGGAGCTGGCATAGGATCCCTTCCACTTTAACCCAGCGGTGTTGGTAGGGCTTTTTTTCATTCCCTGTAGCTTCAAGGGCCCTTAGTCACTGTGCAGGATTGGTAGCATTTGCAAGGACATCTTTCCACCTTGGGTGTGGAACAGTTCTAGCAAGACTGGGAGCCCTGGCTTGCTCCAGACTGTTCCTTTCATGTGGTACTGACCACTCCCCCCTAGTTTCCCCCTTCCCTCAGCTGTCTTCCTTTGCTCTGCCAGAGTGAAGGAGTGCGGGGAAAAGGGAGGTGACAGCTTCCTTGGAATGCAGCCCTTGACCTTCACACGATGGGCACCATTTAAAAAAAAAAAAAAAGCTGTTTATCACATTATTTGCAACATGCCCTATCCTTGGAATGTGAAATACACCGTAAGTGATGTGGTACACTTAACAATTATGGGTAATAAATATTCAGGTTTAGTACTGCCCATTGTACCTACCTTGGAGGAGATGTGAAGGGCTGCATTTCTACTCCTATTAACATCAATGGAGTGACTCTCACTGACCTCAAAGGGAGTTTTGCTGTGGATTTCAAAGGGACAAAGACTTGGCCCCGTTATGTGTAGATAAAGGCTCAGTATACAAGAAATAAAAGTCTTTTACATATGCACCAAAGTCTTCTGGGTCCTTCACTCCACTTCATTATGGGAGGAAATTTTTACCTGTGTCTTATTAATACAAATGTTCCCAGAGACTTAGACAATGGACATATGTTTTTATAAATGACTAAACCTTCAACAGAAGTAATGCTGGTGAATCCTAGTACAATGTTATGCCTGAATGGTACTGAGGTTAGTACAATTCCTTCAAGTAGAAACACCATGAAATGCAATGAAACTAGGAAAGCCTTCCTCCTGCCCCCAACACAGAAGGAAAAAATGTTTGTGTATCTGAAAAAAAGTAACAACTTTTTGTGCTTAACTCAATAATGAAAGAGGTCCAAAAGCTACTACAGAGGATTGTAGTGATAAGATGATGTAAAACCTGAGAAGCGGATCAGATAGGACAAGAAATATTTTATCCAGTGTAGGAACCAAACCCTGCCATACTGTATAGGTGGGCTGATCTGGAACAATTGTACTTGCCATATGGAATGCAGCTAGAGGGCTCAGTGCATGAGATGACAGAGATTTTCCAAATGCAGAGATTTTTTAAGACAGGAATGTTGTTAGGGGAATCACCTAATGGGTTCTTAACAACTTATGTAAGTTCAGAAAATCGGCTATAATTTATTATCCTGCTGTGCTTTCCAGTACCTTTTTTAATTTGGTAGAATCAAGTAGCATCATGGTACTTAAGTAAAAATGACTACTTTATTTAGTATTTATTTCATACTTGGGAATAGCTGGTCACACTTAAGGGGCTAGGATGGATTTTCTTCGTTGATCAATTTGGGGAAAAATCGTATGTGTGTGATTTTATGTAGCAAAATGTTTGCCCTTCTCTTATGCAAAGAATATGAGAAAAGTATAAAATTTGAAAATGTACAGAATAGCAATATCCATTATTGTTCCTAGTATATTAGAGAGACAAGGTGGATAAGATGATATCTTTTATTGGACCAACTTTTTTTGGTGAAGGAGACCAGCTTTCAGGCCACACAGAGCTCTTCTTCATGTCTGACTAGAATAACAATGGCTCAGTTCTCATTGAAGAACACCAGGCACAAAGGACCAAAGGAGTTCAGTGTAAGCCGTGTTAAGTTTAAGCTATTGGCAACCCATCCAGGTAGAAATACTGATACTGATGGTACTGTATAATGGAATTTGCAGGAGCACAAGAGAAGCAGGATCATATCCTAGATTACTTCCTTTCAGCTCATATGGCTGCCAGTTGTGTTGTGTGTATGGTGGATGTAACTGGCATGGTTTTGTTTTTTGAGTGCCACACTTTTAAATTTCTAGGAAGCTGTTGTCTGTTGCTGGTAGCCACCATTGTGCATTCAATTCTGTTCTGTGTTGAGGTCAGCTACCACCTGTTACAGAGGAGATTCTATCATGGTAACTTTTTGTTCTTGTTTAGTTGTCCTTATTTTTTAAATAAGTGTAATTCAAATTGAAAGTATATGGTTGTTCTTAGCATATGCAAAAGCTGGCTGGAGGGTTCTCCATGTCAATGAATATTTGATGGATATTATTTTTAGCGGTAATTACAATATTGTGGGGCGTTACATGATGGTGTATTAGATGCCGTATTTTTATTTGTTACTCTTATCATGTTCTTTGTTTGTTTGTTTCCCCCCACCCCCCCATAATTTTACCAGTGCTTTGGTGACTCGGGGAGCTAGTCTCAACAATTGCACATTGTCTGCATGCTAGGAAAAATGTCAGGTTTCTGAAGTATGGGCCCCATTCTGCAGTGGAACATTGCAGCTACTGAAGTAATAAACCAAGAAAGGCTGTGTGTATGTATGAATTTAGAAATGTGTCTTAAAGTTGCGATGTCCATTTCCCCATAATAGCTGTTTGTTGTAGAAGTACATGATTGATACAATGGACCCTGATATACTGTAGACAGATGTAAAATTGAGAAGCCAATAGGCAGCTATCATTCTTCCTTTTATTCCTTTTGTGTATCCCATGTCTGTCTCTGCTTATAGTCAAATCTGACACAGTGCATGCCATATTGAGCAGTTATGCTTAATTACAAGCCAACACAAGAGATATGAGAGCATTAAAGAAAACACACAAAGTGGGGGGAGAGAGAGAGAGGTTTTCTGCAGAAGCCTACAATGATATTTTTTTTCACGCTGGTTCTGGATACCCAGAATCCACACCTATTTCTTTAAGCTGCCGGGTGCTTTAAGAGGGAAGAAAGATAATAATGGCTGGCTCATAGAGGAGAGCCTTTAATTATCTAATAAACTATCTAAATCAGTAAATAACTTTATAAAGTAAAACTCACCTTAAAAAAGAAAAAAAAAAAGTTGCCCCTACCTTGATTTGAAGAATTTGCCTCACCCATGCGAACAACAGTGTACTGTAGGGGCGGGTTGGTACAGCCCGTCCAGTTCAACTTCTCAGTTCCCTCCCTTTTACAAAGTTGTTGTTGGTTGTTAGGCACTGACTCTGCTTGGAGCCGAGCAAATGATAATTAAGAAACTTGTGCACCAAAGAGCTTCCAGTACCTGTGGGGCACCTTGGAACGAGTGTAGTGCCCTGCATGTACACGGTTACTCTAACAGGGAGTTCCTGGAGGGCTTGGAACATAAAATGTGCCTTGAATTATCCTTTGTAACTGTCGTTTTCAGCTATCTCAGTCTTGCTGGCTCGGCTCTGGAGTCCATTTTCTTTGGACTCCAAGCTGCACTAGAGGTGGTATCATGCAGGCAGGATCATACTTTTTCCTCAGTGAAACTCCCGGGCTGCACACTGAAAATTATTACTGCTGACCTTTGACCTCAGTTACACGTTTTCAAAATTCAAATGTAAATTGGGTCCAAGGGAATGAGAGAACCCAAAGGAAACTAACAAAACCTTCTAAAGCAACAGTTCAAGTCTCTTTGGCAGGAAGATGCTGCAGAAGTTTGTGACATCGCTCTCGGCAATCTTCAGTGTAGGGTGTGTATTTTCCCTCTCCTTTCACTTAGAATTCCTGTTGTATCTTTTATGGGACAAATCACACTGGCAAACGGAAAAATGAAGTATGGGCTCCTGAGATTGGTCATATTTGATTGCAAAATAGTCATAAAAAAGATGAATCTCACTTGATAAGGAAGAGATTATTTCCCATCCAAATGCTACTGTGGCATCTGTCTCTCTCCTGGTCACTTCCTTCTAGCTCATTTACAAGCCTGGAAGCAAACTGAAAAATTTATTGCAGTACTTCATGGACCTCCATGTGCATGCATGAGTATTTTCATGGTTCATTTCTGGTTCTCAGTCTTATGATGACTCATCCATCCATCAGTTCTTTCAGCACTGCAGGTAAGGGAAGTGCTCAGTGACACCGGGAATTCTCTCTCTGGTTGGGGTGTGAGGTGATGGAGGTTGTCAGGGTGGTAAAGGGGGTAGAAGTAGCACTGACTAAAAACACTACGGATTAAAAAGGTCGTTTAGGTTAGGTTTGGATCTGCCTTTTAGAGTCGTCTTGTAATTAGCTTGTCTCAGACTGAGTGATGTGAGCTTTGTTTACATGACTGTACTGTATGTCTGGAATGCTCAGTAGAGTGACCATACCTATTGCTGTCAATCCATGAATGTCATTTTACAGTAGCAATAAATGCGTATGTAAACAAATACACTTCAAACGTGATTCTTCATACCTTGGTAATTTTTAATAGATACTTTTTGTTAAATCTTAGTGTATGACCACAAAGTAGGTCACTCCCACTTAAGAAATGCAGTCATGGAACAGAGGGCTGCAGTCCGTTTCAGACTCTTACTGTGACTTGCTTCTCACCTTCAATAGCTCATTCCTATCTGTGTGCCTTGATTTCTCAATCTGTGTAATGGGGATAATACTGACTTCCCTCAGATGTGATGTAAGACTTCATGCATGTTTGTAAAACACTAGGGTATAGCTACACTGCGATAAAAGACCGGCAGCTGACCCACATCAGTTGACTTGGTCTGGGGCTGAGGGGCTATAACATTGCAGTGTAGACATTTGGGCTCACACTGGAGCCCGGGCTCTGAGACGTCCTCCTCTTGCAGGGTCTTAGAGCCTAGACTCCAGCCTGAGCCTGAACTTCTACACTGCAATTTTATAGCCTCACACCCAAGACCTGTGAGCTTGAGTCACCTGGGGGCCAGGTGTGGATCTTTTATCACAGTGTAGACGTGCCCTGAGACTTGGTGCCACAGGTTTTTTCCTGCAGTGTAGACGTACCATTAGAGTACTGGGATGGAAACTGAAGTAGAAAATGATGAGCTATTTTTATTCTTACATGGATCTGTCCTGATTCTGCCCTGGATCTGAATGGGTGTATCCCACATGAATTCTCTGTTGGACCTTTGGGTAAATACTATATTTAATTCATTTTTTACAATGCATGTTATTTGTCAGATGGACTGGAATAGACCCTTAGGTGCTAGCCAGATCTGTCTTGATACCAGTTCTTCCTAATACTCTAAAACCTGCATTGTGTGGTGGGTGTTTGCTAAATATTCATTCAGTGCTTGCTTTTAAAATGCATGTTGGCTGGCTACACAATAGACCTGAATGCCTCTAAAGAAACCATTATAGCCCGGTGTATAATTATGTATGTTTAGGATACATGCTACATGCAATTTTAGAAGAAATCTGTATGGAAACCAATTGTACTGCATATGCAGTTGCTGAATGTGTTTAAACAGCAACACCTCAAGCCTTTCCAAAATACAAAAGGGTGGGATCCATAAAGGTACTTAGGCCCCTAAGTCTGGGGTTTAGGTGCCCAAGTCCCAGTTTTGGTTCCATTGTGATCCCCAAAACTCCTGCTGAGCCCCGTTGGCACCTCAACTCACTTGACAGCTTAGTTTTCAGGGTAAAAGTTCCCTTGGCACCTACGTTGCTGCCTCTGAGCATGTGCAGTGGTGCCTTCCTCTAGCACCTGAACACCTAGCATCCCCCTAACCCCCACAGTGAGGCATGAATTCAGGGAAGGCAGGTGTTCAGCCGCCTCAGGCATGGGTGGGGTCCCATTTGAAGCTCCTGTTGAAGCTGTTTCACTTTAGCCAAAGACTTAAATCATCCTTGGACCAGCAAGCGAGAGAGAATGAGTCTGTAGCATGTTGGTTAGGGCACCTAACTCTGAGACCCCAGCTCCAGTCCCCTTGCTCCAATCACTTTCATTCAGTACCCACAGCAGAACAGCTTCAACAGGAGAGACTGAGGGAGCCCACATCAGAATATCCCATAGCTCTGTGCTTAGCTCACCCACCTGAGAGGATTTCAACAGATGTCTTACCTTTCTCCCCCTTGAACCTGGGTGCCCCCACATCCCACCTGAGTGCTCTAACCACTGGGCTCAACATTTTAAAGTGGGCATCACCACTTCTTCCTCCCCCTCCTTCAGCCATTTTTGTGGAGAAAGGTAGGTACCCACCTCTTTCCGGCAAGAAACAACTTAGGTGGCTGGTTCCCATTCATGGATTGCTAGGAGATGGGCACCTCCCTGCAGCCTGGATTGCACCTCTGTCTGAGAGAGGGGTGGGGCTGATGACACGTCCCTGTTGTCAGCATCTCCCATTTGCTAGCTTGGGCCTAGCGTGCTGGCTTTGGTGTTCATGTTCTAAGGTGCCTGTCTCTCCCCAGGCATTGTCTAGGGAGCCTAGCTGCTTAACTCAGGCTTTGTGGATCACAGTGTTATTCCTGTGATGATTTTTTTTTTTGTAGGGGCTTAAGTCCCTTTGTGGCTCCCACTCTAAAACAATTTAGACTACTTTCTGGAGTAATCACTTCCCAAACTTCAGATTCCGATTTCCATTTACACTAGTGTTAATTCATAGGGGCTGAATTGGCTTCAACAAAACTACTATAGATTTATATGAGCATAAATGAGACCAGAACCTGACCATATATGCATCTGTATATAATTTCTACATAATAAAGTTAAAAAGCTATATGTGAAGTTCTAGCACAGAACAATTCATTGTCATGGTAGAATTGCAGCCCATTGAGAATTGTGTGGCTTTTTCCCTGGGTAAGAAGCTGGGAAGGTCCCTGGCAATTTGGATCCACTGTTCTGGGTGGCTTGTTATTGTCTGGATTCCTTAGTTTGTTTGTGCATCGGTAAAGGAAAGAGATTGAAACTCTGCCCTTGGTGAGAATTTTATTCACCTTCTCTAGATAGGTTCTGCCCACTGGCCTGTAACGTAGAACCTTATATTTGTCCTCCTAAACAATCATTTGTCTGCCATTAAGGTGACGGCATGACCCACTTTATTTGTAGCTGGGAGCAAAATCAAATGGCGTTGCCCTCCTGCGAGAGGCTTTTAATGCATGAATGGTCCTGAAAGCTCTTATTACGCACTGCGTGGTTGGGAGCTATTTCTGGAATGACAGTAGCCAGACATATTAATATTGGAAGGTATAAAACAAAGCTGTAGTGAAAGAGTTAACTTTTTAGTTTCTTTATGTGCTGAGAATTCAAGAGGCAATGCTGTGTATTGGAGTTAGGAACTCCTAAATCCTCATCCAGGCTCTGCCACTTATTTATGTTATGGCTTTGGGCTAGTTGCTTAACTGCTTATTGCCTGAATTTTCCCATTTGTCAAATTTGCTTATCGCTAGGGGGTGTCTGTGGGGCTTAATTAATGTCTGTAAGGGGGTTTGAGATCCTTGGCTGAGAGACGATACAGACTTGCAAATTATTTATCATCTGTGAGAGCCAGAGGAAGCTTACACACACGGGCATCAGAATTATTTCTTCCTGTGATGATGCTCTTGGACTCTGCTGCAGCACAATCAGCAGGGGGAGATGGGTTTGGATGTTTTTAGACGAACTCTTCATTTTGGCCTTTTCAGGCTTTCTGGAAAGGAGAAGATGCAGCTGAGTGAAGGAAAAGGAGGGTAGCCAACATTAACTATCCTTTCCTGTTGGTCCCCTGGATCCTCTTCTCAGGGCAATAACAGATGTATCTCTCAGGAAGGTGAAGTGGGCTGTAGCTCACGAAAGCTTATGCTCAAATAAATTGGTTAGCCTCTAAGGTGCCACAAGTCCTCCTTTTCTTTTTGCGAATACAGACTAACACGGCTGCTACTCTGAAACCTGTCAGGAAACCTGACAGGAAGGTAATGATCTTCCTGGAAACTCCATCTTGCTACAGGCTGTTAGTAAAGCCATGCAGTACCTCTGCTGCCCATCTACTCTGCCTTTTCCTTAGGAGAAATAATGGATGTCGGATAAGAAAAAGTTCCTCCATATAATTAAACAGCATTAGAATGAGTCCTGTGCTTTGGCTGGTAGGCTGCATGATGAACTTTAGTGAAAGCAGATGGTCACAATGGTATTAAAAGCTGAAGACTTCAGTCAAGCTTTTAATTGAAAACAATTGGACCCTGCTGGATGGTAATTACCTTGGCTGCTTGCAAATAATATCACAGCATTGCTACCTATGAAGGAAGAACTGAAACTGAGTTAATAAGGAGTGCTTTAATGGCATATAAAAAGCAAGGAGCATCCAAACTTATTTTCTCTGCTAGTTTCTCCCCTGTAAGAATGTGGGGATGTGAAAAGGAACATGCAGTGGCAGAAACTAAAAAGTGAAGTGTTGGCTGCATTCATAAAACAACTTGAGCCTGTGTGTGGGGTGTGTTTTTTGTTTTTGTTTTGTTTAAACAGTTGAAATTCCAACCAGGACTCGGAAAAGCATAAAATAGCCTATAATATCAAGAGATGCTCTTTCTCTTACCCCCGAACTGTGAATGTTAATATCAAAATCTATTCTCTTTATCTCACTTTACAAGATTTTTTTTTCCTCTTGTGGCTCTTGGAAGGTTGGGGTCCCAAAATTTTCCTTTTCTGCACTGTGTGTTTAATTATCATTTTTATTTAGTAGCCCTTATAATCACTAATGAAGAAAATACAGTGTGGTGTTTATTTTTGCATATGATAAAGAATTCAGAGAAGGAGTTGAACATCCTGAAGCAATAATGATCAAAGTTGACTGAATTGTCAATCTGATGTTCTTCAAATACTAGAATCAGATGAAGCTTCTGAGACTTTCCCACCCAAAATGTCTGTGACGTGTTCCACAAGATTCTGTTAATTGTTGTCTGTAATATACTTCTGGATGTAAATGTGTCATTGACACTAATGTACATAGTATTACTTGCTGGGGAAAGTGACTTACATTGCTATATGTGGTTCAAAAAATACCCCTGACAACACTGTCTCTTTCATACATCTCTCAGATGTGTATACATTTGCGAGTTGAATCCTGTCACCATCTGTGTAAACACTATTTTGCATGTGGTGGTGTTGGTGATGCAGCTGTGCTCATAGGGCTTATAAGCAGGGGAGCAACTTTGCTACTTCTGAAGGCCTTAAGACTAGCAGCTGCTGTAATTTAGCAAAATTAATGAGTAACTGTGAACCACCAGTAAAAATGATGCCAAGTTTTCCCATAACATAACGTCACTTGAGAAGTGATGATTTTACGTGCTATTCCTTTCACGTGCCAAATATTTGTCTTTGTAAGTGCCCCAGCCAAGAGTTTGTCCAGCCTTGGCTGGCTTCTGGCTGGCAATGTGAAGAAATGGACTCTTTCAATGCATGCATGCCTTGAAAAATATATTGCTTCTAGAATGAAATGATTATTTTTATACCTTGAGTTCAGCCTTAATTCATATATTTTGCTGCGATAAACATACTGGGTAATATCCTGACCCTTTGAGGTCCATAGGAGTTTTGACACTGACTTTAATGGGGCCAGGATTTCACTCACTTCATAAAGCCAAATTACGTTCTTAATTCTGGAGTAGTGTTACTGAAATTGCTGTGGAACTCATTGCCATTATATATTGAGGGTAAGAGTTTAACAAGCTCTTTTAAAAAAAATTGACAAGTATAATAGTTACATTAGAGAGGTTAACATATTTAAAAGGGATCTAAAACCTGATATTTCATAGGTTAGCAAGAAACTTCTATATACAAATGAATAAAAAAATGATCCATTATGATGATGATTGTGCCTTCCTGTGATTTTTGGTACTGGCAGTTTTGTAGACAGGACACTGGCTTAGCTGAACTGTGAGGATGACATCTCAATATGGATGCCAACATGATATTAATAAAATTAGTATAAGATTTTTAATATTGGTCACTACTTGTTTGCACCTTCACTGAATATTAAGATATAGCTACAAGTATGTTCTAGCCAGGGATGCTTGAAAATATAACCATATCCATGTATATTTGTTAGTTATGTTGTAAAATGTTCAGGCTGGTTAAAGACATTGCAGGAGGTTTCTGCTTTCTATCCCCAAGGACAAGCAAGTGTCAGGAAGATAATCTCTCTTTAGCCAGAAACCACATTTATTGTCCCTAAGAGTGCTTCTACAAAAAAAGTTTAAAATGCAGGGTTTTTAATCTTTCTGTAACTTTCTATGCCAGTTTTTTATACTGTTCTGAAAAATGGATGTAAGATTGGTTATTGTGATTGGGGTTTTGTAGATTGTATTTGTGATGAAGTGGGGATTTTCCCTTGTTATGTTGTATGTGAGTCTTACTGTTGAGCCTATGTGAGTTTTACTGTTTTGCAGGAATAGTGTGTGCACCTCAGTTTCCCTGTGTGCTGCACCAATACCTCGGTGGTGGGAATAGGGGTGTGTGACTTTGGCTGAGACCTCTGGGGCAGGTGAGGCTGCTCCAGCGCCTGCACGTATGTGATGTCTGGTGCCCTTTGTAACCTGACACCCAGGAGGGGGATACAACCAGGGGACTCTTTGCCCAGGAAGCGAGAAAAATTCAAGGAGGAGGAGCAATGGGGCTGTCTGAAGTCGGGTCGCTGGGAGCTGACCGTCTGCCTCTGGGGACTGGAAGAGGGGGAGTCCAGGGCTTCTGGCCCAGGACTCTCCAAGAGGGACTTGGCTGAAAGTCACTGATTTCTGTGCTAACAAGTTCTGTCCTACGGTGTGTTCCTGTTGAATAGTAAACCTTTTGTTTTATTGGCTGGCTGAGAGTCATGTCTCACTGCGGAGTTGGGGTGCAGGGCCCTCTGGCTTCCCCAGGAGCCCGGCCCAGGCAGACTTGCGGCAGGGAGCGCACAGTGTGGAAGGAGATGCTGAAAGCTCCGAGGTCAGACCCAGGAAGATTGAAGCTGTGTAAGCTTCTTGCCCTGGTGACTGTATGCTCACAGAGAGGAGGCATGCTCCCCCAGAGTCCTGACTGGCATTATATGGAGTAGTTCCAGAGCATCGCCCCGGTGACTCCGTGACAGTACTTGATAAGAGTTTTAATTGTAAAAACTGCAACAAGTAAATGCAAAAAGGATTCCAAAGAGAAATAACACTGAAGATCCTTATCCAACAGAAGGGTAAAGTGTGCCTCTACCAACCTCCACCCTTCTGCAAGGAAAACTTCTGCTTTTGTCTTTAAAACTCTAGGAAAAACACATGTAATTGGAACTGTTTTTAAAACTTTTTGTTTATTTCTTAAATATTGAAATGGCAAACACCTTTGTGAAATGCATTCTTGCAAATATGGTTGCTAAATACAAAGATCCTAATATAATTCCTATCTTGCTATGTAAATGGTAAAATGTTCTGTGTTGCAATATGAAATCCAGTGGCCTTGTTAAACTGATTTGCTAATGTAAGAAGCCATTTAAGTATACAATATTTATATTAATGGGAAATTAATTAATTACAGGCAGGTCTCAAGCAAATCTCTCACCCAAGTCAGGACAAGAAGAATCATCTTTCCAAAAAATTGGCATGTAGAATCAACAACGTCTTTAATAATATTGAAGCTAAAGACCCTCTTTTAAAATTATTTATTATTAAGACTGTTTCAAAAAATGAAAACTTTTATATAAAAACAGGAATGTATGGGCTTTTTGAAAACAGAATTTAATTTCCTCTCAAACTAATAAAATGAAAGGAATATCTCAGAAAACGGACAGAATAAAAAAGTTAGCTTTAACTTTAAAAGTGATCTGATACTTTCCTGCCACAAGAAGATTGAAGGCAATGAAAGAACTGTTGCACCTTCATTAGGCAGACTACATATTCAGGAGCTGAGGGTATCACCAAAACCAACCTTGAAAGCCCATATTGAGCCAATGAAAGTGTGTCAATAACCAGCTTGGAATCTAAACAAACCTGAAAGAGGTGAGTATTCCTGTAATTTCATGGAAATAGAAAGGAGAAGAGTATTTATAAAAACTCTCTGAAGTGAGCACACCTCACGCTCTCACCCTTTGCCATGCTGCTTATAGGGCAAGCACTCATCAATTTATCCTGTCCATCTCTATCTACAAGCAAGCTGCCATGAAAGCTAAGTAAAGCAGAAGACTCAAAGAAACCTCCCCAAGACTTGAATATGGATTGGTGAGAGAAAGTTAACTAAAACACTGCCAAGGGATTTGATTTGAAAACTCTTGTAATGATTTTGTTGGGGTATGGAAATGCTGTTGTAACTTAAAATATTACATATCCGAGGGGTAGTAGTGTTAGTCTGTCTCCACAAAAACAATGAGGAGTCCGGTGGCACCTTAGAGACTAACAGATTTATTTGGGCATAAGCTTTCATGGGTAAAAAACCCACTTCTTCAGCTGCATCTTATTCCTGGAGAGGAGATGGGGCGAAACATTGGTAAACAGAGAGTGGGATTTAATTGGTTTTAAGACTTTGAATAGTCATCATTAGCCTGTTTTAAGACAGCTCCTTAAATGGCTTCTTCTAAATAACTGATTTTAAATATTTTTTTTTGGTAGGATTTAGTTAACTTTGCCCAATTATAAACTCTCTGGTTAGTATTAATAACCAGACAGGTTTCATCTGCCCTTAAACAAATTATTTTGTCCATACATAAACAGATTTTTTGAGTAACTTTTTGCCCTAGTAAAATGTTTCAATAAAATGTTACCATACTGCATCATTAGTTAGTTAGGATCAGGTTAATATGAAAAGATTCTGGCTTGCTGGCTGGGGAGCCCTCCTCCTCTGAGTACGCTAAAAAGGGTGACCAAATTTCTAGATACATAACCTCCTTTTGGCACTTCTCTTGTGTACAACAGTTTTCAAATATCTAATAAGATACCAAGATTGTTTCCCAAAATTATTGTGAATTCAATGTACTTTGGTCGGGGCTTACTGAAGGAAGGGCGCTCCTGGAAGTGGTCTACTCTCAAAGGTGTAATGGCTATTGGAAAAAACTCTCCATAAAGAGCCATACACAAGAGGTTGTAATGGAAGTATGCAATTTATCATTTGTGTTTTGTTTAATGTGCTCTTTTCCTTTAATAATAAAATAGCCATGGTTAATAATTGTGGTTATTTTGCTTGGTCTCGATGATGATGTCCCCTGGGCCTAGGGTATGTAAAAGAACCCATGTGACTAAATTAGTGGGAGTCACTGCCGTCTCAGGAGAGTAAGAGAGAGAACTTAGTAAGAGCCGGAATACCATACCTTGTGTCTCGAAGCTAAATATTTTTAGGAATTTAAAAAATAAATCTTGGGCTGACAAGTAATTTTAAAACTACCCCTGTCTACCCCAGAGGTCCATCTGGCTGATACTGTCTGGCTGTTCCTATGTTCAAACTTACACCAGTGTAACAGAGTAGAATTTGGCCCATAGCATTTAAAGTGAAAACCTGGCCCCATTTAAGTCAATGGCAAAACTCCAATTGACTTCAATAGGATCAGAATTTCACTCGTGGTGTCTGCATATATGAATAATAATACAATATATAACTGCCCTTTAACACTGGAACTTGTGACAGATATGCAACTGGAAAAGTAACAATTGTCATTATTTCTACCAGTCTGGTAACAACTACTTGTCACTTACGCATATTGTAATTGCTGCTTGCAGGTTTGTGGGGTGGAGATTGTATACAGCATACTATTTTAAAGGTGTATGTAAGGCACAAGCTCTATTGATTTGTAGTATACAAAACAACGAACAGCTGCTGGATTTGATTAAATCTGAAGCACTTAATCTCAAAGCTGTTCTGAATATATCACAAGGCTGTAGTGATTATTGCTATTATATGATAAGCCATAGCATAATACAGGAAGAGAGAGATCATTTTTCTTTTCTTGGAAACATTTGAAAGTGTGGTGCTGGTTCTTTTTTGGACTTCCTGGTGATGTCACTTTGGTAGCCTGGTTGTAGTGACAAACGGAATATAGTCTGGCTCAAAGCTGAGTGGGGTTTCTTTGTGTGCGTACATTTCTTTAAGAAAAGTGATCAGGCATTCTATACCTATTATACTGGTTAAAAATTAGTGATCTGTGTAACCAAAAAGATAGGGACCAGCCAAAGGTGAGCCTTTAAAAAAAAAAATGAATTGACACTGTAAACACAAATTAGGCCCAAATTTAGATTAATTTTTGAAAAATTGGAAAACCTTAGAACAGTCTTCATTAATAGTAAAAAAAAAAAAAAAAAAAAAAAAAAAAAGGTATTAGAAACCATTGTTGTTAAACAAAAAAAAAACCCTTCCTCTGCAGTGTTTGCAATTCAAAAGAGGCAGCACTAGGATCCTGAAAATGAAATATAAGTGAAAGTGTCTCAACTGATTTTCATTATTCAACTGGAGGGAATCACAGAAAGTAAATGGTGCATAAATAGTGATGAGTGAATTGGATTTTTAAAATATTTCAGTTCTAAGAAACTAAAGTGGTATTAATAAGATATTGCAGACCATTTACTTCACCTACATTAATTTTAAGTTGACAGTGCTCTTCTATGGCTTGATTTTCAAGGGTGCTGGGCTCATGCAGCCCCTAAAGTTAATGGGAGCTTTGAAATAAAGCAAAGGTAATAAATGACAAGTGTTGGTGGAGCTGGACTGGCTGTTTTAAATGTAGGAGACTTTTAAAGCAAATTCCTCTGCAGACAGACACTGCCTTAGTGTTTTGAGCTACATATCCACCACCATAATTATTAATTGCAGGCATTTATACACCTCCCATCACCATATCATGGTCCACTTTACATTGATCTAGTTTTCAAGTGACATTATGTCTACAGAGCAGTGCTGGGTAAACTTTGCCAGTCGGCTGAATGCTATGCATACAATGAGCATTGGTAAGACAGAGTAGTGAATGGCTTCCCTCAGATAGCTCCCTTCTGTGGTAATGGGAGGTGATTTATTGCTGGAGAAGCTGCAGTTTAACTTTCAGGACTCTTTCTCATTATCACATGGAGGGGGGCAGTTTGGGCCTCTTTGATGGGAAAAAATGCCTTTAAATCTGGCAGACCTTGGGGATCTGCTGAAGACTATGGCTTTGGCTTCTGTCAGCCCCACTGGCTCCCTAAAAGCGAAGTTCCATTGGAGTCATTCTGCCAGGGGACCCTTCTGGTCACAGTTCCCCTGGGTCAGCCACTGCAGCTGGGGAGTAGCAGAAAAGTGAATACAGCCTAATGCTGAAATAGCTTTTCCAGCCAATTTTGGTGGGGCCAGGGTGGGCTGACATGGATCCTGCCTTCCTACTGGCCAGCCCCATCCTGTCCGCACCCATCCTGACACCACCCCGGCTTTCTGTGGGCCCCAGACTGCATGGAGTTCTTTCTGAGGTACCCGAGGGGGGGTGGAGTAAGGTGGGGTGACAGTGCAATGGAGGCACCCAACCTCTCTTACCATGTGGGAGCATTCGTACATGCAGATCTCAGGGTCCCAATCTCTTCCATGTATTTGGAAGGGAAAACTATTGCAGCTGGATTGGGTAAATAATAGAGGCATCAAAATGTGAATAATTTTTTTTTTTTTTAGTTCACAGCTCTGATGGGGAAATGTCTATAGAACTTACATTTGAAAAGACATTATCAACTCAAACATAATCTTCT